>NC_092377.1:156392519-156700800 GCF_030028105.1 Mobula birostris | reverse complement strand
GGTGCAGAAGTGGGCTGAGAAGTGACAGATGGAGTTTAACCTGGAGAAGTGTGAGGTGGTACACTTTGGAAGGACAAACTCCAAGGCAGAGTACAAAGTAAATGGCAGGATACTTGGTAGTGTGGAGGAGCAGAGGGATCTCAGGGTACATGTCCACAGATCCCTGAAAGTTGCCTCACAGGTGGATAGGGTAGTTAAGAAAGCTTATGGGGTGTTAGCTTTCATAAGTTGAGGGATAGAGTTTAAGAGTTGCGATGTAATGACGCAGCTCTATAAAACTCTGGTTAGGCCACACTTGGAGTATTGTGTCCAGTCCTGGTTGCCTCACTATAGGAAGGATATGGAAACATTGGAAAGGGTACAGAGGAGATTTACCAGGATGCTGCCTGGTTTAGAGACTATGCATTATGATCAGAGATTAAGGGAGCTAGGGCTTTACTCTTTGGAGAGAAGGAGGATGAGACGAGACATGATAGAGGTGTACAAGGTAATAAGAGGAATAGATAGAGTGGATAGCCAGCGCCTCTTCCCCAGGGCACCACTGTTCAATACAAGAGGACATGGCTTTAGGGTAAGGAGTGGAAAGTTCAAGGGGGATATTAGAGGAAGGTTTTTTACTCAGAGAGTGATTGGTGCGTGGAATGCACTGCCTGAGTCAGTGGTGGAGGCAGATACACTAGTGAAGTTTAAGAGACTACTAGACAGGTATATGGAGGAATTTAAGGTGGGGGCTTATATGGGAGGCAGGGTTTGAGGGTCGGCACAACATTGTGGGCCGAAGGGACTGTACTGTGCTGTGCTATTCTATGTTCTATGTTCTATGTTCAAGAGCCTGATTGTCCATCCTTAGGTGCCCTTGAGGAGGTGGTAATGAGCTGCCGTCTTGAACTGTTGTGGTCCTTGAGGTATAGTATGCTGTCAGAAGAGTTCCAGGGTTTGACCCACAGATGGTGAAGGAACGGTGATATACGGACTTCCATGTTGGGATAGTGTGTGGCTTGGATCACAACTTTCAGGTGGTGGTTTTGCTACCCTTGTCTTTCCAGCTGGTCCGGATTGTGGGTTTGTCTAAGGCAGGGGTTCCCATCCTGGGGTGCACTGACCCCTCGATTAACGGTAGGGGTCCATGGCATTAAAAAAAGGCTGGCATCTTGGTGAGCTGTTGCAGGGTGTCCTGCAGATGTTACAAACTACGGCATGTGTGCATTGCTGGCGGAGAGAGTGAATGGCTGTAGATGAGGCGCCTATGTTTCAGGCTACTACGTTCTGTATGGTGTCGAGCTTCTTAACGTTGTTGAAGATGTGCTCATCCAGGCAAGTGGAGATCCTGGTGAATTGGAAGATAGCGAATGTCATGCCATTGTTTAAAAAAGAATGTAGGCAAAAGGTGGGTAATCATAGGACAGTTAGCTTAACATCTGTAGGCAGGAAAATGCTTGAAGCTATCCTTAAGGGAGAAATAGTGAGGTTCTGTTTATTTATTTCGAGATATGGCATGGAATAGGCTATTATGGCCCTTTGAGCTGTGCTGCCAGCAAACCACGATTTATCCATAGCCTAACCACTGGAAAATTTACAAAGATCAATTAACCTACTAACTAGTATGGCTTTGGACCCACACATTCACGCACCTATTCCAAAGGGAGGATGTACAAACTCCTTACAAAGGACGCCAGGATGGAACTCCGAACCCCAAAGCTCCAGGCCGTAGCAGTGCCATGCCAGTCTCTACACTACTGTGGCACCCCATCTCATTTGGATTGACGAGGTTCCATCTGGCACAGATCAGTGAAGACAAGAGATCTTGCAGATGCTGGAAACCTTGAGCAACACACGCACAAAACACTGGAGCAAGTCAGCAAGTCAGGCAGCATCTATGGCGAAGAATTAAAGATGGCGTTTCAGGCTGAGTCAATTTGGGTTTCAGTGAGACAATAGACAATAGGTGCAGGAGTAGGCCATTCGGCCCTTTGAGCCAGCACCGCCATTCACTGTGATCATGGCTGATCATCCACAATCAGTATCCAGTTCCTGCCTTATCCCCATAACCTTTGATTCTGCTATCTTTAAGAGCTCTATCCATCTCTTTCTTGAAAGCATTCAGAGACTTGGCCTCCACAGCCTTCTGGGGCAGAGCATTCCATATATCCAACCACCCTCTGGGTGAAAAAGTTTTTCCTCAACTCCGTTCTAAATGGCCTACCCCTAATTCTTAATTCTGAGGGACTATGAATTTCTATCCGGAAAATGTTGATCACCAAGTCTGCTTGAAATCATACTGTGTAGGATTATGGCTTCCAAACCAGCTGTGTGAACCAATATAGTGTTGTATATCCCAACGGGGAAGTGGTAATACAGTGAAATATTGCTACCATTATCACACTACGGATTGCTTCTTTCAGAAAACCACCACAACAGATTCTGACTGCTTTCAACCATGCATACACAAAACTTGGACTTACCATCAATTCCAAGAAGACTCAGATCATCTATCAACCGTCACCAATTGAGACAAATCGGATAGAATCATCATTTCAACTTGGCGAAACAACCCTGGAAAACATGGACCACTTTCCGTATCTTCAAAGTCACCTCTCCTCCAATGTCGACCTTAATGATGAGATCCAACATCATCTTAAATGCGCTGGAACAGCTTTTGGACGTCTCCGAACAAGAGTCTTTCATGATCGTGACATCCGAACAGACACCAAAATGTTAGTGTACAAAACAATGGTAATCCCAATGCTCCTGTATGCATCAGAAACCTGGACAACATACCGACGACATCTGAAGGCACTTGAAAATTTCCATCAATGTCCTCTTCGAAACATCTTAAGTATCAGCTGGGAAGATAGAAGAACCAACGTCAGTGTGCTAAATGAAGCAAAAACAGCAAGCAATGAAGCCTACGTCATCAAGAACCAACTGAGATGGAGCGGTCATTTTGTTCGGATGAAAGACGAATGTCTGCCGAAACAAATCTTCTACTCCCAGCTTAAAGAAGGCAAACGTAAAAGAGATGGACAACAGAAGAGATTCAAAGACGTCTTAAAAGCCAACATGAAGAAATGTAACATCGACATCAACAATTGGGAAACTGATGGCAAGGACAGGAAACTCTGGCAAGCCATCATCTGAGAAGGGACAGCAACTTTCGAAGCCAACAGATGTGCAGAATTAGAAGAAAAGAGAAGAAAATGGAAAGAAAGGCAGCAACAACCAAAGCCCGATCTGCCATCTGGAACTACCTGTCCCCAATGCGGAAGAACTTTCAAAGCCAAGATTGGACCCGTAAGCCACTTCAGAGCCCATAAGTAGATCAACAGAATGAAGACTATCATCCTTGACCTCGAGGGATAGCCACGACGACGACGACGGATCGCTCAATTGTTACAGCAGGGCTAGACTGTAAACTCTATGAGTCTTAGCCAACAAGTCCAATTTATTCCATTCTTCTGTTCGTTCTCACAGAGTCACGGTGTTATACCTGTCATGGAGTCTGGATTAGAGGGCATGTCTTAGGAGGACAGGTTATAACGTATCATGTTAAAGAGAGGGGCATATTGGAAGCAATTGACTGGCAGGGTCAATAAGCTAGGTCTTTTCTCTTTGGAGCAAATGAGCATGAGAGGGGACTTGCTAGAGGTGTAAAAGATGATTGGGGTGGTACGGTAGCGTAGTGGTTATGACAAGGTTTTACAGTACCAGAGACCCAGGTTCAATTCCTGCCACTGCCTGTAAGGCATTCGTATGTGACCACGTGGATTTCCTCCGGGTGCTCCAGTTTCCTCCCACAGTCCAAATATGTACCAGTTAGCAATTGGTCATTGTAAATTGTCCTGTGATTGGGCTGCGGTTAGTTCAGGGGTTGCTGGGTAGCGTGGTTTGAAAGGGCGTATTCTGTGTCTCAATAAATAAGTACATTAATAACAGGCAGAGATAGTGTGGACATCCAGAAGCTTTCTCCCCACCGCAGAAATGGCTCATATAAGAGGTCAGAAGTTTGAGGTGATTAGAGGAAATAATGGGTGGGAATATCAGAAATAGGATTTTTAAACAGAGGGTGACGGGTGCGTGGAACATGCTGCTGGGGCAGTGGTAGAGGCAGTTATTTTAGGGACATTTAAGAGGCTTTGGACAGACACTTGGATGAAAGAAAAATGGAGAGCTATGTGGGAGGGAAGGGTGCTCTGGATTCCCCTCTGTCCTGTTGCGGGGGGGAGTGGTGGAATGTCTTGTTCTGATTGTTGAAAGTTGCTTTGTTGTACTTGGTTAGTTTAGAGACCGCAACTGCTTTCCCATTGGTTAACTTCCTGGTGTACAGTTTCAAATATCCTGGGTATATAGAGAGCATGTGTGGGAAGTTCGTTTTCTCTTCCATTGTTTAAAGCAAGCGGTGCACATGATTATTGGGAAGGTATGCTTTGTGCGCGCTTTTAACTAAATATCTTTATTGACTATTCAGCTTTGCAGTTTCTGTAATTTGGGGATCATGAATGTTGGGTCAAATTTTTACTGTTTGTAAATAAGTGATTAATATACTCATTGAAAGTCAGCGCTTCCTGTCTCACTTGCTGGACCTGTGAATCTGATTCAACATTACACTCCCACGTTCCAAAGATGTACGTGATACGGTTAGTAAGTCGTTAGCATTGGAAGCATGCTGATACTTGTGGGCTGCTCCCAGAACAGCCTCAGAATGGGTTGGACTAGACATAAACGACACATTTCACTCTATGTTTCGATGTACATGGGACAAATAAAGCTAATCTTTAATCCTTAACTGGCCTTGCGCTGCTGATCTATGGCGAAGCAGTGCTATTCCACTCTGACAGATATTCTAAAAATTTCTCACTATTCTCTAAAGAGTAGCAAGGAGGTCTAGTTCCCTAGACCAGGAATTTGCCAATTTGTGTACTGAGTAAAAATAGATAGACTTCTTTATGTCATATTTCTTTGTGGGATCATGCTGTGTACAACCAGCTACATTGACATCATGGTGATGCCACTTGTACCAGTGAGGTGAACTACATGTGAAGAATTTTGTAATACCTTTGACTAGTAAAGCTGCCTTCTTGGTTACAATAGCGTATTTTCCACTGTTCATCTGGTTTTGCCATGTCTCCAACCTTTGCCTCCCACTTATTCTCAGAGAATTATGCCTGATTCTTCCATAATTGGCTTCTCTTATTTACTTTGGAGAATGTTCAGCTGCCATACATCAGCACGACATGGGAAGTGGTAGAAGTTTACTGACGCATTAGTATTATCTTTTGCTTTGCTTTGGCCTTCAGTTGAAAGCAATCCAACGATGCTGAGTGTGTGAATTCCATCAGAAATAATGAAATAAATGGCATGAGAAGAGATTTTAAAATGAAGATTTGTGTAGCAGTTGTATAGTGTATGTGTGTTGGTTGTCCATTGTGTCCGATGATGGCAGGAAAACTGTGCAGGAGAAATAGTTGAAATAAATTAAACAAGGGGATTACACAAGGTATACAGTATCGTGCCTGCTTCATTTCCTATTGTAATCCAAGTAGATATATAGGAGTGTCCTTAGTTACTAGGAGGGAACATTAGTGGTCTGCACTGGTCCAACTATAAGACCGTAAGATATAGGAGCAGAATTAAGCCATCTGGCCCATTGAGTCTGCTTCGCCATTGAATCATGGCTGATTATTTTTATTCCCTCTCCCCAGCCCCACTCCCTGGCCTTCTCCTCATAACCTTTGATGCCGTGTCCAATCAAGAACCTGTCAATCTCCGCCTTAAATATACCCAATGACCCCGCCTCCTTAGCTGCCTGTGGTAACAAATTCCACAAATTCTCCAACCTCTGGCTAAAGAAATTTCTCCACATCTCTGTTTTAAATTGTCACTCCTCTACCCTGAGGCTGTGCTCTCTTGTCCTAGACTCCCCTACTATGGGAACCACCTTTCCACATCTACTCTGACTAGTCCTTTCAACATTCGAAAGGTTTCAATGAGATCTCCCTTCCTCATTCTTCTAAATTCCAGTGAATACCGACCCAGAGCCATCAAACGTTCTTCATATAATAACCCTTTTATTCCCAAAATCATCCTTGTGAACCTCTTCTGAACTCTCTCCAATGCCAGCACAGCTTTTCTTAAATGAGGAGCCCAAAACTGTTCACAATACTCAAGGTGAGGCCTCACCAGTGCCTTCTAAAGCCTCAGCATCACATCCCTGCTCTTGTATTCTATACATCATGAAATGAATGCTAACATTGCATTTGCCTTCCTTACCACCAACTCTACCTGCAAGTTAACCTTTAGGGTGTTCTGCACAAGGACTCCCAAGACCCTTTGCATCTCAGATTTTTGGATTTTCTATCCTTTTACAAAATAGTCTGCACATTTGAGGAGGAGGGGAAGATGGCAGCGCGACGCAATGCGCAGTGGCCACTCCGGTGAAATGATATCTGTTATCTGTCAAGTAGGGCGCCGTGCACAATCCTAATTTGATGGAGACAGACGTGAGAGCACGGAGGAACATCTGGAAAAACCTCCGAAATGCCTTCTTCGCTGCCGCTGCTACTGTGTGATTCAGAATCTCCGGAGGAGAAGGCCCTGCGTCCTCGGCTTTGCTTGTTGCTCGGTGGCCGGGGCGGGATCAAAGTTTCTCGGCAGAGGATGGTTCTCAGGAGGCTGTATCGGAGGAGCTGGTCGGAGGCTTGAAGTTTTTGGATGGACTCAGAGTCGGCTGTGGTCGGGTGTTTCCAATGCATCGGCAGTTGTCGGCGCCTGGAGGTTTATGGCAGGGAGAGTGTCTCCCTTTTGCCGCCTGCTACCGGGACTATCGGGAGTCGATCGGAACTTTGAGACTTTTTTTTACCGTCCCCATGGTCTGTTCTTTGTCAAATTATGGTATTGCTTTGCACTGCTGTAACTATATGTTATAATTATGTGGTCTTGTCAGTGTTAGTCTTTGGTTTGTCCTTTTTTTTTGTGATATTACTCTAGAGGAACATTGTATCATTTCTTAATGCATGCAGTTCTAAATGACAATAAACGAGGACTGAGTGTCCTCATAATCTAATCTAATCTACTACCAAAGTACATGACCATGCATTTTCCAACATTGTATTTCATTTGCCACTTTCTTGCCCATTCTCCTAATCCCTCTAAGTTCTTCTGCAGCCTACCTGTTTCCTCAACACAACCTGCCCCTCAACCAATCTTCATATCATCTGCAAACTTAGTAACAGAGCCACCTATTCCATCATCTAAAACATTTATATACAGCATAAAAGAAGTGGTCCCAACATTGACCTCTGCTGAACACCACTAGTCACTGGCAGCCAGCAAGAAAAGGATCCTTTTATTCCCACTTGCTGCCACGTACCAATCAGCCAATGCTCTCACCATGTTAGTAACTTTCCTGTAATTCTATGGGCTCTTAACTTGGTAAGCAGCCTCATATGTGGCATCTTGTCAAAGGCCTTCTGAAAATCCAAATATACAACATCTACTGTATCCCCTTTATCTATCCTACTTGTAATCTCCTCAAAGAATTCCAACAAGATCATCAGGCAAGATTTTCCCTCAAGGAAACCTTGCTGACTTTGTCCTATTTTGTACTGTCACCAAGCACTCTATAACCTCATCCTTAACAATTGACTCCCAACAACTTCCCAACCACTGAAGTCAGGCTAACTGGTCTATAATTTCCTATCTGCTGCCTTCCTCCTTTCTTAAAGAGTGGAGTGACATTTGTAGTTATCCAGTACTCTGGCATCATGCCAGAGTCCAATGATTTTTGAAAGATCATTACTAATGCCTCCACAATCTCTACCACTACCTCTTTCAGAATGCAGTTCATCTGGTCTGGGTGACTTATGTACCCTTAGGTCTTTCAGTTTTATGAGCACCTTTTCTTCCCTTACACCCTTCAACATCTGGTTCACTGCTAGTGTCTTCCACAGTGAAGACTGATGCAAAATACTCAGCCATCTCCTTGTCCCCTGTTATTATTTCTCCAGTCTCATTTTCTAGCAGTTCCACATCTACTCTCATATCTCTTCTATTTTTTACATACTTGAAAATCTTTTACTATCTGCTTTTATATTATTTGCTAGCTTGCTTTCATATTTCAACTTCTCCCTCCTAATGATTCTTTTAGTTGCTATCTGTAAGTTTTTAAAAGCTTCCATATTCTCTACCTTCCTGCAAATTTCATTTTGTTGTGTGCCATCTCCTTTGCTTTTACATTAGCTTTGACTTGCCTTGTCAGCCATAGTTGTACTACTTTGCAATTTGAGTATTTCTTCGTTTTTGCAATACATCAATCCTGCACCTTCCTCATTTTTCCCAGAAACTCCCACCATTGCTGCTCTGCAGTTATCCCTGCCAGCAACTCCTTCAAATTTGCTTTGGCCAACTCTTCTCTCATACTACTGTAATTTTGTTTACTCCACTGAAATACTGCTATGTCAGATTTTACTTTTTCCGTCCCTATTAAATTTCAAGTTGAACTGAATCATATTGGCTCTCAAGGGCTCCTTTACCTCAAGCCCCCTAATCGCCTCCGGTTCATTACATAACACCCCATCCAGTATAGTTGATCCCCCTAGTAGGCTCAACAATAAACTACTCAAAAAGCCATCCCGTAGGCATTCAAAAAACTCATTCTCTTGAGATCCATAACCAACCTGATTTTCCCAATCAACCTGCATGTTAAAATCTCCCATGACTATGATAACATTGCCCATGGTGTCTAACTATGTAGTCACCATGGTCAAGAAAGCACATTAATGCCTCTACTTCCTCAGGAGGTTAAAGAAACTAAGCGTGTTCCTCTTGACTCTCACCAAGTATCATAGAAGTACTGTAGAAAGCAACTTATGGCGGTTGTCAGTCGTGTCCGACTGTGTGGGAAAGTTTTTAAAGTGGAAAAGCCATTTCACTGGGGAAGTCCTACTCTCAACCTCAGAAGTCGAAGTCCAGTGGTGATAATAAGCTTCAAAAACTGGGCTCTTTCTTGGTTGCAGTGGATGATGATGTCATCTTCAGTGCCTTGTCATGCTCTTGACTCTCCAAGGAGCCTGGATCTCACTGAAGACCTCATCCACCCAGTCCACTGGAGCTAACTTCACATGGTAGGACAGGCATGTCCTTATCTCACCGGGGTATGAGGCTGTCAGTTACCCTCACCTGGTTTAGCCTACCAGTCGAAGTGTGGCCGTTGTCACATGCAAACAGCCACTTGGAGCCACAGGTGAGAGATGAGTGTCTAGTGGGGAACCAAAGGTGAGTCGGCTGTCCTGAAATGGACATGACAAGTTCCTTCACCAGAGATGCTACCCCTTCCTGGACACTCCATATACCCCATTATATACAGTATATATGCCAGAAAATTATATGTAATTTCCATAAAACCTCAGCTAGAGTTACAGCTCAGAAGAAAGTCATTTGGACATGCTGGTTGTCTACAGAGGAATATAGCCAATCCCATTCCTCTGCTCTTTGCCTGCAGCTCTGTCTTTTTATCTTCTCCAAATGGTCAATCCAGGTGGTAATTGGTTAATTACTGGCACATATATTGAGATACAGTGAAAAAGAACTTTGCTTTGCAAACCATCCATACAGATAATTTCAAAACTTAAGTAGATCGAGGTAGCACAAAAGGAAAAGCAATAACAGAATGCAGAATATAGTGTTACAATTCCAGAGGAAGGACAGAGCAAGTAGAACCATGATGAAGTAGATTGTGAGGTCAAGAATTCATCTTTTTCATAGACAAGGTTTGTGTGAGAATCTTATAATGTTGTGTATTTAATATTTAAGTAATATTCGAGTGGTTCCTTAAGGTTCTTATAGCTGGGTGTAGTAGTGAGGACAGGTTCCCAGTACCTATTAAATGCTTCCAATGGTGTGTGCCCCAAATAGTCTCTGACAAGCAAGTCCAGCTCCTGGACTTCACGTGTGGCTTAGCTACTAAGCCTGGTGGAACAGTTTCTCCTGACAGGAGAAGGGGCAAAGGCGGGTTACTGGTGCCTTAAAACCAATTGCTTTAGGCAGATGGGGCTCGTCAGCTGTGGTTGGCAGCTCACCTGGGAGAAGGAAAACTCTGATCTCAAACCTCTGCTCTCTACACTCATGGGGTAGGTTTTGGCAGTAAACCCTGTGGGGAACATCTGGAGCTGGAATCCCCAAGTCCTACACTGAGTTCAATGCTGACTGGCAACTCCTGCAATGCTGCTGGTACCAAACTGTGTGTGCATATATATCTCTTGTCTGTTTAAATAATTAATTACGGATTATATGTAAAAATACGAACATTGCATACATCATCATGCTGCCATGTAATACGCGTGTGCCTCATTTGAAGTAAAGATGAAGTTATACCTGCATTTCGGACTCATCAGTAACCTGTCCCACCATGATTCAGCATGAAACAGGCCCTTCTGCCCCTTCGAGCCGTGTTGCCGAGCAAACCCCAGATTAATCTTAGCCTAATCATGGGACAATTTACAATGACGAATTAACCTACCAACCAGTTTGTGGGAGGAAACCGGAGCATCCAGAGGAAACCCATGAGGTCACACTCCTTAGAGGGAGCAACGGGAATCGAACCCAGGTCGCTTGTACTGTAAAGTGTCATGCTAACCACTACACTACCAAGCAGTCCCAAGTATGCAGGTCAGAACAGAATAGCTCCTTTTCCCCAGTACTGGTGACAGTTCACATTAAAACCCATAAAGGCATATACAAGAAATACATATTTTTGATAGTTAATGACATTTCCTGTTCCAGTGGAATGAATTATTGATCAAATGACATAAAATTAAATTCAAGATGCTGAGTTAGAGTCAAGATGAATCCAAGTATTCCTGACTCATAAGCAATTTCATATTAAAATTGGCTGTAAAGCTCGAGTACTTAACCACAAAAAGAAGATTAATGAAGAGTTGTTTGGCTTATTTTAATAACTTAGCACAGTTTAAAAAACTTCAGTTTTTCATTGCGACCTTCCAAGTAATACCACGTTAACGCAGAAATATGTATCACCTTTCCTTCACTTTACTTACTGTCCATTACGCCACTGGCGTTTAGGGCAGCAATGAAGGTCCTCCATCTTTCTTTGTCCTTGGTCGCACACAGATGTAGAAGTATTCTTCATTGCTGTTTCCGTAACAATTTTTTTTGACCAGTCAGGGTTGTTAACCCTGAGCTGAAACCCCGAATCTGGAAGACCGGTGGACCACTCTTGGTCTGGCCTCTACCCTTTGGTCTGTTTGGCATGGGTGACCCTACCAAGAGCCAAAGCACAACGTCCTGACTCCAGCCAACATAGCTCTCTGGGTCATTGAGGCATGCAAGTCTCCAAACCCTACGACATGGTTGTGTTCCTCTTGGAGGCTCCTTCATCTGTGAGTTTCTAGCACTTTCTACCCAATAGCTCTGTTCAGTCCATCTTGTGGCTTGCAATCATCCAAGATAATCATTCCCTATGGCCACAATAGTATTGAGTGATGGGCAGTAAGTCATAATGAAAATAACTTATCAACCTGCTTCCAATGACACAACAAAAGACTGAAAAGCAGGTGCACAATCTCACGTCCAAACTAAATTACTCCTTTGTTATTTTGATGCTTACTCCCGATAAACTGCATTAAATTTTAAATATGACTGTGTTTACAGTGGAAGCAGAAATTTGTCCTGTACAGTAACCTGCAGGTTGCGAATGTCTCAATTTGATGAATAAACTCTTCTTGGGCTTCAAGCTGGGTATCGATTATAACTGACGTTTCGATGACAAACTCTGTCAACTTCTTCAAGGATGATCCCTGGGCAATGATGGGCACAAACATGGCCAAGGGAGGGACAGCAAAATGTTCTGGGGGAATGGATGCTATAGGGAGGATGGAGGTGGGGGAAAGAGAGGAGGGTTAGTTATATTTCTGAGAAAACATCACAGCAGTAATCTGAGATGAAGTTACCGAGGAATCATCAATTGAGCCTTTATGGGTGAAGTTGAGAAATCAGAAGGGGATGATCATCTTGTTGAGATCGTACCGCAGGCCCCCAAAGAGTCAATAGGAATTAGAGCAAGAAATATGCCAGGAGGTTGCAGAAAGCTGCTCAAGTAACAGGGTTGTCACAATATGCGATTTAAACTTTGCGAATAGAGATTGGGACTGCCATTGTGCCTGGGGCTGAGATGGGCATGAAATTGAAAGCAGAATTGATCAGATGTGTTCAGGAAATTTTCCTCCCACAGTATATTAAAGGCTCCACCAGGGAGAGGGCAAAGCTCGACTACCTCCTGGGAAATGGGACAGGACAAGTGACTGAAATGTCAGTAGGGCAACACTTTGGCACCAGTGACCATAAGGAGTTTGCACGTTCTTCCCGTGACATCGTGTGTTTCCTCTGGGTGCTCCAGCTTCTTCTCGCATTCCAAAGATATGCTGGTTAGGAGGTTAATTGGTCATTGTAAATTGTCCTATGGTCAGGGCAGGGTTAAATAGGTGGGTTGCTGGGCAATGTGGCTCGTTGGGTCAGAAGGGTGTCATATAGCTAAATAAATAGTTCTAATAGGAGAGGTACAGAAGAATGTATCACAACTCAAAAGTAACCTGGCCTTGAAATTAAACAGCAGTATCTTTACTGAACTCCTCAGTGAAGAACCACAGCAGTCACAAATTCACTGTCTCAGTGACCACATCAGGGAAAAGGTGATATAACAGGGGACCTGAAGATTCCTTTCTTGAAAATGATCGGAAGTCCAAGTGTGGTAACTGCAGAGGGAACGTCATTTGCACTAGAGTCCTCTAGAACCACCTTCTCCCAAAGCCCAAAGAGTTGCTCACTTTGGATTCAGGCCCAACTTTCCAGCATCAAAACGCAGCTTATGGCAAGATCTGCACACCATTGCAGACTTCAAAGCTAAACACAGTGGAGTTTCCAACATCGATGCCTGTCTCCCAGATGAGCTAAATCTTTTCTACACTCGATTTGATATCACTAATACTGAGCCCCTGAGGAGACCCGCAGATGATGCGACTGGCAGCTCGGTCATCTCTGAAGCCAAAGTACGCAGGTGTTTCCACTGAGTGGACAGTTGCAAGGCTGCAGGACTGGATGGCATCCCAGGGCGAGTACTCAGGATGTGCACGGCACAACTGGCAGATTTGTTTACAGACATTTTATATCTCTCCTTATCCCAGAGCAGAGTGTCCTCCTGCTTTGAAACATCCACCATTGTTCCGGTACCTAAAAAGACTAATATGTCCTCTCACACTCCCCTCAATAATAAGCAAATGCTTTGAGAGGTTGGTCGAGGACTACCACCCACACAGGACCCCCTGCAATTCGCTTATTGACACAACCGATCGACAGATGACACAATAGCCACAGCTGTACACACCGTCCATACATAAGAATGCTTATGTGAGAATGCTGCTCTTGGACTACAGATCAGCATTCAACACCATAATACCCTTGACAAGAAACTCGGAGACCTCGTCCTTCACCCTGCTTTGTGTAGCTGGATGCTGGACTTCCTGTCAGATTGCTGGCTGGTGCTCCCTCACCTCTGCCCCTTGACCCTCCACCCAGGTACCCCTCAGGGCTCTGCACTAAGCCCCCTCCTTTACTCTCTGTATACCCATGACTGTGTTGCCATCCACAGCTCCAATCTGCTAATTAAATTTGCTGACAACACTACACTGATTGGCCTAATCTCAAATAATAATGAGGCAGCCTACAGAGAAGAATTCATCACCCTAACACAGTGGTGTCAAGAAAACAACCTCTTCCTCAATGTTGCAAAAACAAAGGAGCTGGTTGTGGACTACAAGAGGAATGGAGACTGGCTAATCCCTATTGACATCAATGGATCTGGGGCTGAGAGGGTGAACAACTTTAAGCTCCTTGGCATCCACACCACCGAGGATCTCACGTGGTCTGTACACACCCGCTGTGTGGTAGGAAAAAACACAACAGCGCCTCTTTCACCTCAGACAGTTGAAAAAGTTTGGTATGGGCTCCCAAGTTCTAAGAATTTTCTATAGGGCTACAATTGAGAGCATCCTGACTGGCTGCATCACTGCCTGGTATGGGAACTGTACTTCCCTCAATCGCAGGACTCTGCAGAGAGTGGTGCGGACAGCCCGGCGCATCTGTAGATGTGAACTTCCCACTATTCAAGACATTTACAAAGACAGGTGTGTAAAAAGGGCCCGAAGGATCATTGGGGACCCAAGTCACCCCAACCACAAACTGTTCCAGCTGCCACAATCCGGGTAACTGTACCGCAGCATAAAAGCCAGGACCAACAGGCTCCGGGACAACTTCTTCCACCAGGCCATCAGACTGATTAATTCATTCTGACACAACTGTATATCCATCCTGTTGTACATAATATTTATTATAAATGACTATAAATTGCACATTGCACATTTAGACAGAGACATAGCATAAAGATATTTACTCCTCATGTACATGAAGGATGTAAGTGGTAAAGTCAATTCAAATCATAGGCAAGGCACACAGCACACAAATGCAGGAAGCTGCATCAACTATGACTTTACCCTTACGACTGCGAGGCCAAGCACTGCTCCACTGCCATTTTAAAGTTTGCTGATGATGCTACTGTCGTTGAGCGAATGAAAGGTGGTGACGAAACAGCCCTCACAACACGCTGGAGGAACTCAGTAGGCCGGGCAGCATCCGTGGAAAAGATCAGTCGACATTTTGGGCCGGGACCCTTCGTCAGGACTGTAGCGGGAAGGGGCAGAGGCCCTATAAAGAAGGTGAGGGGAGGGTGGGAAGGAGAAGGCTGGTAGGTTCCAGGTGTAAAACTAGTAAAGGGAAAGATAAAGGGGTCGGGGAGGGGAGTCAGGGAGGTGATAGGCAGGAAAGGTGAAGAAGGAATAGGGGAAAACACAATGGGTAGTAGAAGGAGGCGGAACCATGAGGGAGGTGATAGGCAGCTGGGGGAGGGGACAGAGTGACATAGGGTTAGGGGAAGGGAGGGGGAGGGAATTAACGGAAGTTGGAGAATTCTATGTTCATACCAAGGGGCTGGAGACTACCTAGACGGTATATGAGTGTTGCTCCTTCAACCTGAGTTTAGCCTCATCATGGCAGTAGAGGAGGCCATATATGAACATATCCGAATGGGAGTGGGAAGCAGAGTTGAAGTGGGTGGCTACTGGGAGATCCTGTCTGTTTTGGCGGACAGAGCGGAGGTGCTCTGCCCCTTCCCTCTACAGTCCTGACGAAGGGTTCTGGCCCGAAACGTCGACCGATCTTTTCCACGGATGCTGCCCGACCTGCTGAGTTCCTCCAGCGTGTTGTGAGTGTTGCTTTGACCCCAAAAACTGCAGGTTATTTTGTGGTGACAAATCAGCATATTGGAGGGAAATTGAAAATCTACCCGAGGTGGTGCCACAACAACAACCTCTAACTCAATGTTAGGAAGACCAAGGAGCTGATTATTGACTTCAGGAGGAGGAAACCAGAGATCCATGAGCCAGTCCTCACTGGGGGAGTCAGGTGTGGAGAGGGTCAGTGTTATCATTTCAGAGGACCTGTCCTGGGCCCAGCACACAAACACAATTATGAGGAAGGCACGGCAGCACTTCTACTTCCTTAGAAGTTTGCAAATATTTGGCATGATATCTAAAACTTTGACAGACTTCCATAGCTGTGTGGCGGAGAGTATGTTGGCTGGTTGCATCGTGTTCTGTTATGGAAACACCAAAGACCTTGAACAGAAAATCCTCAAGAGTAGTGGATATGGCCCAGTCCATCATGGGTAAAGCCCTCCCCACCATCGGAATACATCTACATGGAACGCTGTCGCAGGAGAGTAGTATCCACTATCAATGTTTTGAAGTTACAAGACAACATATATCGTGGGGTAAGAACTGCCCTTGTACATTATAGTTCACTTCTGTTTCCACCATCTTAAACTACCTGCTTTCAGAATTGCCTAATTCTGCTCCTATACCTTATGGTATCTTCATTGATAATGTGTTTCAGGTCATTAGAATTTATATACTTTATACTTTATTGTCGCCAAACAATTGGTACTAGAACGTACAATCATCACAGCGATATTTGATTCTGCGCTTCACACTCCCTGGATTACAAATACTAAAATATTACAAATATTAAAAATAGTTGAAATTAGTAAATATTAAAAATTTAAATTATAAATCATAAATAGAAAATAGAAAAATGGGAAGTAAGGTAGAGCAAAAAAACCGCGAGGTAGGTCCGGATATTTGGAGGGTACGGCCCAGATCCGGGTCAGGATCCGTTCAGCAGTCTTATCACAGTCGGAAAGAAGCTGTTCCCAAATCTGGCCGTATGAGTCTTCAAGCTCCTGAATCTTCTCCCGGAGGGAAGAGGGACGAAAAGTCTGTTGGCTGGGTGGGTTGTGTCCTTGATTATCCTGGCAGCACTGCTCCGACAGCGTGCAGTGTAAAGTGAGTCCACGGATGGAAGATTGGTTTGTGTGATGTGCTGCGCCGTGTTCACGATCTTCTGCAGCTTCTTTCGGTCTTGGACAGGACAACTTCCATACCAGATTGTGATGCACCCTAGAAGAATGCTTTCTACGGTGCATCTATAAAAATTAGTGAGAGTTTTATGGGACAGGCCAAATTTCTTTAGTTTTCTCAGGAAGTAAAGGTGGGCCTTCTTGGCAGTGAACTCTGCTTGGTTGGACCAAGTCAGGTCATTTGTGATATTGACCCCGAGGAACTTAAAGCTTACTTTAAGTTGTAATATTGTAATAAATAAAACAAAAAGTCTGAAACAAAACGTGAAAATGCTTGAAAGACTGAGAAGGCAAGTCAACATCTGTGAAAAGAGAAACAGAGTTCAAGTTCCAGATCAAAGACTATTGGTCAGAAGGGTATGATGCTTAGACTCTATACGTTTGTAAACCAAATACTGTAGAATCTACAAGGATGGGCACCTTCCTGCCTGTATTTGGTATTAGGAGGGTTACTGACATCGCAAGAGAAAAATGTTAACTTTTGTTTTCTTGCTAGAGTTGTTTGTAGGCCTGGGCTTATCACACAGAAGGTAGTGACATTGAAACTGGAATAGATGGAGGAACTGAGGCTTGAAATGACGCTGTGTAAATAACAGCGCACTAAAGACTTGCTGATGTTATCTTAAGCTGCCTTCACAAAGCTGCTGAAATGCTTAACTGAAATAGGTTTCTGCACCTGCAAGAACAGTGGTGATGACAATATTACCAACTCACATTCACTGAGCATCAAAGGTGATTCTCTGGAGTGTTACCAAATAATATCTGATACTGAGGAACATAATGGATATTAAGGTTCAAGTTTATTTATCAAGTGTACATTGAAACATACAGTGAAATCTGTCCTTTGTGTCAACAACCAAAACATCCAATAGCGTGTTGGGAGCAGCTGGCAAGTGTTGCCACACATTCTGGTGCCAACATAGGATGCCTACAACGCTCAACGGAGCAACATAGAACACAACAAGGAACAAAACAACAAAAACAAAACAAGACCCGATCCTCCATCCATCCCACACACCCATCCATTCCCATACACAGTCCTCTGTGTTCTTTGGTCTCCACCTTCCAGGAGATCCAGACTTGGGCTCACAGACATTGGGATTTGATCTTCTCAGTGGAATTCAAGAGATTCAGGTGGAAAACCTAAAGCTTCTTCAAAGATGTAAGATTTTAAAGTGCATCTTAAGGGAGTAAAGAGCTGGAGCATTTTTAGGAAGAATTCTGGAGCTTGGGATCTTGGCAACAGAAGGTTTGCCTGTGAGTAGAGGAGTGGGTAGTCAGGAGGCCAGAACCAAAAGAACATGGATGTTTCATAGGGTTGTTGTGTTAGAGATTAGAGAGGCAGGGATTTCAAGGCCACAGAGGGAATTGAAAACAAGGATACAAATTTTAAAATTAATGTGTTGGTTAGCTGGGAGTCAACATGGGCCAGTGTGCTCAGGGGTGGTTGAGGAATTGGATGGAGTGAGGTGAGTCATGGGTAGCAGCTCTTGGGAGGGGATTTTGAGGTTGGTATGATGTTGGCCAACCAGAAGATCATTGGACTGTTCAGGAGTAGAGACTGCTCAAGATTTGACAAGGGAAGAGTTGAAGGAAATACATCAGGAGAACCTGCTGGGGTTGTCTATTGTGTCCATTGCTCCTGATGCGGGCTCCTCTAGACTGGTGAGACCTGTCGTAAATTGAGGGACTGCTTCTTTGAGCACCTCCGCTCCATCTGCCGAAAGCGAAACATCCTGGTGGCCAAACGGTTTAATTCCGATTCCATTTCCCATTCCGACATAACTGCCCATGGTTTTCTCTTGTGCCAAGGTGAGGCCACCGTCAGGGTGGAGGAGCAACACTCTGTATCCTTTCTGGATAGCCTCCAACCTGATGGCATGAATATCGATTTCTACTCCGAGGAAAAAAAATCCCTCCCCCTCCCCTCTTCTTCTAATCCCCACTCTGGTCTCATACCTCTTCTCTCCTTCCTATCACCTCTGCCAGGGTCCCCTCCTCCCTCCCTTTCTCCTATGGTCCACTCTCGTCTCCTATCAGATCCCTTCTTTATCTTTCTAACATATCTGGCTTCACCCATAACATTCTAGCTATCCTCCTTTCCCTCCCCATTGGATGTCACCCCCTTCCTTCTCAGTACTGAAGAAGGGCCTTGGCCTGAAACATTGACTGTTTATTCATTTCCATAAATGCTGCCTGACCTGCTGAGTTCCTCTAGCATCTTGTGTGTGTGTTGCTTTGGATTTCCAGCATCTGCAGACTTTCGTGTGTTTATGACTTAACTATATTGGCCAACGTAGAGGTTGGTGATTGACTTACTATGATTGGGAGCGAGCAAGCAGGAGACTGGTGCCCTGGATAAGACGATTTCACAGAGAGTAGAGAAGGAAGCTGATGACCTATTAGTCTCAGCAGGTTGCCCTCATGTCTAACCTCTGTGGTTTATTATTCAATTAGCCCTATAGACATGAGGTTAATTGCATGATTTAAATCCAGAATGTGTTTGCATAAATGATTTTGTGGACGTGTAATAGACTCCAGGAATAGAGAAGGGTTAATGACCACTCCCAACACCACAAGGAACCACTTACCTGCTGCTATGTAGTGGATCCATCATCATCATGGCTTGGCTTCGCGAACGAAGATTTAGGAAGGGGGCTGCCCACGTCTTCTATGATCAGGGAGGATTGTCGTAGATGTGGGCGTGTCCTTCGGCCTGCGCAATGGTATTTTAGGTGGAGTGCAGTGTGCGCGGTACTGACCCCACCCTTTACACCCAGGGTTCATGTGCCATAGCCTAGCAAGCTGGGACGGTGACAGCGAGGTCCTCGGGTCGTAGGAGTTATGTCCGAGTGTCCTTTTCCGAGGTGGATGGCCTGACAAGGCTGACGAGCCCCACCTGCCCGGGTTTGGATTCAGAGTTGTCCTTCTCTTAGGCCGGCTGCCAACCAAGGCCAACGAGCCCAGCCTACCCATCCAGTTATACTGCCAGACACTCGGTCGCGCCATAATGTTGCAAGCTCGGCGGGAGGAGGGGGGGCACCGACGAGGAGGTGTTGCTATGGATGCAGTAATGTAGCAGAGGCCATTTGCAGTGGCCTCCTGCCTAGCAGCCCAGACAGTGACCACGCGGCGATCACTACACCGGGAAAAGAGAGGTGATGTATTGCGCATTCACTTTCCCTGGATGAGCGGGATGTCAGGCCCAGACCTCATCCACCACACCCCCCCCCCCCCACCCCCTGTAGTGGATTACACGTGTGCAAAATGGCTGCCTTTTTTTTTATTTAAAGGATGTACAGGTTCTACTTAAGACAGAAGTTATTTCCGTTATTAGTTGGATGGCACAGTGGTGTAGCTGATAGAGCCACTGCCTCATAGGTTTAATCCTGACCTGTGCGGAGCTTGCATGCTCCTCTTACGATGGTGTGGGCTTCCTCTGGGAGTTCTGGCTTTCCTCCCACATCCAAAAGATGTGCAAACTGAGGAGTTAATTTGTCCTTCTAGAGCAGGGCTTCCCAACCTTTCATATGCAGTGGACCAATCAATTCCATTAAGCAAAAGGCCTGTGACTACCATGTTGGGAACCCCTGCCCCAGAGTGTAGATGAATGATCGTGTTTAAGTGTGTGTGTATTTCGGGGGCGGTGAAATGGTGTTGATGGGAATATATGGGATACTGGGGAAATTAGTTGGGGAATGGTCTTGCTCTGTGAGTTGGTAGAGACTTGTTGGGCAAAATACCTTCCATTCCATGCCACAAGTGAACAATAATGAAATCTAATTGCCACTGAACTGCAAAGTCTGTTAGGTAATATCAGGAGGAATTACTATGGGTTGTTACATTCAGACCAAAGCAGATAAGGGCATTGTAGACAAAGTGGGTTTTAATGGTTTCCTAGTAGTCTTCATAGTCGTAGACCAGCTTTTTAATTCCAAATGTGTTTATAAGTCAGGATTGTTACCAATACGACCTCCAGCCCACAGACGTAGCCCAATGGCCATACTAACTGTATGTGCCTGTGTCTCTCAAAGACTTCAGAGTCTCAGCTCTGTGACTGTCCCACAGGTAGCGAGGACTGTGATTGGTCAATGGGTTTCCAGTCTCTGCCCCAGCCGCGCCTCAATAACCTGTGACAACCCCAAGTGCCAAAAGTCTGTATAATTATTTACTTAGCGATACAGCACAGAGCTGGGCCTTCCCGTTCTTGGAGCCACACTGTCTCAGCAAACCCCAACAAAACTGGTTAACCCTAACCCTAACCTTATCAATTTACAATGGCCAATTAACCTACCCAGTATGTCTTTGGACTGTGGGAGCAAACCGGAGGACCCAGAAAAAAGCCACGCGTTCCGAGGGGAGAATATACAGAGATTGCTTTGACTACAGCGCTGGAATTATCACTGAACTCCGCAATGCCCTGAACTGTAATAGCATCGCACTAACCACTAAGCCACAGTGGCACTGTTTTTAAAAGTCTCCCATGATGAGACACCCAAAAATAGTCGAAGCTGATTTAAATAATTAAAAACAGTAACTGAAAAATAAGTTAAATTGCTGTTTCTTAATTAAAGCAAATATACACTGAAATAAGAAAAAATATAATAAAAATATAATTAACAACAACGAGAAGGCATATGGTGCATTGGCGTTTATTAGTTTGGCTTTGAGTTCAAAACGTTGCAGCTCTGTAAAAATCTGGTTGAGTTCTCTTGGAATATTTTGTTTAGTTCTAGTTGTCTCTTTAGAAAGGAAGCTTTAGAAAGGGTGCAGAGGGGACTTATCAGGATGCTGCCTGGGTTAGAGAGCATGTTGTATGAGGAACGGTTGAGCAAGCTAAGGCTTTTTTCTTTGGGGTCAAGGAGGATAACAGGATACTTGATAGAAGTGTATAAGATTATAAAAGGCACAGATACAGGCGATAGCCAGTGCCTTTATCCCAGGCAAAAATGGACATCTTTTTTAAGGTGAGTAGAGGAAACTTTAGGGAAGAAGTTAGAAGAAGTTTTCTTTTACAAAGAGTGGTCAGTCCTGAAGAAGGGTCTCAGCCTGAAATGTCGACTGTTTACTCTTTTCCATAGAAGCTGCCTAACCAGCTGGGCTCCTCCACCATTTTCTGTATGTGCTGCCTTGGGTTTCTAGCATCTGCATATTTTCTCATGTTTGAGAGAGCAACGCACTGCCAAGGTTGGTGGTAGAGGCTGATACTTTAGGGACATTTAAGAGACTCTTGGATAGGCACATGGATGTAAGAAAAATGAAGGGTTATATGCTAGGTAGGAGGGGAGAGTTAGATTGTTTGTGGAGATGTTGGTAGAACATTATGGGCAAAATGTCGATTTATTTCTCTTGTTAATAAAATCTTTTAAGAAGGCAGATATGGTCCCAGTGTATTCCACCTTCTGCTGTGCAGTGCCCAGTGTAGACGTCTGGAAAGCGCGCACGATATGAGCCAACAGATCCCTTGGGAATTCTCAGTCCAAGCCAGTCCATTTTCTTGAGTCTAAGTTTGTCAATGCCTCGGAAGAATTTTCCCTTGTAACTCCGGGTCAGGGGTTTCCCAACCTGGGCTCAATGGACCCCCTTGCTTAATGATTGGTCCACGGCATAAAAGAACCCCCGAACTAGATCAATATCCCAGGCAGCCGGGTACAAGCTTGAAAACCAATCAACAATGATAGGAGAGTCAATGACATGAGAGTCAGTGTAAAAATACCTAGGATACAAGAAAGAAGTGCTGTGTCATTGCAGAACCTTTAAAGTATAGTTTAACATCAACGGGACAATGATATTCCCTTCAGCCTCTTAATTCCATTTGTTAGTGGAAATGTGACCTATTCATATCCCTCGATCCTTTTAGTTAATAAAATCCAACAATCACTTTAATTGATGACTGAATTTAGATTTCTGGCAATATTTTTCACAGGTTTTTATGTTATTTAGAAATCCAGAAATTCACTTGAGAGTTTTTTCATTAAGCGTGGAAGACCATAGAAATGCTAAAATAAACAGTTCCACATTCCAGAAGTAATCTTTCAGGAAATGGCGATCCTTGTCAAATAAATTATTTCTTTATATACTCCTGTGAAAATACCAAACAAATCCACTAATTAAAAAAAATACAGCCTTCTTCCTCTCTGGTATTTGGTCTCATGCTTTCCTTTACCCACTCCTAAGATTTCAGTGCATAGTTCGTGGGATCCTCTTGGCCTCCGCAGTTTTCTCCTCCACCCACTTATGACTTCTCCAAGTGATTTACACTGATGATATTCCCCACTTGTGATTCCCATTCAGAAAGCAGTGGGGGGGGGGTGCCTTTATTCTGAAATTGTATCTGGTGTTCATTGCTGTTTATGGAAGAGGAGGTCAGAACAGCAGGAATACTTTACAGTTTGATGAAGACTGAAGTTAAGTCTTTTCTCAAAAATGCTGCAATATAAATTACATTTCAAGATGCAAGGTTCATTAATGATATTTCCTGCGCACAAGTGTAAAGGAGAATGAAATAATTGTTACTCTGGATTCAATGCACAAAAGAATGAACACAATAATAATAATAATAACAACAACACAATAAATATAAATACCTAAGACAGCTTATAGGCACAGATTGATTGTATACTCATAAAGTGACACTAGGCTGTAGGTAGATGACAGATGGGAAATAATAATGTAGTGGTGGAGTTGGTGGGTAGAGGTGTTGATGAGCCTTACTGCTTGGGGAAAGCAACTGTTTTTGAGTCTGGTGGTCCTGATGTGGATTCTACGTAGCCTCCTCCCTGATGGAGCAGGTAGTGAGTGGGATCCTTTATGATGTTGCTTGTCCTTTCCTTGCACCTTTCTGTATATGTGTCCTTGGTGCCAGTGATGCATTGGGCAGTTTTCTCTACCCATTGTAGAGTCTTCCTGTCTACCCTGGCGCAGTTTCGGTATGAACACTGACACAGCTTGTTAGGATGCCCTCTACTGCGCATCTGTAGGATAACATAAGCATGGATGTGCGAAGTCCAGCTCTCTTCAGCCTCCTCGGAAAGTAGAGGTGACAATAAGCTCTCTTGAGTCTGTGGTGTGTGTTCTGGGACCATGAGAGGTTGTGTCCATGTGCACGTCCACTCTAACTCAAAATATTTCTTGGATTCAAAGTATTATGGAGCGACAGAGTGATACTGCGTAGAAACAGACTATTTAGCCCTGCATGTCTATTCTTATCATCAGGGTCCCAGCTATACTAAATCCATTTAGCAGCTAAATACTTTTTACATGTTGTGGGAGTACCCTCCTCCACCACATTCTCAGGCAGTGTGTTCAAGACTGCATTCTTCTTCTCAGAAGGAAGACAACATTGGCAGCAACTGAAGTTTGTAGCATCTCGGGCGGCTGAAGAGAAACTGGTTACGTTGTTAAATAAACGAAAGGATTACAAAAAATTGCATTGATTGCAGAAAATCTGAGGACTATGGCTGAAAGTAATGGATATCTATTGAACTTGTCAACCCTCTAGCTACCAGGATGAAGATCTATGTCCAGAATAAGCTGGACTCCTTCAAATACAGTTTGAACACTAGCATGTCATGGGCCCTGCAGCCTTGTGCACCTGTATTTGCTCATTGTTGTCTTTTCTAGAGTCATTAAGCACACGGGTTTTTTGCATACTGTGATTATTCAAAGTGGACTCCTGATTAGTGCTTATCGTGGGACCCTTGGCTTCCAAAAATGATTCATCTCATGGTGTTGCTTGGTCGAAGCACCGAGCTTCTGTTGGAATTCCTATGAATAAACCTTGTTTCTGTCTGTACATAGCAATCTGTTAACACAAAATAATCTGCAGATGCTGGGATCAAAGCAACACTTACAGTATGCTGGAGGGACTCAGCAGGTTGGGCAGCATCAGTGGAAATGATGAGTCGACGTTTCGGGCCAGAACCCTTCGTCAGGACTGAAGGAGGGGGAAGGATTTGAAGAATGCTTGTAGGTTCGGTTGAAAGACCAGTAATTTGAAAGACAAAGGTGTGGGGGAGGGGAAGCATCGACGTCATAGGCAGGAAAACAACGGGTAGTAGAAGAAGGAGGCAGAACCATCAGGTAGGTTATAGGCAGCTGGGGGAGGGGCAGAGTGAAATAGGGATAGAGGAAGGGAGGGGGAGGGAATTACTGGAAGTTGGAGAATTCTATGTTCGTACCAAGGGGCTGGACACTACCTAGATGGTATATGAGGTGTTGCTGATAGGAGTCTGTTGTTCCTCCACACCTGGATTCAACTGTTTGCCAGTGTACACCATGACATAGCATATACCTGATGATGAGGAAAATTGCCCAGGTAGGTGTGATTCAAAACAACATTTCAAGGCCAAGTGGCAACATGATAGTGTGGCGGTTAGCGAAACAATTTACATTGACAATAATGGCCCACCACTGTCTGTAAGGAATTTGTATGTTCTCCCTTCGATCATGTGGCTTTCCTCTGTGTGTCCTGCTTTCCTCCCACATTTCAGAGATGCATGGTTAGGGTCAGTAAGTTTGGGCACACAATGTTGGCACTGGAAGTGTGGTGACAGATTTTTTGCTGCCCTCAGCATGATTCTCAGACTATAATGGTTGTTGAAATAAATGATATATTTCTCTGTATTTTAAAATATTTTGATGTGCATGTTACAAATAAAGCTTTAAAAACCCACCCTGTTGGCCTTCTTCAATCATGTTACCACTGGTACTGATAAATGAAACTTACTTGTCAATAAATTGTCCACAGATACAGAGTTTGGGTTTTGCCAGGCTACCTATCAAGGCTACAGATCTCATTACATTATTCTTCTAAACATTGATCAAAGGACTGAAATCCTTGGGGAAGGTGCAGGTAATTGCCCTGGACATTGAGGCAGCGTTTAATTAAAGAAAAGGATTCGAGGAGTTCTAAAATTGAAGTCGGCGCTTCAGTCAAAATTAAATTCCTGCAGTAATGTGCGAGGATAGTGATGTTTGACCTTCAGCATTCAGTGCCGCTTTCATGCCACATTCCTTTCCACTACATATGACCCCCGTCATGACAAATCAGTTCTGAGTGGAATCATACTTCGTGGAAAGGTAAGCGGTAGTGATCGCTGGGGGTCAAACATCTCCACCATAGGACATAGGTGCTGAATTAGGCCATTTGGCCAATTGAGTCTGCTCTGTCATCTCACCATGGCTGATTTATTATTCCTCTCAGCCCCATGCTCTTGCCTTCTTCCCATAACCTATGATGCTCGTACTAATTAAGAATGTTGGGAATGCTGAGG
Source organism: Mobula birostris (assembly GCF_030028105.1). Lineage (NCBI taxonomy): Eukaryota > Metazoa > Chordata > Chondrichthyes > Myliobatiformes > Myliobatidae > Mobula > Mobula birostris. The sequence goes on along the minus strand of NC_092377.1, from coordinate 156,674,988 downwards.
GTGGAGTGCCATGGGACGGGTGGTAGAGAAGGAATGCCAGGGGCGGAGGGGTGGGTGGGTGCCGACACACAAACCCTGAGATACCAGGCAAGCTCATTTGATTTATTGATCATTACAGAATGTCTCCCTGATGCATCCTGCTCTGTCCCCTCTCCCTTCCCCCTTTCAAAACATGATTCCACTCTCCCTGCCTCCTTCCCACTCTCAGTCCACAACAGGGACCCATAACAGAATCAGGTTCATCACCACTTCCATATGCCATGAAATTCGTTTTCTTTGCAGCAGTATAGTGCAAGGCATAAATCACTACAGTATTGTGCAAAAGTCTTAGGCACTCTAGCTTTATGCATGTGCCTCAGCCTTCTGCAGAGTGTTGTCTGTCACTATATAGCATCTTGAGATTCATGTTATTGCAGAAATTTGCAGGAAAATAAAGAAATACAATTGAATTTATGAAAAAAAATTCATAAATAAAGACTGACAAACAACTAATGGACAAGAGAGGACAAATTGTGAAAATAAAAACAAAAAATCATATATGTAATTATATATATATATATAGTTGGCATCCGTCTATCTCGAAGGACAATGAGTGATGACGATCATCACAAGCCTGGGCGGAAGGTATGGAGATCCTGAGATGCCCAGTCGTCAAGATCACCCTCTTGGCCTCACTAGTGTAGTCCAAAGGAAAGCTTATGAAGCAATACGTTTAACACCAGCTTGGCTGCAGGAGCTGCCAGAAGGACATCCAGCGGCCTGAGGGGCTCCACTCTAGATTTTCTGTCTGGGTTTGCTCCCGTAGCCTTCGTCTCTCCCGAGGCTGCCCACAAGGCAATGGGGCTATTTACCCATAGCTGCATTCGTAGAATTATGGTAAGATGTTCAAGTTCATTTATTGTTACAGTTTTGTTCGGGTTATACAGTTGTTCACTTGTGTGTTTGTGGTTCACCCTGACTGTAACTAGGGTGTGTAATAATAACCTCCCCTATCTGTGTGTGACTGGGTTGGTTCTCACCGGGCGATGGCACTGTCTGTTATTGTGCTTGGTGCAATAAAGCCAGCAGTTGAGATACACACACTATTCTCGACTGTCATCGTGGACTGAATGCCGACCACACTGGTGTCAGGAGTGGGCAAGCTGCACAAGTGGTTCTACTGGCCTGGGTACAGGCAGGACGTGGAGCTGTTCATGCACTGCTGTAATGCTTGCACATCCCAGAAGGGGCTGGGCCGCCAGTCGAGGGCACCAATGCAGCAGTACCTGGTGGGGGCCACAGTATAGATCTGCTGCCCCACCCAGAAGAAGGGACTATCCCCCAAGATGAGAAGCCACTGGGAGAGGTGCTCGACCGCATCGCCAACGTGGTATACCCAGTGCAGTTGACTGAGCAGCAGAAGGCAGTTGTGCTGCACTGGGACCAGCTGACACCATATCACCCCTTGGCCACCACTGACCCAGCAAAGCTGGGGGGAGAAAATGACACTCTGGGTGCCCTGCCTCTTGCCTCACCAAACAGTGCTTCCCCTGGGTGCTGGGCAGGTGGGGGAGCTATAGACATCTGCCAATGCCCTATGCAGCAGTGTGGACCACCACCGGGACTTCTGGACCTTGTTTTGGACTCTGGAGTTGGTGGGGATGGCTGACCTCTCAGGTGGGGGCAGTGTGGCACTCCAGGGGCACGGTTGGCAGCTTGCCCCAGCATTCCTAGCGGCCAGTGTTACTTATTGTTCTTGTTTTAAAATGTGTTTGTGGAATTATGGTGAGATATTCAAGTTAATTTATTGTTACATTTTAGTTCAGGTCATACAGTTGTTTGCTTGTGTGTTTGTGGGTCACCTTGGCTGTAATGGGTGTGTAATAATCACCTCCCTCATCCGTATGTGACTGGGTTGTTTCTCACTGAGCAATGGTGCTCTCTGTAATTGTGCTTATCGTAATAAAAATGACAGTTGAGATAAATGATCTCTCCTCGTCTGTCATCATTGACTAAATGCTCACCACAATAGTATATGTTATAATAAATAATAATGAGTTATAGAGTCCTTGAAAGTGAGCCTGTATGTTGTTAAATCAGTTTAGAGCTGAGGTGAGTGAAGTTATCCACACTGGTTCCGAGGCGGCCTGATGGTTGTAGGGTAATGGCTGTTCATGAATTTCTTGATGTGGTAAGTAAGGCTCTTCTACCCCCAACTGATGAATCAAATTCAGTGGCATCACAAGTACTGAATTCTCCACCACCTTCACCCTCACAGTCATTACTCATAGAAAGGTAATTGGAATAAGAAGCCACAACTACAGCAGCTTCGATTCCAGGTCAGAATTTATGTATTTCTTCTCAGTTTCTGACTATTTAGAGATTTTTCACGATCTACAGGTTACAAAAGTGATGTGATTAAAAAGCTTTTCACTTTCCTGCAACCAAGCAGCTCAACACCATCCAGGAATCAGAATCAGAATCAGAATTAAGTTTAATATCATTGACATATGTCGTGACATTTTCTATTATTTTTATTATTGAGATACAGCGGGGAATGTTGAAACGTGGCTAAGTGGTTAAAGTGTCGGTCTAGTGATCTGAAGGTCGCTAGTTCGAGCCTCAGCTGAGGCAGCGTGTTGTGTCTTTGAGCAAGGCACTTAACCACACATTGCTCTGCGACGACACTGGTGCCAAGCTGTATCGGCCCTAGTGCCCTTCCCTTGGACAACATCGGTGGTGTGGAGAGGGGAGACTTGCAGCATGGGCAACTGCCGGTCTTCCATACAACCTTGCCCAGGCCAGCACCCTGGAAACCTTCCAAGGCGCAAATCCATGGTCTCACGAGAGTAACAGATGCCTATAAACAGCGGGGAATAGGCACTTTGGCTCTTCGAGCTCCTCTGCCCACCAATCCCCCGATTTAATCCCTGCCTAATCACGGGGCAATTTACAATGACCAATTAACTTACTGCAGTCTTTAGTCTGTGGGAGGAAACCGGAGCACCCGGAGGAAACACATGTGGTCACGGGGAGAATGTATGAACTCTTTACGGGCAGCAGGAGGGATCAAACCACGATCTTTCAGCTGCCTGTTAAGCTTTGTGCTAACCGTGCCACCAAGTTTAACCAACGTGCTGTAGATGGAACATGGTTACTGGGATAAAACCTGCTCCTCCAAGGAGTGTAGGAGTGCAGGAGTGCTTTGGCCTCACTAAGCCTTGCTGGTCTTCTAGTGCAAGGGGCTGCCCACCACTGCATGTCGCAGACTGACTCGTTCCAGTCTCCTGAACCACGCTGAAGCTTAAGTAGGCAGAGGCAAATACTGTAAAAGAAGAATGGCCACAGTTTAAAAATATCCTGCCCTTGTACACTGTAGGGCTGGAGCTAATGGATAACCCTCACAGACTTGTGACTCATTGGTCTGTGTATCTGTTGGTAAACTGATCTTATCTATATGCAGACAGACTCAACTGTGACTTGTAACATTGTACGCTTCAATTCTACTTCCCATTCACATTCCGACATGTTAGTCCGTGGCCACCTCTACTCCCACGAGGAGGCCAGTCTCAGGCTGGAGGAGCAACACCTTATATTCCGTCTAGGTATCCTCCCACCAGATGGCAAGAACATTGATTTCTCGAACTTCTGGTAATTGCCCTATCTCCTTATCTGCCCATCACCTCGCTCTGGTGACTTCCCCTTTCCCTTTCTTCCATGGTCTTTCACCTTCTCCAGCCCTTTATCTCTTTCTCCAATCAACTTCCCAGCTCCTTACTTCATCACTTCCCTTCTCCCGGTTTCACCGATCACCTGCCACCTTGTTTTTCTTCCTCCCCTCCCCCACCTTCTCGCTCTAACGTCTCATCTTCTTGTTCCAGTCCCAATGAAGGGTCTCGGCCCAAAACGTTGATGGTTTACTTCTTTCCATAGATGCTGACCGGCCTGCTGAGTTTCTCCAACATTTTGTATGTGTTACTCATATATTGTGTTTCATAGGATTGTTTTTGTATTTACAGTATATTTATTGTGTTTCTTTATGCTGCATCAGATCTGGAGTAACAATCATTTCATTCTCTCACTTGTACTGAAGAACGGCAATAAACAATTTTGAGTCAGAATCAGAATCAGATTTATTATCACTGGCATGTGACGTGAAATTTGTTAACTTAGCAGCAGCAGCTCAATGCAATACATAATCTGGAAGAGAAAAAAAAATAAACAAGTAAATCTATTACAGTATACGTATATTGAATAGACTAAAAATCGTGCAAGAAAACAGAATTACTATATAATAAAAAAGCGAGGTAGTGTCCAAGGGCTCAATGTCCATTTAGGAATCGGTTGGCAGAGGGGAAGAAGCTGTTCCTGACTCACTGAATATGAGCCTTCAGGCTTCTGTACCTCCTACCTGATGGTAACAGCGAGAAAAGGGCATGGCCTGTGAAGCACCTTCAATAATTGCAAAAGGCTGAAGTAGCGTAAATACTGAAAGGCTTTTATTCGCAGTAAAATACGACTTCCATGCTGAGTGTCTGCCCCTGGTCTGAGGGGGAGGGGCAAGGCGAAACACCTTTATTCAAGGCTCGGTGGGAGGAGCCACAGGAGTAGTCAGCAGAGGGGTGTGTCCAGACAGTTAACCCAGTTACAACATATATATATGGTTTACCACAGCCTGGGTGCTGGAGGTCCTTAATAATGGACACTGCCTTTCTGAGACACCGCTCCCTGAAGACGTCCTGGGTACTTTGTAGGCTAGTGCCCAAGACGGAGCCGACTAAATTTACGATCCTCTGCAGCTTCTTTCAGTCTTGCAGTAGCCCCCCATACCAGACAGTGATGCAGCCTGTCAGAATGCTCTCCATGGTACAACTAAAGAAATTTTTGAGTGTATTTGTTGACATGCCAAATCTCTTCAGACTCCTAATAAAATATAACTGCTGTCTTGCCTTCTTTATAACTACATTGATGTGTCAGGATCAGGTTAGATCCTCAGAAGTCTTGACACTCAGGAACTTGAAACTGCTCACACTATCTCCACTTCTGATCCCTCTATGAGGATTGGTATGTGTTCCTTTGTCTTACCCTTTCTGAAGTCCACAATCAGCTCTTCCGTCTTACTGACGTTGAGTGCCAGGTTGTTGCTGTGACACCCCTCCACTAGTTGGCATATCTCACTCCTGTACGCCCTCTCATCTCCATCTGAGATTCTACCAACAATGGTTGTATCATCAGCAAATTTATAGATGGTATTAGAGCTATGCCTAGCCACATAGTCATGTGTATATCAAGAGTAGAGCAGTGGGCTAAGCACACTCCTCTGAGGTGCGCCAACGTTGATCATCAGCGAGGAGGATATGTTATCACCAATCCGCACAGATTGTGGTCTTCTGATTGGGAAGTTGAGGATCCAATTTCAGAGGGAGGTACAGAGGCCCAGGTTCTGCAACTTCTCAATCAGGATTGTGGGAATGATGGTATTAAATGCTGAACTATAGTTGATGAACAGCATCCTGACATAGGTGTTTGTGTTGTCCAGGTGGTCTAAAGCTGTGTGAAGAACCATTGAGATTGCGTCTGCCATTGACCTATTGTTGCGATAGACAAATTGCAATGGGTCCTTGCTGAGGCAGGAGTTCAGTCTAGTCATGACCAACCTCTTAAAGTATTTGATCACTGTCAATATGAGTGCTACCAGGCAATAGTTATTAAGGCAGCTCACATTATTCTTATTAGGCACTGGTATAATCATTGCCTTTTTGAAGCAAGTGGGAACTTCTGCCCATAGCGGTGAGAGGTTGAAAATGAGGCATCGATGCTAACTCAATATAAACCTTGTAATCAGATGAATATTAGCTCCCGCACCCTGGTGGCATCATATGAATTAATATCTCACATATTCACCAGTGTTATGGCTAAAGTACATTTTTAAGAAAATAGCATATTGTCCAACTAGTGATTGGGGTCTTGAGCTCACTGTGTGAAAAGTTGGTGAAGGCTGACTTTGTCACCACACTTAAAGGACAGGGTCAACATTTGGTCTGCCTTTGCTTGGCTGGAAAGAATCGGGGTGGGGTGAATGAGTCTCCCCAGCACTTTACAGGCTGGTATGAGCATTGTGGCTGGAAAGATCACCTCCTGCCAGACAAATAACCTTTTTGTTAATGTCAGCAAGATAAAGGAGATGGTTATCAATGTCACACCACTCATACCCTTCCTCACATTGGTGGCACAGCACTGGAAACTGTGAGTGGTTTCAAGCTCCTGAGATTGTATATCTCAAACAAACTCTTATGGTCCCAGAGCACATTCTTCACAGTCACAAAAGCTCACCAACTCCTTTACTTTCTGAGGGGGCTACAAAGAGCTGGTCTATGCACATCAATACTCATGACCTTCTGCAGATGCGCAGTTGAAAGCATCCTTATGTGCTGCATTACTGCCTGGTGTAGACATTATACTGCGACAGAGAGAAGGGCTCTACGATGGAGAGTTAAGACAGCCCAATGCATCACTGCACCAGCTTACCCACCATCAAAGACACATATACAAAAATCTGCCGGAAAAAGGCCAGCAATATCATGAAGGACCCCAGCAACCCTTCCCACGGACTACTTGTCCCACTCCCATCAGGGAAGAGGCTTCATAGCATCCATGCCAGGACCACCAGACTAAAAACAGTTACTTTTCCCAAGCAGTAAGGCTGATCAACACCTCCACCCACTTAACCACCCCACCACACTGCCCACCATCACTACTTTATCATTTCCTATCAGAGTCACCTTACGTACAGATACTCCTGTACCTAGCGGCACTTCATGGACATGCAATCAGTCTATTTATATAAGCTAATCTTCTGTATTGATGAGGTGTCCAGGGTGGGGTGGCACCTCTGGTGTAGGGGCTAACGTGTCTATTTCAGAGCAGCTCACTCTCCTTTGGTGACCACGGGACACTCAGGTCTCACCTGTGGCTCCAAGTAGCATGTGGCATCGGCCACACCCTAATTCACTGCTAAACCAGGTGAACATAGCCAGTAGCTGGTAAGATAGGGGCATACCTGTCCCGGCATTCTGAAAGAATGGGTGGATGAGATCTACAGTGAGATCCAACAGCCAGAAAGGCAGTACTACAATGCTCTGTGGAGAGTAAACAGCACGACAAGGCACTGAAGATGTCATGATCATCCACTGCAGCCAAGGAAGCCCCCCAGTTTGTGATGCCTGTTTGTACCACTGGACCTGGATTTCCGAGGTTGAAAGAATGGAACTGCCCCAGTGGCTTTTCCACTTTAAAAACTCTTTTCCTCAGGTTCCCTGTCATCGTCAAACACAATGGACAACTAGTCAAAGTCATAGTCATAGTCATACTTTATTGATCCCGAGGGAAATTGGTTTTCGTTACAGTTACACCATAAATAATTAAATAGTAATATGTAAATTATGCCAGGAAATATGTCCAGGACCAGCCTATTGGCTCAGGGTGTCTGACCCTCCAAGGGAGGAGTTGTAAAGTTTGATGGCCACAGGCAGGAATGACTTCCTATGACGCTCAGTGTTGCATCTCGGAGGAATGAGTCTCTGGCTGAATGTACTCCTGTGCCCAACCAGTCCATTATGTAGTGGGTGGGAGACATTGTTCAAGATGGCATGCAACTTGGACAACATCCTCTTTTCAGACACCACCGTTAGAGAGTCCAGTTCCATCCCCACAGCATCACTGGCCTTACGAATGAGTTTGTTGATTCTGTTGGTATCTGCTACCCTCAGCCTGCTGCCCCAGCACACAACAGCAAACATGATAGTACTGGCTACCACAGACTCATAAAACATCTTCAGCATCGTCCGGCAGATGTTAAGTGACCTTAGTCTCCTCAGGAAATAGAGACGGCTCTGACCCTTCTTGTAGACAGCCTTAGTGTTCTTTGACCAGTCCAGTTTACTGTCAATTCGTATCCCCAGGTATTTGTAATCCTCCGCCATGTCCACACTGACCCCCTGGATGGAAGCAGGGGTCACCGGTCATACTACCACCATGTACTTATATTTATTGTGTTTTTATTGTGTTCTTCATACTTAATGTGTATTTTTTAATGCTGCATGGATGCAGAGTAACAATCATTTTGGTTCTCCTTTACACTTGTCTGCTAATGAATGACAATAAGCAATCTTGAATATTGAATCTACCTTATGCTTTAGATACGGTGGGTTGAAAGGCCATAGAGAGCTGCATAGAAGGTGATGCGTTTGTTCTAAATAAAGACAAACTTAGTGTAGGTAAATGCCCAAACATTTTTATTCAGAGAACATGGCTTCTAGCTCCACACTGAGCACGTGTGACCAGCTCACTGATGTCATTTCCGGTTCTGTGGTGAGCCCACCCACATTGCCCACTGGGAGCTGAAGTTCACACATGATAACACGAGGGGAACAGTGCCACTGAACGAGTTATTAGTAACTCCAGCCGCACCCACTCCAATGTCTAAAAGAACATGTATATGTGGCTTCCCAGAAAACCACCTGACCTATTGGATGCCGGCCCTTGTTTTTCCAAGAGCGTTCCAAAAATTAATCCCATAAACCTGGTCTTTCCCTACTTCCCTTTATCTCCTCCACTTCAAATACTTACATAGTTTTAGCTACTTTAACTCACATGTACATTTTGACTCTAAAGTGATTTGAAATAGTAAATATTTTCATTTGCTTTCTACTGAAGCTCACTTTTCTGATGTGTGTGACTTGGTGGCTAATGCAACTTTACACTTTGCTCCTCATTCACGATGGATATTTCAAGTGGACCCTACGCTAGGCCGAACTTCAAATAGAAGAAGGATTTGGCAGAAATTTATTACAATCTGCTTCAGATCTCGGTTGTGCTGTTGGAAACGGCAGCTGACTCATGCACAGCAGTACGCCACATGCAGAATGTGTGATGATGGCCAGGGTTCCTGCTTTAGTGATGTTGAATAAAGGATAAATATTGGCCAGGACACTTGGAGGGGAATCTGCTGTTCTTCTTCAGATGTTTTAACTCATGTGAGGGTTCAGATGAGTCCTCAGCTTAACATCTTAATTGAAAACTGCATCCCTGACAGTGCTGCACTTCCTAGGTATAGTCTTATATTTAGGCTCGGGTCTTTGATACAGGAATTTGAATCAGCATCCACAACTAGCTGACTGGGGGTTGCCTGTCCTGTAGATCAGATTTTGGAAAAGACCAGTGCTCTTAACAGAACTCTTGTATTTTAGACAGTGCATCACAGGCAAAGCGCTGCCACAAGAAAGCAGAGTCCATTGCCAAAGCCCATCCCCATCCAGGCTATGCCCTCTGTTAGAGCGTGTTCTGGAGTTACAGTATACAGCAAATAGTAATTTCAACAGCAACCAATCTTCAGACCTGAATGTGGATTGTAGATTGAATTTTAAATGCAGCTCTGAACAATAATTTTCCTGAAGCTGCAGATTGGAGTTAATTGCGGACCAGATGATGCTGATTAACATTTATTTTGGGTGTCTGGGTGTGAAGGAGGAGATGTTTGAAAATTATACGTAATTCAAAAAAGCATTGTAAATACATTGTAGCTCTTGAATTGTCCTGATGCGACCTTTAGTATATAAAAATGTCATGTAATACTGGGCTAGGCAGGCCTCTTCGTCCAAGAGTGTCTTGAGTAGCTGCTCATTTTGTTGAATAAACGCTTCTACATCCACTGGCTTCAGTGTCTGTCCGGTGACTTTGTCATAGCACCCTCTTCTCATTACTACCATTGGACAGGAGATACAGAAGCCTTTGGTCCTACATACCACCAGGTTCTTGAACAGTTGTTACCCTACAACCGTCAAGCTCCTGAACCGGCAAGGATAACTTCAATCACCACTACTCTAACCTGATCCTATGAATCACAGACACATTTTGAAGGACTCTTTATAACTCATGTTCTCAGTATCATTTTTTAGTTGCACAGTTGCACATTGGTTATTTGTCAGTCTTTGTCTGTTTATGTATAGTTTTTCATAAATTCGATTGTTTTTCTTTATCTTACTGTAAATACCTGCAAGAAAAAGAATCTCAAGGTAGAATATAGTAACACATAGATACTTTGATAATAAATTTACTTTGAACTTTAGACTTCAATCTCTGGCAAAATGATAGACTAATTCAGAAGGTGATCCACGTAAGAAGGCTAGCATTAATCTTGAATATTACTTGTGGATAACCCTCACAAATAATTTTACAAGCCAATTAATAAAAGTTCTTTTGAGATCTGGATTGAGGGAGTTGGTTATTACCAAACATCATTTCCTCCCAGCTGTTGGGAACTTCAGCGAGAAGCCTCAGACGCTGATTACAAATGAAAAACATCAACAAAATATTTTTAGCGTGGTTGAACTGCAGCAAAGCATCGGCAATGTTATGCAATTAGATTGGATTAGATTAGATTAGATTAGATTCAACTTTATCGTCATTGTGCCGAGTACAGATACAAAGCCAATGAAATGCACTTAGCATCTGACCAGAAATGCAAAGAATAGTGTTATTTACAAAATAACGGTGAATAAAAAAGTGCTACAGCACACAAATATAAAAGTACTGACACAGTACAATATGGATGCAATACTGCTTAGTGCTGTGATGTGAGGTTCAGCAGTGTCACAGCCTCAGGGAAGAAGCTCTTCCTGTGCCTGCTGGTGCGGGAGCGGAGGCTCCTGTAGCGCCTACCGGATGGGAGGAGAGTCCATGGTTAGGGTGAGATGCATCCCTCATAATGCTTTTCGTCCTGCCCAGGCAGCGTTTATGGTAGATGTTCTCAATGGTGGGCAATTGGGTGCCGATAATCCACTGGGCAGTTTTCACCACACACTGGAGTGCTTTGCTGTCCGATAGGGGACAATTGCCATACCACACTGAGATGCAGTTGTTGAGTATGCTCTCAATGATATGGCGGTAAAAGTCCATCAGTATCCTGGGACAGAGGTGAGCTTTCTTGATGCTCCACAGGAAATGAAGGTTTTTGATCAGGATGGAGGAGTTCAGGGACCAGGTGAGATCATCGGAAATGTGGACACCAAGGAATTTTAAGCTTGATACACGCTCCACTACAGCTCCGTTGATGTAGATGGGGACGTGAGTGTGACTCCTGGCATGCCTGAAGTCCACACATTATATTCAATAAAAGTTAATTTGTTTTTCCAAATTCCTACATGATACAAGTAGTCCGAAATTATATTTGTGTTCAGCTTCAAGCAGTTTATCATAAACAGAGAAAAAAAAGATTTGGAGGAAGCAACACTTTCAGAAACAATTGTTAAGTGCAAACTCTGCTCAAAATTACCATGACACGTAAAATAATTTTTAGACAATTTCTAATTTGGGCACGTGCATTCAAAAAGGTTCACCACTACTGCTCCTTCAGCAGGAAAGGGCATTAATAATGCACAATCATGAGCGCACTGGAATTCCACGTGCATCTGGGTTGGGGATCCATGGAATCATTGAGCCAAAGAGTTTCTCAACACACAAGGAGGCCATTCAGCCCAACGTGCCTGCACCAGTTCTGATGGGGGCAGATGCCTCTTGTTTTCGTTAAAGAAGGCTGTTCAGAATCATTGTGGAGATCGGAGTCTTCATCAATATGAACTCTCAAGTGCGAATTAGCATGTGAAAAGTTTGTCGGTTGGTGCTCTTGAGGGCAGGATCCAACCTGAGTATTTTTTTCAATTGGCTTCACATCTGTTGTTGTTTTGATTTATTAATTGTCTACTTTAGAGAAATTAATGGCTCAGGGAGAAGGCTGGTTTTGTGTTCTGTTAGGGCAGAAAACCGTTTAATTAACCATTCAAAATGCTGACAGAACTCAGCAGGTCAGGGCAGCATCTATGGAAAAGGGCTGAGACCTTAGTCAGGACTGGACAAAAAGATGCAAGAAGGTGGGGGGAGGGGAGGAAGCAGTACAAGCTAGTTGGTGATAGGTGAAAGCAGGCGAGTGGGAGGGGGGTGAAATAAAGAGCTGGGAAGTTGATAGGTGAAAGGGATAAAGGGCTGGAGAAGGGTATCTGAAAAGAGAGAGTAGAACACCAAGGAAGAAAGGGAAGGGGAGGAGCACCGGGGGGGGGGGGAGTGATGGGCAGGTAAGGAGATAAGGTGAGAAAGGGAAATGGGAATGGGAATGGTGAAGTTGGGGGGTTACAAATCACCAGAAGTTCAAGAAATCAATGTTCATGCCATCAGGTTGGAGGCCACCCAGACGGGATATAAGGTGCTGCTCCTAAAAAGGCTTTTTATTCCAGAACTAATAATATGTCCTCTTTCTCCAACAAAAGAGGCTTTTCTTCCTCCACCATCAACATTGCCCTCACCCACATCTCTTCCATTTCGTGCTTGGCTGCCCTTACCCCATCCTTCCACCACCCCACCAGGAACCATAGGGTTCCTCTTGTCCTCACCTACCACCCTAGCAGTCTTTGAGTGCAGCACACAATTCTCTGTAACTTTCACCATCTCCGACGGGATCCCTCCACCAAGCACATCTTTCCCTCCACCCTACTTTCTGCTTTCTGCAGGGATCGCTCCCTCTGCAACTCCCTTGTCCATTCATCCCTCCCCACTGATCTCCCTCCTGGAACTTATCTTTGCAAGCGGAACAAGTGCTACACCTGCCACTCTACCTCCTCCCTCACTACCACTTCTGGCCCCAGACAGTCCTTCCAGGTAAGGTAACGCTTCACCTGTGAGTCCATTGGGATCATCTACTGTATCCGGTGCTCCTGGTGTGGTCTCCTGTATACCAGTGAGATCTGACTTAGATTAGAAGACCACTTCGCCAAACACCTGTGCTCCATCAGCCAGGAAAAGTGGGATCTCCCAGTGACCATCCATTTCAATTCTACTTTCTATTCCCTTTCTGACACGTTAGTGCATGGCCTCCTCTACTGCCGTGATGAGGCTACACCTAGATTAGAGGAGTAATACCTTATATTCCATCAGGGTAGCCTCCAACCTGATGGCATGAACATCCATTGTTCGAACTTGTGGTAATTGCCTTCCCCCCACCTTCACCATTCCCATTCCTGTTTTCTTCTCTCACCTTATCACCTTACCTGCCGATCACCTCCCTCTGGTGCTCCTCCCATTTCCCTTTCTATTTCCCTTTCTTCCGTGGTCTTCTACCTTCTCTTAGGAGATCCCCCCTTCTCCAGCCCTTTATCTCTTTCACCTATCAACTTCCGTGGCCAGATGGTTAAGGCATCAGTCTAATGATCTGAAGGTCGCTAGTTGGAGCCTCAGCTGAGGCAGCGTGTTGTGTCCTTGAGCAAGGCACTTAAACACATGGCTCTGCGATGACACCGGTGCCAAGCTGTATTGGCCCTAGTGTTCTTCCCTTGGATAACGTCGGTGGCATGGAGAGGGGAGACTAGCAGCATGGGCAACTGCCAGTCTTCCATACAACCTTGCCTAGGCCTGCGCCCTGGAAACCTTCCAAGGTGCAAATCCATGGTCTCACGAGACTAACAAATGCCTATATATCAACTTCCCAGCTCTTTCCTTCACCCCTCCCCCTTTCTTGATTTCACCCAACACCTACCAGCTTGTATTTCTCATCTTTTATGTCTAGTTCTGAAGAAGGGTCTCAGCCCAAAATGTCGACTGTTTTCCATAGATGCTGTCTGACCTGTTGAGTTTCTTCAGCACTTTGTGTGTGTTGCTTGGATTTCCAGCATCTGCAGATCTTCTCATCTTTCAATTAACTACTGCTCTATTGGCTTCCAATGGAAGTTGGAATGCTGCTACCCTCGTAGTATCTTCATTGATAAATAAATCTCATTATCACCTTCAATGAGTGCTTAAACTCCACTTAATCATTCATGTTATTCTGATGGGATTAGTTGTAGAGCCTCAAAGTTCAACTGAAGGTGAACCCAGAAGCTTGGTCAAAATGATTTTGAGGAGTTTTCAAAGAGAGACAGAAAGGTTTAGGGATGGAACTGCAACAGGTATTTAAGTTGATTCACTGATACCCTGTCCACCTGTCCATTCTGTGGCTGGGAGGAGTCAGTGTACCACACCTCTGTGGAGTGTGAGAGGTTGCTGCCCCTATTTGAATATCTGAATAGGCTGCTACTCAGGTTTTGGTTGCTCTTCAGCCCAATGCTCCTGATATACGGGGACCCAGTATGGATGGATGGAGGGTGGGGGTGGGGTAGGGGGTGGTTGAGGGTTGCTTGGTGGAACACACTGGGGGCTTGCTCCTGGGCCTGGCCAAGATGGCCATTCACAGGTCTGGGCGGTGGGCAGATGAGGACTCTTCCCAGGCTGACTGTCTGGCCCTCTTCCAGGGAGGCTCTTGCCCAGGTGTCCTTGGAGAGGGAGCATGAAGTCATGATGGGTCCAGTTGGGGAGTTTCAGGAATGTTGGCCACCCCCTCCAGGAAATTGACTGCTTTATAGACAGTAATAATGATATTTTTTTTTGTATTTATTTTTTATTGAAGTTCATCATCAAACAAAAATTTCCATAAGATGTATTTCAGATACTGTACATAGATATCATAGTCATATTTGTCACAAATCTCTGCATAATATTTATCTGAGTTATACACTTATAGGTAGGAGAGGAAAGAAAGAGCAATCAAAAGGAGAAAACTATGTACAAAGTAGGGAGTGATCTTTTTTTTTGCAACATATTCATTGACTTGTGAGAATAAAATCAGGCCTACGAACTGTTAATTTGAATTTGTTCTCTGTCTTGTAATTACTTGGTGCTTGCATTTTGTGTATTTTTGTGTGAATAAACTTTTGTAGTTTTGTAACAAAAAGGGATAGAACTGCAGAGGCCATGAGTTCAAAAACAGAAAGCATGGAAACTAGATTACGGTGTGGTTAAAATAAAAAAATCCACAAAATTTATTTTCCCACTGTCATTTTCCTCTTTATTTCTTGCAACAAAGACTTCTGCCACTTCAGGTACCCTGGTATCAGAGTGGTCAGCGCGACGCTACTATCTCTGATCATCTTGCACACCTGGATCAGGTCACCTCTCATCCTCCTTCGCTCTGGAGAGCAAAGCCCTAGCTCACTCAAACCATCCTACATGCCCTCTAATCTAGGCAGTAAACAAGTAAAACTCCTCTGCGCCCTCTTTAAAGCTTCCTCATCCTTTCTATAATGAGGCGACCAGACCACAATACTCCAAGTGTGGTCGAAGCAGAGTTTTATGGAGCTGCAACATGAACTCACAGCTCTTGAACTCAATCTCCCGATTAATGAAGGTCAACACACCAAATGCTTTCTGAACAACGCACTTACCAATTTGTGTGGCAACTCCAAGGGATCTATGGACGTTTCATTAAGGGTTCAACTAGAAGTTCTGTGCACCGGTTTTAATCCGATTTTGTACTCTTAAAAAGGAGGCAAACATAACAGACGAGAAAAACACATTTACTTTAATCAGCCTGGGGACACAAGCTAACTGCAGCACCAGCAAACACACAAGTATTTTACTGTTATTTGGCTGAGTTTCAGTTCATTTGGTTGTAACAGGAACAGTTGTGGATACCAGACCAAAGCTGAATTTTGTAGAATTGAAGGCTAAGAGGTTTCTCAATATCCTCAGATAATATTTCACAAATAATAACGTCAACACAGACATTGTGACATTGTGGGCCTCTTCCTGGACTGTACTGTTTAAATGAAGCAATATACAAGTAGAGATCTCAGAGTATGTTATGTTTACAGAGAGATGTCCACAGACTTCATACTTAAAGATTAGTTTGTCACATACATCAAAACATACAGTGGGATGGGGCAGCACGGCAGCCTAGTGGTTAGCACAACACTTTAGAGCACCAACAATCTGGGTTCAATTCTCACTGTTGTCTGCGGGGAGTTTGCGTGTTCTCCCCGTGGCCGCGTGGGTTTCCTCCGGGTGTTCCCGTTTCCTCCCACAGTCCAGCGATGTACCAGTAAGAGGGTAATTGGTCATTATAAATTCTCGCACACTCCAAGGAATGAAGTTCAACCTTTCCCTATAACTCGGGACCTCAAGTCGCGGCAACATAATTGTTGGGCGCCATGACAGCATAGCAGTTAGCGCAATGCTATTACAGCTTGGGGCATCAATTCAATTCCGAGGTTTTCCCTCTGGAATGGGTGGGCTTTCTCTGGTTTCCTCCAAAGGTATACCGGTTAGTAGGTTAATTGGTCATTGTAAATTGTCCCGTGATTAGGCTAGGGTTAGGTTGGGTTGCTGGGCGGCGCAGCTCGAAGGGCCAAAGGGCCTATTCTGTGCTGTATCTCAATGAATAGCATTGGAGTCTCAGCTCTTTAACAGGTGTAAGCCTCTCCACTATTGAGAACATCTTCAAAAGTTTTAAAGTTCAAAGTAAATTTATTATCAAAGTACAAATATCACCATATACTACCTTGAGATTCATTTTCTTGCAGGCATTCGCAATAGAACAGAGATATACAATTGAATCAATGAAAAACTGCAGATAAACCCCAAAGAATGACAAACGACTTGAGGCTGGTGCCTCAAGATGGCAATGCCTATCATTAATGGCTCTCACCATTCGGGACTGCCCTCTTCTTATTAATACCACTGGGGAGGATCCACACTCAACATTTTAAGAGCAGCTTATTTCCCCTTTGCAATCATATTTCCAAACAATCCATAAAATCCTGATCAGAATCTCATCCTCGGGTTGGAAGAACAACAGCTTATATTTCATTTCGGTAGCTTCCAACCTGACAACATGAACATTTATTTCTCAAACTTCTGGTAATTTCTCCCCCTCTCCCTTCTCTCCTTTTCCATTCCTTACTCTGGCTCCCATCTTAACCTTTCCCTTCTCCTCACCTTCCTATGACCTCCCTGTGGTGCCCCCCCCTTCTCTTTCTCCCATGGTTCACCTTCCTCTCCTATCAGATTCCTTCTTCATCAGCCCTCTATCTTTTCCATCTATCATCACCCAGCACCTCAATTCATCTCCTTCCGCCACCCAACTACCTTCCCTCTCACCTGGCTTCACCTATCACCTTCCAACTTGTACTCCTTCCTCCCCTTCCCCCTACTTTTTTTATTCTGACTCCTTTCCCCTTCCTTTTCAGTCCTGTGGAAGGGTCTCAGCTGAAGATTTGACTCTTTATTCTTTTCTGTCAGTGTTCCCAACCTGGAGTCCACAGACCCCTTGCTTAATGATATTGGTCCATGGCATCAAAAAGGTCGGGAACACCTCCATGGATGCTGCCCGACCTGCTGAGTTCCTCCAGCATTTTGTGCATGTTTCTCTGGATTTCCAGCATCTGCAGAATCTCCTGTGTTTATTACTACCTCCCTATTCCTCTATTGAACCATTTATTTATTCTTTTATTTATACTTAGTGAAATTTGTTACGCCTGCTCTGGGCTGGTACCACAGAAAGACAAATTTCATGACTTGTATCAATGACAATAAGCCCTATTCTGACTCTGCATTTTTGTATCACAGACCTAGACAAGTTAGATGCTCAGAAATGGATCCAAGTAAAAGACAAAAACTCTCTCACAATCTGTAAGTGAGTGGGAAGGGTGCAAGAGATTTCAGTGAAGAGGCAAATACAACAGTCCTATCGTGCACAGTTTGATTCCAATTAGAATCGGAATTAGGCTTAATGTCACCAGCATATAAGACTATAAGATATAGGAGCAGAAGCAGGCCATTTGGCCCATTGAATCTGCTCCACCATTCAATCATGGGCTGATCCAATTCTTCCAGTCATCTCCACTCCCCTGCCTTTTCCCCATATCCTTTGATACCCTGGCTAATCAAGAACCTATCTATCTCTGCCTTAAATGCACCCAATGACTTGGCCTCCACAGCTGCTCGAGGCAACAAATTGCACAGATTTACCACCTTCTGACTAACATAGAACATAGAATAGTTCAGCACATTACAGGCCCTTCAGCCCACAATGTTGTGCTGACCCTCATACCCCGCCTCCCATATAACCCCCCCACCTTAACTTCCTCCATATACCTGTCTAGTAGTCTCTTAAACTTCACTAGTGTATCTGCCTCCACCACTGACTCAGGCAGTGCACCAACCACTCTCTGAGTAAAAAACCTTCCTCTAATATCCCCCTTGAACTTCCCACCCCTTACCTTAAAGCCATGTCCTCTTGTATTGAGCAGTGGTGCCCTGGGGAAGAGGCGCTGGCTGTCCACTCTATCTATTCCTCTATTCGTAATTTCTCCGTAATTTCTCCGCATCTCTGTTCTAAATGTCCTTCAATCCTGAAGTCGTGCCCTCTTGTCCTAGGCTCCCTACCACAGGAAATAACTTTGTCATATCTAATCTGTTCAGGCCTTTTAACATTTGAAATGTTTCTAGGAGATCGCCCCTCATTCTCCAGAACTCCAGGGAATACAGCCCAAAAGCTGCCAGACGTTCCTCAGATGGTAATCCTTTCATTCCTGGAATCATTCTCGTGAATCTTCTCTGAACCGTCTCGAGTGTCAGAATATCCTTTCTAAAATAAGGGGCCCAAACCTGCACACAATACTCCAAGCGTGGTCTCACGAGTGCCTTATAGAGCCTCAATATCACATCTCTGCTCATATATTCTATACCTCCAGAAATGAATGCCAACATTGCATTCACCTTCTTCACCACCGACTCAACCTGGAGGTTAACCTTTAAGGTATCCTGCACAAGGACTCCCGAGCCCCTTTGCTTCTCTGTATTTTGAATTCTCTCCCCAACTAAATAATAGTCTGCCCATTTATTTCTTCCACCAAAGTGCATGACCATACACTTTCCAACATTGTATTTCATTTGCCACTTCTTTGCCCATTCCCCTGAACTATCTAAATCTCTATGCAGGCTTTCTGTTTCCTCAACACTACCCGCTCCTCCACCTATCTTTGTATTATCGGCTAATTTAGCCACAAATCCATTAATCCCATAGTCCACATCATTGACATCATAAAAAGCAGCAGTCCCAACACCAACCCCTGTGGAACTGCACTGGTAACCGGCAGCCAGCCAGAATAGGATCCATTTATTCCCACTCTCTGATTTCTGCCAGTCAACCAATACTCCACCATGCTAGTAACTGCCCTGTAATTCCATGGGCTCTTATCTTGCTAAGCAGCCTCATGTGCGGCATCTTGTCAAAGGTCTTTTGAAAATCCAAGTACACCACATCTACTGCATCTACTTTGTCTACCCTGCTTGTAATTTCCTCAAAAATTTGCAGTAGGTTAGTCAGCCAGGATTTTCCTTTCAGGAAACCATGCTGGCTTTGGCCCATCTTGTCATGTGCCTCCAGGTATTCTGTAATCTCATCCCTAACAATAGATTCCAACAACTTCCCAATGCTGATGTCAGGCTAACAGTCTATAGTTTCCTTTCTGCTGCCTCCCACCATTCTTAAACAGCGGAGTAACATTTGCAATTTTCCAGTTCCAGTACAATGCCAGAATCTATTGATTCTTGAAAGATCATTGTTAATGCCTTCACAATCTCTCCAGCTACTTCCTTCAGAACCTGAGGGTGCATACCATCAGGTCCAGGAGATTTATCCACCCTCAAACCATTAAGCTTCCTGACCACCTTCTCAATCATAATTTTCACTGCACATACTTCACTTCCCTGACACTCCTGAATGTCCAGTATACTGCAGATGTCTTCCACTGTGAAGACTGATACAAAATACGCATTCAGTTCCTCTGCCATCTCTGCATCTCTTATTACAATATCTTTAGCATCGTTTTCTATTGGTTCTATATCTACCCTCAACTCTCTTTTACCCTTTATATATTTAAAAAAACTTATAGTATCTTCTTTGATATTAGTTGCCAGCTTCCTTTCATAATTCATCTTTTCCTTCCTAATGAATTTCTTAGTTTCCTGCTGCATGTTTTTAAAAACGTCCCAATCCTCTCTCTTCCCACTAACTTTGGCTTCCTTGTATGCCCTCTCTTTTGCTTTTACTTTGGCTCTGACTTCACTTGTCAGCCACCGTAGTGTCCTTCTTCCATTTGAAAATTTCTTCTTATTTGGAATATATTTGTCTTGCACTTCCCTCATTTTTTGCAGAAACTCCAGCCATTGCTGCTCTGCTGTCCTTTCTGCTAGTGTCCCTTTCCAGTCAACATTGGCCAACTCCCCTCTCATGCCATTGTAATTTCCTTTATTCCACTGAAATACCGACACATTGGAACTTAGTTTCTCCTTCTCAAGTTTCAAAGTGAACTCAATCATATTGTGATCATTGTGCCCTAAGGGTTCCTTAACCTTAAGCTCTTTTATTGCCTCCGGATCATTGCACAACACCCAATCCAGCACAGCCGATCCCCTAGTGGGCTCAACAACAAGCTGTTCTAAAAAGCCATCCTTAGACATTCTACAAATTCTCTCTCTTGAGATCCAGTACTAGCCCAGTTTTCCCAAACCACTTTCATGTTAAAATCCCCAGCAATTATCATGACATTGTCCTTCTGACATGCCTTTTCTATCTCTTGCTGTAATTTGTAATCCACATCCCGGTTGCTATTTGGAGGCCTGTATACAACTGCCATTAGGGTCCTTTTACCCCTGCCATTTCTTAACCCAACCCATAGAGACTCTACACCTTCCATTCCTATGTCATCCCTTTCTAATGATTTAATATTATTTCTTATACACAGGGCCACACCACCCCCTCTGCCTACTAACCTATCTTTCTGATACACTGTACATCCTTGGACATTCAATTCCCAATGGCAGCTATCCTTTAGCTAAGTTTCTGAGATGGCCACAATGTCATACTTGCCAATCTGTGTCTGAATTTCAAGATTGTCGATTTTATTTCTTACGCTGTGTGCATTGAAATACAACACTTTCAGTCCAGTATTTGTTGCTTTCTGTTTTAACTGCACCACACCTCTATTGCTCATCCCACTGGCTGTGGTCATACCTCATCTCCTGCCTGTCATTTCTATCATCTCTGTTGCATGCTACTTTTGATTTATTTCTGTTTTCCCCTTCCTCAACCCTATCACTCCGTTTCCAATCCCGCTGCCAAATTAGATTACACCCTCCCTAACAGCTCTTTTAAACCTGCTTGCTCGGATATTGGACCCCTTTGGGCTCAGGTGTAACCCATCCTTTTTATACAGGTCATAGAAGGTGCCCCAATGAGCCAGGAACCCGAAGCCCTGCCTCCTACACCAGTCTCTCAGCCACGCCCTAATATTCCTGATCATGCTATTCTTGTGCTTGTTAGCACGTGGCACAGGCAGCAATCCTGAGATTACTACCCTGGAGGTTCTGTTTTTCAGCTCCTGACCCAACTCCCTGAATTCTCTCTTCAGGACCTCCTCCCTTTTTCTACCTATGTCATTGGTACTAACGTGTACCAAGACTTCTGGCTGTTCACCCTCTCCCTTCAGAATACTCTACACCCGATCCGTACCCTGGCACCTGGGAGGCAGCATACCATGCGGGTATCTCTATCAGGCTGACAGAACCTCCTGTCTGTTTCCCTCATTATGGAATCCCCTATGACTACCGTATTCCTCATCTTCCTCTCTCCCTTCTGCACCACAGAACTTGGCTCAGTGCCAGAGACCTGATCGCCGTGGTCGTCCTCTGTCAGGTCATCCCTCTCAACAGCATCCAAAGTGAGATAACGATTACTGAGGAGGATGATCTCTACTATCTGAGCTCTTCCCATCCCTTCTCTGACAGTCACACACTTATCGAACTCCTGCAGCCTCAGAGTGACTAATTCCCTGTAGCTCCTATCTATCTCCTGCTGACTTTCCCTAATAAGCTGTAGGTCATCAAGCTGCAGCTCCAGATCCCTAACACGGTCTCTCAGGAGCTGCATCTCGGTGCACCTGGAACAGATGTGTCCATCCGGGAGACTGAAAGATTCCCAGGATTCCCACACCTGACACCCACAGCAAAGTACTAACCCTACAGACATGCTCTTTATTCCTCTAAAATAAAGGGAAAAAAATAAAAGACGAGGTCCACTCACCCACTTACCTCACCAAAGCCCGAATGAGCCAAAGCCCTACCACTCTGCCTCAGACCACTCCGTCGATGACCGCTCCTTTGTTGACCGCTCTGCTAAGCAGTGGCTCCCTTTTATGCCTGAACCTTCCCTGTTACCTAACTCACGACTGGTGCTCCCATTATAGCCACTGATAGGCCACGTACAATGGACAAATGCCTTAGTAACTCCCTTTTTAAATAATCGCCGCCAACTTGTGAGAAATCCCTCTTAGTAAAGCTCTGTTGATGCCGCTGATAGGCCATGTATGTTATGAAATTTGTTGTTATGTGGCCGCAGTACAATGAAATACATAATAATAGAGAAAAAACCGTGAATTACATTAAGTATATGTATATTAAATATTTAAATTTAATAAGTAGTACAAAAAAGAGTGAGGTAGTGTTCATGGGATCAATATCCATTCAGAAATTGGATGGCAGAAGGTAGAGAAGCTGTTCCTGAATCACTGAGTGTGTGCCTTTAGGCTCTTGTACCTCCTTCCTGATGGAAACAATGAGAACAAGGCATGTCCTGGGTGACGTGGTCCTTAGTGATGGATGCCACCTTTTTGAGGCACTGCTCCTTGAAGATGTCCTGGTTATTATGGAGACTAGTGCCCGTGATGGAGCTGACTAAGTCTATATCTCTCTGCAGCTTATTCCAATCCTGTGCCCGCCCCTCACCCCATACCGGACGGTGCTGCAGCCAGTTAGAATGCTCTCCATGGTACATCCTGTGGAAATTTGTCAGTGTCTCAGGGGACATACCAAATCTCCTCAAAAATAAAATATAGCCAATGTCATGCCTTCTTTGTAGCTGAATCGATATTGGGCCCAGGTTAGATCCTCAGAGATGTTGACAACCAGCAACTTAAAATTGCTCACTCTTTCCACTTCTGATCCCTCTGTAAGACTGGTGTGTGTTCTCTCATCTTACCCTTTCTGAAGTCCATAACCAGTTCTTTGGTCTTTTCAACTAATGTACATTGGACAGTACCATCAATTAGGTTGACGAGGAGAATGGCATAATAATAGAAAATGCTGGGAGCTCTGAGCGGATTATTCAACATCTAAGGAAAAGGAAGCTGTTAACAATTCAAATCCTCGGCCCTTGAGCAGATTAGCAGACTGCCCTGGTAATCCTGAATAATGTTATAAGTACAGGTCGTCTCTGCGTTATGAGAGGCTTACGTTCCTGTGAACTGTTCGTAATCCTCTTCTGCATTTACAGGCAGTACTTAAGTTGTGTTTTCATAAGTTGGTGAGGTCCTGTGACCTTATTTGACTTGGCAGTCTTGATTTAACTTTGCATTAAAAGTGATTGTTTTATGAATGAACCATCTCGACACCTGTAATATTGCAGCAGTTTTGAGAACTAGGTGGTAGTAGCCAAGTTAATTTTCTCATCTTGGGTGCCGTCTCTGCAGAGTTTGCACATTCTTGTAACTGTGTGCATTTCTTCTGGGTTCTCCGACATGATTAGCCTAACGGTTGGCGTAACGCTATTACTGTGTCGTTGACCCGGGTTCAATTCTGCCACTCTCTGTAAGGAGTTGCACGTTTCCCACCTCCCTCCCCCGGTACCACCTGGGTTTCCTCCCACATTTGGCCGGAAGGGCTTGTTACCGTGCTGCATTTCCAAATAAAAATAAGTCCCAAAAACATACTGTTTGATAGGCTAAATGGCCACTAAAAATTGCTGCTAGTGTGTAGAGTACTGTGCAAATTCTTAGGCACATATATATATAATCTAGGGTGCCTAAGACCTTTGCATAGTACAGTAGTAATTTTATGTATTACACTGTATCGCTGCTGCAAAAATACACAATTTTCATGACATTTGTGGGTGATGATAAACGTGATTCTGACATGAATCTCTATTGTAGACTGAGAGTGGGAAGGGGGCAGGGAGAGGGGAATGATGGTTGGGAAAAGGGGAAGGGAAAGAGGAGGGAGGAAGAAGCAGCAGGGAGGTATTCTGCGATGATCAATAAACCAATTGTTAGGAATCAAATGAACTTGCCCACTGTCTCAGGTCTCTGCATGTCTGCACCCACATCACCCCGCCCCTGTCACTCCTTTCCTTCCGCCTGTCCCATATCCCTTCCGCGGCGCTCCCACCTCACCATTCCCAACGCCCTTTGCTCCTGCCAGATTTACAAACTCACTCTCCGCTCCACGTTGACAAATATAGTACTGCGCAAAAGTCTTAGGCACCTTAGCTATATACATCTGTCTAAGACTTTTGCAAAGTACTGTAGCTGAGTGTTATACTCAATAGGGAGTTAGTGGGAATGAGGGGAGAACAACAATTGGATTAATGTAAGATTAAAATGTTAACGTGGTGGTTAGTGGTTGATACGGACTTGATCGGTTGAAGGGCCTGATTCTGCGCTTTATTTTCCAGTCTCCCTGACTCCAACTATGACTCTAAAGAGGGACTGGAATTCGCTGACTTGGAAACAACTGAGCAGCCAATTCCCCATGAGTGAGAGAGGTGGATATGCATGACTCCTGTTCAGATGAGGGGACTGCAAGATCGGGGGTGGGGGTGGGGGTGGTGATTTTAACAGACAGGAGCTACAGAACAGAAGATCTGAAACATGGCAAAAAAAAGGTAAGTTCTGAGATAAATGGTTAAAATTTGATCTGTGTTATTGCAAAAAAAAGTGACAAGTAACATGGTGAGTAAGAACATACAATGTTTGCATTGCTCCAGAGGAATTTTCACATGACAGAAATAGCTCTTTTTAGAAGATTTGGGAAACCCAAACGAGTATTTTGCAAGCAATATTTTTATGCAATGGTAAAAGAAGTTGTAAAGCTGGCTGGTGGTGTCGTAGCATCAGCACCGGACTTTGAATTGAGTTGTCCCGGGGTTCAAACCCGTCCGGTTCCTTGCATGCCTTCCTCTGTGCTGGATTGAGGGTTGAGTCGGCAAATCGGCCTCGTTAAAAAAACTGACAAAAGTGCAAAAGAAATGGCGAGGTTGCTGCCCGATGCGCCTCAAGGTGCAGAAAAGAACAACAAAAAAGGCTGTGAGTGAAGGTGAGGGGAAAGATTCAAAGTGGGTGCTTCTTCTCTTTGGGAAAGGAAGTTCATCTTCTTTCTGTCTTACTGTCCCAAAATGCCCCTCTGAAATAGAAATTTATTTATTTATTCATGGAGATACAGTGCGGAATAGGTCCTTCTAACCCTTCGATCCATGCCATCTGGCCATCCTCTAATTTTATCCCAGCCAAGATCACGGGACAACTTACAACACCCAATTAACCTGGCAACTGATACTTCTTTAGATTGTGGGAGGAACCTGGAGCGCATGGAGAAAACCCCCACAGCCCTTTAGATATTTGATTTGTATAGGTATATTCTAGAGATGTCGGCTTTGTAGACTGAGTTTACGTTCAGTTGCTCTCCCATAACTGCCCTTGAGAAGGTGGTGCTGAGCTGCCTCCTTGAACAACTGCAGACCTCAAGGTGTGGGTATGCGGTTCTCGCAATGCTGAGTCCTAGGATTTTGACCCGGTGACGGTAATTTCTTTCCAAGTCAGGATGGTGTATGGCTTGGGCTGCAGCTTCCCATGTTTTTGTTGCTCTTGTTCTTCGAGCTGGTGGAGATCGTGGATTTGGATGGTGCTGTCTAAGGAGTTTCGGTGAGTTGCTGCAGCACGTTCTAGACGGTACAATCTGGTGCTGTTGTGTGGTAGAGTGAGTGAATGGTTGTGGATGGGGACCTCCCAAGTGGCCTGTTATGTCCTGTTGGATCTGTCCTCATTCAGATGACCGCATGGAAGGTACAAGAGTGGTATATACAGAACTGTGCAAAAGTCTTAGGCATATATATATCTAGGGCATTGAAGACTTTTGCACAGCACTGTAGTAATTTTATGTATTGCACTGTACTGCTGCTGCAAAAAAACCTAATTTCATGACATATATGAGTGATGATAAACCTGATTCTGATGTGGGTCTCTATCGTGGACTGAGAGTGAGAAGGGGGCAGGGAGAGGGGAATCACAGCTGGGAAAAGGGATAGGGAGAGGGGAGGGAATGGGAAGCACCAGAGAGACATTCTGTAATGATCAATAAACCAATCGTTTGGAATCGTCTCAGGGGTGGGTGTGTCTGCACATGTGACACCCTTTGCCCCCGGCACTCCTTCTCTGCCACCTATCCCACACCCCTCCTGCGGTGATCCACCCTCGCCATTCCCACCATCCTTTGCACCCGGCAGATTTACAAACTCACTTTCTGCTCCTCATTGACAAACATAGTACTATGCAAAAGTACTACGCCTAAAACGTTCGCACAGTACTGTAGGTTTGGATTGATAATGAACAACCTCTGATTAGCATATTGGAATCAGAGAGTCATAGTGTTTTACAGAACAAAAACAAACCCTTTGACATAGCTCATCCATGCTGACCAAGATGTCTGTCCAAATTAGTCCCATCTGCCTATGATGGTCCCATATCCCCGTAAACCTTTCCTATCCATGTATCTGTGCAAATTGCTTTTAGGTATTGTACTAGTCGCACCTGCTTCTACAGCTTCCTCCCAGGTCCCTTTAATTGCCCCCCAGGTCCCTTTAAAATCTTTCCCCTTTCACCTTGATTGATCAAGGAGGAGGTACAGGAGCCTGAAAACACACTTTCAATGTGTTAGGACCAGCTTCTTCCCCTCTGCTATCAGATTTCTGAATGTACAATGAGCCTATGTAAACTACGTCAATATTATTTTATCATTTATTTTGCTCTTTTTTTGGACTGCTCATTTAATTTAATTTTAAAAAATTATTTCTTATTGTAATTTACTGTTATTATTATTAGGTATTGCAAAGTACCGCTGCCACATGACGGCAAAGTTCATGACATATGCCAATGCTATTAAACCTGATTCTGATTCTGGTGATTTATATAGTTCTACAAGGTCACCCTCAGCCACTGATACTCTGTCTAACCTATCCTTATAACTCAAGACCTGTAGTCCCAGTAACATCCTTGTGAATCTTTACTGTGCCCTTTTCCAGCTTACAATACCCTTCTTACAGCTGGGCAACCTGAACTGCACACTACGTGCGATGTCACCAGTGACTCATACATGTCTTAACTCCTGTCCTCAGCTGTCTGACTGATGAAGGCAATTGTGTCAAACTCCTCTTTCACCACCCATTTATCTGTGTTACTTCTACCCCTCTGTCCCTCTAATCTACAACAGACTCTGTGTCCCAACTCTTTGCTGTGTGAGTCATGCCCTGCTTTAACTAAACAAAATACAACACCTCAAACTTGTCCAAGTTTAATTCCCTTGCTCACTCCTTGCCCCACTTAGTATAGATCCTGTTGTAATAAGATCTTAATATCATAGGATATAGTAGCAGAATCAGGCCATTTGGCCCACCAAGTCTGCACTGCTATCCCATCAAGGCTGATCTATTTTCCGTCTCAACCGTATTCTCCTGCCTGTGACACACTTAGTAATCAGGAACATATCAACCTCTGCTTTGCAGTAAATATACCCAATAACTTGGCCTCTATATCTGTCTGTGGCAATAAATTCTATAGATTCACTATTCCCTGGCTAAAGAAGTTCCTCCTTATCCCTGTCCTAAAAGGACATCCTTCTATTCTGAGGTTGCGGCCTCTAATTCTAAACTCCTCCACTATAGGGAACATCCTAGAGAAAATCTGCAGATGCTGGGTATCAAATTACTGCTGATGAAACGCTGGAGGAGCTTGACAGGCCAGGCAGCATCAAAGGAAAAGAGTAAATAACTGATGTTTCGGTCTGAGACACTTCATCAGGACTAATCAAGGGTCTCGGCTTGAAACGTGGACTGTTTGTTCTTTTCCATTTATGCTGCCTGGCCTGCTGAGTTCCTCCAGCATTTATGTGTTTTAATAGGAAACATCCTCTCCACAACCATTCCATCTAGGCCTTTCAATATTTGGTAAGTTTCAAGGACCCCCCTCATTCTTCTAAACTCCAGCGAGTACAGACCCACAGCCATCAAATGCGCACATGTTAACCCTTTCCTTCCCAGGGTCATTCTTCTGAAATTAAACAACCTTCTTCACTTTCTGTTACGCTGCCAATTTGGATGTTATCTGCAAACACGCTGAGTTCCAGACGGATTTAGCCACAGATGCACAATAACTTATGTTTTTAGCAGAAAGTGAGGCAGGGGGCCAGAACCTTATTGCTCAGGAGCTCAAAATGCTTACAGGGAGTTAACGTCTTTGGGGACACATCTGGTCATTTGCTGCCAGGTTTTGGACTTTCCATTCCGTAGGAGGAAGGGGTATCCTCAGAGGGATCAGCATTAGGATGCTTGGGAAAGAGGGATGAAGCAGCAATGCGTAGGAGCCGTAGAAATGTCATGTATCTCAGCATGAATTAGGTTGAGCTGGAGGAAATGTTAAAACCACAGAACAAAAGGGCATAGTGAAGGAAGTTTATGTATTCTACACCTGGACAGTCTCAATTGAGAACATAGCTGAGTTGGCTCTTCAGTCCTGTGGACCATCCCATGGTGGACATCCCACTGTGAACTATCTTGAAGACTGGACAAGCAGCTAGTTATGCTTGAGACCTGACATCTTGTGGGATAAGTACTATCTGATAGATTACAAATCTCAAAGGTTCCTTAATATTGTTACAGACAGTGGGTGGTAATGGAGACAAGCTCCCACTACCTATTAAATGCTCACAATGATGTTCACCTCAGGTAGCCTCTGACAACCCTATCCAGCTCATGGCCTTTAGGTGTGGCTAAGCTACTAAGCCCAGCAGAATTGTTCCTACTGATAGAAGGAGCAACATTGGGTCACTGGTGCCTTGAAACCATTCTCTTCAGGCAGATGGGGCTCTTCGACGATGGTTGACATCTCGTCTAGAAGGAAAACTCTGATTTCAATCCTCGGCTGTCTGGCAGCTATACAGTGGCATGCAACTGTTTGAGCACCCCTGCCAAAATTTCTGTTACTGTGAATAGCTAAGCGAGTAAAAGATAACTGATTTCCAAAAGGCATAAAGTTAAAGATGACACATTTCTTTAACATCTTAAGCAAGAAAACTTTTTTATTTCCATCTTCTACAGTTTCAAGATAACAAAAAAGGAAAAGGGGCCTGAAGCAAAAGTTTGGGCACCCTGCTTGGCAGTACTTAGTAACACCCCCTTGGCAAGTATCACAGCTTGTAAACGCTTTTTCTAGCCAGCCAAGAGTCCTTCAATTCTTGTTTGGGTGATTTTCGCCCATTCTTCCTTGCAAAAGGCTTCCAGTTCTGTGAGATTCTTGGGCTGTCTTGCATGCATTGCTCTTTTGAGGTCTATCCACAGATTCTCAATGATGTTTAGGTCAGGGGACTGAGAGGGCCATGGCAAAACCTTCAGCTTGCGCCTCTTGAGGTAGTCCATTGTGGATTTTGGGGTGTGCTTAGGATCATTATCCTGTTGTAGAAGCCATCCTCTTTTCATCTTTGGCTTTTTTACAGATGGTGTGATGTTTGCTTCCAGAATTTGCTGGTATTTAATTGAATTCATTCTTCCCTCTACCAGTAAATGTTCCCCGTGCCACTGGCTACAACACAAGCCCAAAGCATGATCGATCCACCCCCGTGCTTAACAGTTGGAGAGGGATTCTTTTCATGAAATTCTGCACCCTTTTTTCTCCAAACGTACTTTTGCTCATTGCGGCCAAAAAGTTCTATTTTAACTTCATCAGTCCACAGGACTTACTTGTTTCCAAAATGCATCAGGCTTGTTTAGATGTTCCTTTGAACCTTTTGAATAGAATTTTTTGGCCGCAATGATCTCCCACCAACAATAGTTGTATTGACAGAAAATTTATAGATGACATTTGAGCTGTGCCTAGCCACGTAGTCACGGATGTAGAGAGAGTAGCGAGTAGAGCAGTGGGCTCAGCACACATCCCTTTGAGTTGTTTGAATCAATCATATTTAGTAAAGAAGCATAGTCGTTAGGAAAAGCCAATTATCTGTTGTGATTTTATAGTGTGGTGTATTTAACTGGGAATATAAGATCATAAGATATAGGAGCAGAATGAGGCAATCTGGTCCATCAAGTCTGCTCTGCCATTTCATCAGGGCTGATCCAATTTTCCTCTCAGCCCTAATCTCCTGTCTTCTCTCCATAACCGTTCATGCCCTGACCAATCAAGAATCTATCAACATCTGCCTTAAATATTCATAAAGACTTGACCTCCACAGCTGCTTGTGGCAAAGAATTCCACAGATTCACCACTCTCTGGCTAAAGAAATCCCTCCTCATCCCCATTCTAATAGGATGCCCCTCTATTCTGAGGCTGTGTCCACTGGTCTTAGACTCTCCCATCACAGGAAACATCCTCTCCAAATCCACTCTATCAAGGCCTTTCACCATTTGATAGGTTTCATTGAGGTCACCCCCTCATTCTTATGAACTCTAGTGAATACAGGCCCAGAGTTATCAAATAATTAACCATATTATTGTATTTCATAATTAACCAACATTACATCCTTGCTTTCATACTCTTATCCTCTTGAAATGAGTGCTGACATTGCATTTGCCTCCCTTGCCACATACTCAACCTGCAAATTAACCTTTAATGAATCCTGCACAAGGACTCCCAAGTCCCTTTGTCCCTTTGTCCCTTTAGTTTCTCTCCATTTAGAAAATAGTCAACCCTTTCATTTCATCTACCAAAGTGCATGACCGTACACGTCCTGACAATGTAGTCCACCTGCCATTTCTTTGCCCATTCTCCTAATCTGTCTAATTCCTTCTGAAGCCTCTTTACTTCCTCATAAAGAATTGGTCCCAACACAGACCCCTGTTGGACACCAGTAGTTACCGGCCACCAACCGGAAAAGGCTCCCTTTATTCCCACTCCCTGCTTCCTGCCAATCAGTCACTGCTTTGTCCATGATAGGATCTTCTGTAGTACCATGGGCTCATAGCTTGTTAAACATCCTCATGTGTGGTACCTTGTCAAAGGCCTTCTGAAAATCTTAGTACGCAACATCAACCAATTCTCCTTTGTCCATCCTGCTTAGTATTTCTTCAAAGAATGCCAACAGATTTGACAGGCAACATTTTCCCTTGAAGATACCATGCTAACTACGGCCTATTTTATCAGGTGCCTCCAAGTACCCGGAGACCTCATCATTAATAATCGACTCCAACATCTTCCCAACCACTGAGGTCAGACTAACTGGCCTATAGTTTCCTTTCTTCTGCCTCTCTCCCTTCTTTAAAAGTGAGTGACATTTTTCAATTTTTCAGTATTCTGTTACCATTCCAGAATCTACTGATTTTTGAAAGATTATTACTAATGCCTCCCTGATCTTTCCAGCCACCTCTTTCAAAACCCTATGGTGTACACCAGGTGACTTATCTACCTTCAGACCTGTCAGATTCCCAAGACCCTTCTCTCTACTTATGGTATCTTCACACACTTCATGACCTCTGGCACCTGGAATTTCCACCATACTGCTATTGTGTTTCGTAAGTGAAGACTGATGCAAAATACTTATTCAGTTTGTCCACCATTCGTTATCCCCATTGCTACATTTCCAGCATCATTTTCCAATGGTCCCATATCCACTCTCACCTCTCATTAACACTTTATGTATCTGAAGAAACTGTTGGTATTCTTTTTAATATTATTGGCTAGCTTACTTTCATATTCCATCATTTCCTTCTTAATGACTTTATTAGTTGCTGTTGTTTGGTTTCTAAAAGCTTCCCAATCCTCTAACTTCCCACTAATTTTTGCTGTATTATCTGCCCTATCTTTGGCTCTTATGTTGGCTTTCACTTCTTTTGTTAGACACTGTTGTGTCATCTTTCCTTGAGTATATTTCTTCTTCTTTGGGATGTGTATATCCCATGCCTTCCGAATTGCTTCCAGAAATTCCAGCCATTGCTATTCTGCCATCATCCTTGCCAATGTTTTTTTTTCCAATCAATTCTGGCCAGCTCCTCTCTCATGCCTCTGTAATCCCCTTTAATCCACTGTAATACTGATACATCTAAATTTAGCTTCTCCCTCTCAAATTTCAGGGTGAATTCAATTGTATTATGATTAGAGGCCCCCAAGGGTTCTTTTACTTCAAGATCTCTAATAAATTCTGGCTCATTGCACAACACCCAATCCAGTATAGCTGATCTCCTAGTGGGCTCAACCTCAAGCTGCTCTAAAAAGCCATCTCGTAGGCAATCCAGAAATTCCCCCTCCTGGAATCCAGTGACAGCCTGATTTTCCCAATTTAGCTGCATATTGAAGTCCCCCCCATGACTATTGTAACATTGCCCTTTTGGTATGCAATTTCTGTCTCCCGTTGTAATTTGTAAGCCACATCCTTACTACTGTTTGGGGTGTCTGTGTACAACTCCCATCAGGGTCTTTTTACCCTTACGATTCCTTAGCTCAATCCACAATGATTCAACACCTTCCAACCCTATGTCACCTCTTTCTAGTGATTTGATTTCATTTTTTACAAAAAGAGCAATCTGCCCCTCTGCCTTCCTGCCTGTCCTTTTGATACAATGTGTATCCT
This sequence comes from Mobula birostris, assembly GCF_030028105.1. Classification (NCBI taxonomy): domain Eukaryota; kingdom Metazoa; phylum Chordata; class Chondrichthyes; order Myliobatiformes; family Myliobatidae; genus Mobula; species Mobula birostris. The sequence continues at coordinate 156,642,429 of NC_092377.1, read as the reverse complement.
TGGACATTAAGCTCCCAGTTGTGATCTTCTTTTAGCCATGATTGAGAGATGCCTACAACATCATACCTGCCAATCTGCAACCGTACTGCAAGTTCATCTACCTTATTCCATGTACTGCACACATTCAAATATAGCACCTTCAGGTCTGTATTCACCCTTTTCGATTTTGTCCACCTTTTACGTCGCAACTCATCCTGTTGACTACAGTTTTGCCCTATCAACAGCCTCTCTTCGCTACACATTGCCTCTGTTTGTAAAACAGTTACCTCATCTTCAGCACTGTCTTCTGCCTTTCTTACGATACTTCGAGCATTGAAATATATGCAGCTGTGGGCAGTAGTCGCACCATGCTCAACCTTTAGATCCCTACCCTGCACTGGTTCCTGAATCTCTTTCCCCCTCCTGTCACCTAGTCCGCTGTGTCCTGCACCTTGGGTGTAACTGCTGCTCTATATGTCCTATCTATCACGCCCCTCAGCGTCCTGAATGATCCAGAGTTCATCCAGTTCCAGCTCCAACTCTTTAACATGGATTGTTAGAAGCTGCAGCTGGATGCACCTCACAGTTGTAGTCATCAGGAACACTGGACGTCTCGCTGCCTTCCCTCATCCTGAAAGAGGGTCATTCAACTATCCTGCCCAGCATCTCTACTATCCTAGCTGGAGATATAAAGGAGGGAAGGAGGAAAGAGAAACTTAGCCCTGAGCTTTTCCTTCGTTTTGCCTTCTCTGACTGAAGCCTCTCTTCGCGGATGCCTCGAAGAGCTAAAGCCTCAAGATCACCACTCCAACTTTGTACGTTCAGACAGCAAGGAGAGTAACTAGAGCAGGAGAGTGATTTAGAACATTTGTGCACAGGTATGATGGATCTGGCCAGACTCCCTGACAGGATGAGTCTCTGGGCTAATTGGATTCGCCCAATATCGGGGATGTGACAAGTGGCAGGTGTTGGGTCATTCTCCCCTGTTGTTGGACCCAATGGAAGGTCGGACGGAAGTGCTTTAAGTTCATCGGCATCCACATCACCAAGGATCTCATGTGGCATGTACACACCAGCTGTGTGGTGAAAAAGGCACAACAGCACCTCTTTCACCTCAGACGGTTGAGGAAGTTTGGTATGGGCCCCCAAATCCTAAGAACTTTCTACAGGGGCACAATTGAGAGCATCCTGACTGGCTGCATCACTGCCTGGTATGGGAATTGTACCTCCCTTAAAAGCAGGACTCTACAGAGAGTGGTGTGGACAGTCCAGCGCATCTGTAGTTGTAAGCTTCCCAGGACATTTACAAAGACAGGTGTGAGAAAAGGGCCCAAAGGATCATTGGGGACTCGAGTCACCCCAACCACAATCTATTCCAGCTGCTACCATCCAGGAAACGGTACGCAGCATAAAAGCCAGGACCAACAGGCTCCGGGACAGCTTCTTCCACCAGGCCATCAGACTGATTAACTCACGCTGATTTGAGTGTATTTCTATGTTACAATGACTGTTCTATTTATTATAAATTATTATAAATTACTATGATTGCACATTGCACATTTAGTCGGAGATGTAACATAAAGATCTTTACTCCTCATGTATGTGAAGTATGTAAGAAATAAAGTTAATTCAATTCAATTCCCTATCTTGTTAGCACCCCATTGTGTTATACCAGGAAACCTGCCTCTCTGCTTCTATAGCAGTGAGATCTAGACCAGGATTTGAATCATTATTCACTCATTGAGGATTCCATAGCTGGAGATCATAAAGAATAAGTTACTTATTTCTTTATTTTACTTTTAAATTAATTAAGTGATACAAAAATACTGATGTTTAAATGAAAATTCTTTCCAATGATTTGCACCAATGTTAATAGTTTTTCAAATAACTTGCGTGTAAGAGAAACTTAACTGAGTGTAAAATTGGCAGCCAACTTCAACAGAAGTTGGGAGTCAGCCTGCAATTTGCTGCCTGTCAGCATCATAGAGACATCAAGAGGTACAGTTCATTTGCCCCGTAGAGTCCACACTGACCATTCATCACCTATTTTCATGGATCTTACTCTCTAATTTCATATGTTCTTAACAGGTATCATTTACACATTAGCCCATGGACGGGACTAGACTATATAATCGCAAACACTAGGAAATCTGAAGATGCTGGAATTTCAAGCAACACACATAAAAGTTGCTGGTGAATGCAGCAGTCCAGGCAGCATCTCTAGGAAGTTGTACAGTCGACATTTTGGGCCGAGACCCTTCGTCAGGACTAACTGAAAGGGTCTCGGCCCGAAACGTCGACTGTACCTCTTCCTAGAGATACTGCCTGGCCTGCTGCGTTCACCAGCAACTTTGATGTGTGTTGCTAGGTTATATAATGCTGCTTTTGTTTCCTTGGACTCTTGTCAGCCTGTATATTGATAGAGAGGTGAGAGATGGCTAAAAACTCTCCTCTTAATGAGAGATTTGCCGAAATTACTAATGAGTAACTTATACTGGCTACTGGCATCCTGAACCAGGCAGGAAACAAATCTAAGGCACAACTGAAATGTACATCATCCATTTCCTTAAACTCAAGCTGTGAAATTTCCATTGGGAAACCACATTTAGAATAATCTTATAACTAAAAATAACTAATTGGACGATTTTGTAAAAGCAGTGAACTGGGGTGAATAAAATAAAGATTACTTTATTTCCAAGCAAAATACTGTGATATTGCTTCAATTCTTACAACTGTCAAGTTGAATGTATAGAGCAGGTTTATTGTCGCAGAGCATTATGGGCAATAAAACCGCCATTGCAATTGGATGCTCGTTTTGATCATGTAATATGGAAGTTATCCTTTCTCTCTAAGTACCTCCTCCTCTGGTAGGAGGAGTTTCACATTCATCGCTGATGAACATAGTAAGATTTTACTTCATAGTTGAGATAAGAACTGGGAATTTCTTGTAGCGCTAATTTTTTAAAGAAATGAATTTATGTATATGCTGATGTTTAGAACTGGTGTTAGAAACTCAACACTTAAATTAAGTATAACGATCCACATTCCAAGTAAACCTGCATGCAATTGATGAATTGTTCAAGATTGCAACTGGGCGAGCCGAGCTTGTTCTTGCTTCAAGTAGATTTGTGTACAAGTGTAGAATTGTCTGAGGTTGTGAAGTCTCTCCCAGGGTGTTATGCACCAGACTGGAGATCCTGTCCTTGTCAGAAATAGATTGCACATAACTTGGCAATTCTTTAGTATCATTTTAAATTTATCATATATGTTCAGACATGGCAATAAGCACATTTGGAAAAGTTTTGAGATGCAATTTTTCAGTGTGTGTGGAAACAATGTTCAGTGTGGGTATTTGTTCCATCGAGAGCTCCTCACTTAAACAGGATCCCCATTATCACCAATGGAGTCAGTGTGCAGTTTCATACTCGCTGTGCTGAGGTTGGAGACAGTGCAACAGGAACATATATTCGAGCCACCTCCTCCCTCCAGATGCCGACAATTTGGATTGCATTTGCATCCTGATCCATGATCCAAAAAATACTTCCATTCACACACCCTGCCCGACTTTGAGACCTTGTAGAAAGCTTCCTGAGATCCCAGGGAGAAACGCCTCAGATCCCTGTCCCCTTCCTTGCCGTGGTTGCTCACTGGCACGTCACCCAAGGACGAACGTGTTCTGTGCCCACACTGGCCCTTCAGAATATTCTGGAATGCCTTTTTAAATTCTCGATTTGAAGAAGGATATATAATTGGGTTTATGCAGCTGTTGAAATAGCCGAGCCAAAATGCTATTTTGAAGATAATCTCTGGCGGTTTGTATGCTGGGAAAAAGGAACCTGTGTGAACAAAGTGGGAGAAAAAGCTATTATTTAATTTTTAATCAATTATTCACCTTAGCAAACTTTCTTTAACAATACATAAGAAACAGCGTGACTTGATAAACACACAGTTCTAGATATAAGCCAGACTGTAATTTCAAAAGTAGCTAAATTTAATACCCAACTGACCAAAGGTTTTATGTTTATTGGACTGGAGGTGAGATTAGAATACTATTTTTGATAAGATAATTGATGGGAAATTGTCCTGTGTAATTGGAAATAGACTCCGCAGGCCAGACAGCATCCATAGAGAGAGAAATAAAAAAAAGGCATCCATTAGTCTCATGAGACCATGGATTTGCGCCTTGGAAGGTTTCCAGGGCGCAGGCCTGGGCAAGGTTGTATGTAAGACTAGCGGTTGCCCACCGATGTTGTCCAAGGGAAGGGCACTAGGGCCGATACAGCTTGGCACCGGTGTCGTCGCAGAGTGATATGTGGTTAAGTGCCTTGCTCAAGGACACAACACGTTGCCTCAGCTGAGGCTTGAACTAGCGACCTTCAGATCACCAGACCAACGCCTTAACCACTTGGCCACGCGCCAACACACATAGAAGAGAGAGAGAGAAACAGAGTTAATATTTCCAGAATTTCATGCGGTGTGAGTAGCTTATACTGGCTATTGACACCCTGAACCCGGCAGGAAACAATTGTAAGGCATATCTGAAATGTACATCGTCCATTTCCTTAAACCCAAACGGTGAAAATCCATTGGGAAACCACAATTAGAATAATCTTATAACTAAAAATAACACTATGACAGCACCAGTGAATGAGGTTTGCTGGGTGCTGTCTGTAAGGTGCTTGTACATTCTTGCTGTAAGCATGTGGGTTTCCTCCACGTGTTTCGGTCTCCATCAACATTCCAAAGATGTACAGTACAAGTTATTAGGTTAATTAGGCACATGGGCATAATGGACAGTCTTGGCTTGTTTAACTGGAAGAACCTGTTACTATGCTGTATCTATAAATCTAAATCGAAATTTCCCGCTTTCAGATATCCAGCATCTGTAGTCTTTTTACTTCTTGACAGAAACTACAAATTGACTTTGCACTGAAAAAGGCTTTGCTTTTTTTTGTTCTAACTGTGATTTTTCTCGTAAGTGCTGTGTGCAATTTACGTTTTTCTTGTGAATACTGTTTATCTGATAGTATCTGCCTGTGCTGCTGCTGCAAGTATGTTTTTTCATTCGACCCAAATCAGAATCTGGTTTAATTTCACTGGAACGTGTGTTGTGTATTTAATACTTCAGTAATATTTGCGTTATCTTGTACATATATATAGTTTGATCAAACATTTTTATTTGTTTAAATAATTAATTATGGGTTATACGTAAATTGCATACGTCAGTACCCTACCGTGTGATACGTGTGCACTTCACCTAAAGTAAACTCGAAGCCAGGCTCACATTTTGGACTCCTGTGTCTTTTGTTGTATTTGTTTAATGTTTTGAAGTCAGAAAACATAATGGCATGTAATGAAATTTGTCACTTTCCACGACTGTACATTGCAATACACAGTAACAAACTATAAAGTACAATAATAAGAAAAAAATATACGGGGGGTGGTGCTTGTTGTTCTCACTTTCAGCTTCCGCCGCTGTCTTGCGAAAGGGAGAGCTGTATGTGTAACAGCAAGACTCATGTAGTGCCTCCTCACTGGTGATATGTGGAAACTGAACTCCTTTCGGACTTAGGCTAAACTAGAGGATAGGGAGGAGGTCTGACCCCTGTACATGTAGCACGCAGGTCCGCCGGTGTGTGGATATGTTCTGGTGAACCAGATCCCCAGCTACGGGTAAATAGCCCCACTGCCTTGTGGGCAGCCTCGGGAGAGATGAAACTACAGGAATAAACCCAGAGAGCAAATCCAGAGTGGAGCACCTAGGGCAGCTGGACGTCATTGAACATCCTTCCAGCAGCTCCTGCAGCCAAGCTGGTGTCAAACGTATTGCTTCATAAGCTTTCCTTTGGACTACACTGGTGAGGCTGAGAGGGGGATCTTGAGGACTGGGCATCTCAGGATCTCACACCTGCTTGTCCCTCGAGACAGACGCATGCCAACCACATATAATTAAATAGGTAGCGCAAAAAGAGAGTTGAGGAAGCCAAGAAATAATGAGGTAGTGCACATGGGTTCATTGTCCATTCAGAAGTCTGTTGGCAAAAGGGAAGAAGCAATTGCTACAACATTGTCATATGTACCTGTGCTCACCTCTGACTTTGATTCCCAATATTTTTGCCCAACGGGAAATAAACAGACAATGAGAGATCAGAGTGTGATATACCTGTAAGGTTTTAAATGCAAGAAAGAATCTGTTTCGCGGATGTCTGCAAAGATTAGGAATTCCAAGTTGTACACTGCATACATTCTCTGATATTAATTGGAACCATTGAACCATTGAACAAAAATGTGACCCAGTCATGTTCATAAAATGTGTAAATTGTAGAACACTACTCCGATCAATTAATCTTTTGTTATCTGTGCTTGTCCTTGGGCTGATGTCAGCATTCAACTATTTATTCCTCACAACACACTGGAGGAACTCAGCAGATCAGGCAGCATCCGTGGAAACGATCATTCCCATTCGGATATGTCCATACATGGCATCCTCTACTGCCATAATGAGGCTAAACTCAGGTTGGAGGAGCAACACCTCATATACCGCCTAGGTAGTCTCCAGCCTCTTGGTATGAACATAGGATTCTCCAACTTCTGGTAATTCCCTCCCCCTCCCTTCCCCTATCCCTATTTCACTCTGCCCCCTCCCCCAGCTGCCTATCACCTCCCTCATAGTTCTGCCTCCTTCTACTACCCATTGTGTTTTCCCCTATTCCTTCTTCACCTTTCCTGCCTCTCACCTCCCTGCCTCCCCTCCCCGACCCCTTTGTCTTTCCTCTTACTGGTTTTTCACCTGGAACCTACCAGCCTTCTCCTTCCCACCCTCCCCCCACCTTCTTTATAGGGCCTCTGCCTCTTCCCCCTACAGTCCTGACGAAGGGTTCCAGCCGGAAATGTTGACTGATCGTTTCCACGGATGCTGCCTGACCCGCTGAGTTCCTCCAGCGTGTTGTGAGTGTTGCTTTGACCTCAGCATCTGCAGAGTATTTTGTGTTAGCTATTTATTCCTTATTCTCTGTTGCTATCAGTGTGATTGGAATTTTCCTGCTGGCCAGACTGCATGGGGTTAACAACTTCTCTTTATTTATTTGTTATTTAGTTTTATTTAGAGATTCAGCACAGTATCAAAACCTTCTGAGCTCGTGCTGTCCACGTGACAAATTAAACTACTAACCGAATTGTTTTCGGAATGAGGGAGGAAATCCATGTGGTCTTATGGAGAACGTACAAACTCCATACAGACATCAGCAGAATTGAACCCAGGTTGCTGTCTCTGTAATAGTGTTATGCAAACAGGTGTACTACCGCACTGCCCTCTTGTTCTTAGCGGTTTTGAAGAACCATCTGGTAGATCCTGTTTCATAAGACCATATGATATAGGAGCAGAATTAGGACATTTGGCCCATCAAGTCTGCTTCACCATTTCATCATGGCTGATCCATTCTCCCTCTCAGCCCCGATCTCCTGCCTTCTCCCCTTATCCCTTCATGCCCTATCAAGAATCTCAGCCTGTCGGATGATAGCATTTGTTACTTTAATGGCTAGAAGATCTATTTTGTTGAACTGGAAGGAAATCAATCCTCCTAGTACATTCCAATGGTTTTCTCAAACTATATTAAGTTTAAATTTAGAAAAAATTAGAAATAATATTTTTGATCCTTTGGTTAAATTTGAAGAAACTTGGAAACCTTTTATGCAACATTTTCATATGATGTAATTTGACCTAGCTGAATCTTTTTTTAACTTAAATTATATGAGTAGAGGAGCGGAGCTGACGACATTACTGAACGTGTCTGATTCAAGATATTGGTCTAGCTCTGTTTTGTTCTGTTTCTTTTTGGGTTTTTTTTTTCTTTTGGGGATTTTTCTTTGTTTATATATATGTTTTTTCTTTTTATTTCCTTTTTATGACTAATTTCATTATGAGTTTGGAAGTCTATTATACCTAGGTTACTAAAAATCCCTTTTGTATATGCTTATTAAGATTATTCCAATCTCTTTGTATCAACTTTATTATTGAGTTTATAATTTTGAAAATTAATAAAAAGATTTAAAAAGAACGAAAGAAGAATCTCATCAAGCTCTGTCTTAAATACCTCCACAATGTTTCACGTGCCTTGTTTATTGAATTCCAATTCCAATCTGTGTTTAATGAGTAGCACAGATTGGAACTCATCGAAGATCAGTAATCTAGCACCATGACCACCATGACTGCCTATAACCCCAATAACCGAGGTTAGTTCGGTGCAGCTCAGCAATTTAACCTTCTTGTTTATACAGGAGGTGGCTGGAGCTACAGCTGAAGGAAGCTGACTTGTTTAAGTCATCTAATGCTTCAGTGCTCACAGTATATCACTCGTATCATAATGCAGCTAAAACGATTCAGTGCTTTGTGTCTGCTTCTATAACCTGCATCAATCCTCAAACTGATTCTTGCAGAAGCAGACCTGAAAAGAAGGAGATGAGGAGCATGAGGGATGGGGGAGTGCTGGGAGCACGGTGGTGGTTGAGGGGAAAGCAGTGGGATCAGCAGCGGGGGGGACATGTGAAATGATAGAAGGTTGGTGCTCATGAAAGATCACTGCACCACTTTACTCTGCTATAATACATTGTAAGGATTGTGCCTATGACGATGACTCTATGCACAAATGAAAATGGGATAAAAACAAACTAAAATATTGGAAATACTCAGAAGATCAGGCAGCATCTGTGGAGAAAGAAACAGGTTAACCTTTCAACTCTTCATCCAAATCAGGCAAGGTTAAGATGGACTAAAAAACAAACTGCTGGAGGAACTCAGTGGGTCAGGCAGTGTTTGTAGAGAGAAAAGGACAATTGATATTTCAGTGTAATGAGCTCCTCTGGCCTCCAGACAGTGTTGGACTCTGTTTTTAGAGCACTCGAAATCATTAATTGTTGCTTAACAATATTTTTTAATTGTTTTGAGTTCCTTGTGTTCTTCTCAGAATCAGAATCAGGTTTATTATCACTGGCATGTGACATGAAATTTGTTAACTTAGCAGCAGTTCAATGCAATACATAATCTAGCAGAGAGAAAAAAATAATAATAATAAATAAACAAGTAAATCAATTATGTATATTGAATAAATTAAAAATGTGCAAAAACAGAAATACTGTATATTTAAAAAAAAGTGAGGTAGTGTCCAAAGATTCAATGTCCATTTAGGACTCGGATGGCAGAGGGGAAGAAGCTCTTCCTGAGTCACTGAGTGTGTGCCTTCAGACTTTTGCACCTCCTCCCTGATGGTAACAGTGAGAAAAGGACATGCCCTGGGTGCAGGAGGTCCTTAATAATAGACGCTACCTTTCTGAGACACCGCTCCCTAAAGGTGTCCTGGGTACTTTGTAGGCTAGTGCCCAAGAGGGAGCTGACTAGATTTACAACCTTCTGCAGCTGCTTTCGGTCCTGTGCAGTAGCCCCTCCGTACCAGACAGTGATGCAGCCTGTCAGAATGCTCTCCACAGTACAACAATAATAGTTTTTGAGTGTATTTGTTGACATGCCAAATCTCTTCAAACTCCTAATAAAGTATAGCCGCTGTCTTGCCTTCTTTATAACTACATCGATATGTTGGGACCAGGTTAGATCCTCAGAGATCTTGACACCCAGGAACTTGAAGCTGCTCACTCTCTCCACTTCTGATCTCTATGAGGATTGGTATATGTTCCTTCATCTTACCCTTCCTGAAGTCCACAATCAGCTCTTTCGTCTTACTGACGTTGAGTGCCAGGTTGTTGCTGCAGCACCACTCCACTAGTTGGCATATCTCACTCCTGTACGCCCTCTCGTCACCACCTGAGATTCTACCAACAATGGTTGTATTGTCAGCAAATTTATAGATGGTATTTGAGCGATGCCTAGCCACACAGTCCCGTGTAAATAGAGAGTAGAGCAGTGGGCTAAGCACACTCCCCTGAGGTGGGCCAATGTTGATTGTCAGCGAGGAGGATAGGTTATCACCAATCTGCATGGATTGTGGTCTTCGGGTTAGGAAGTCGAGGATCCAATTGCAGAGGGAGGTACAGAGGCCCAGGTTCTGCAACTTCTCAATCAGGATTGTGGGAATGATGGTATTAAATGCTGAGCTACAATCGATGAACAGCATCCTGACATAGGTGTTTGTGTAGTCCAGGTAGTCTAAGGCCGTGTGGAGAGCCATTGAGATTGCGTCTACTGCTGTGCAACTTGCTCTTTGTAATACGGTCTCCCAGTGCATCTGTTTAAGCTTACTAACACTATTTAGATAGGCTAGAGGTTTCCGTGTAACTTGTGTTATTTAAGTAGACGCCAGATTAGCACTAATCGCAGGGTCTCTTTTTTGAGAATGTTACGTCTCGCAGTTTTGCTTTGCTTTGTCACCGATGTTCTGTTGGAATACTTATGAATAAACTCTCATCACCGTCTCTACATTGGTCTGTCTTTCTTCTGCACTTGGTTTCCGATATTGCCAGCGCACTTCATGGCATTCAGGTTGAAAGCCTTCATGTGGATCGAAAGAGTGACAGGAGAAAGGCTATTACCCCTCTACTCTTATAGGTCAGATGAAGGCTCTCGACCTGAAATATCGAGCACCCATTTCCTTCTACAGACACTTCCTGATGTCTATTTAAGCACCAGGCCAGAGGAAAAGCCCAGGTGTCAGGGCCCAAGGTGAGGGATAGCTCAGTTCAGATTACCGCTCCAGAACTCAGCTCTGTGCTGATCTATGGAACTCCGTTTGTGGACTTCAGTTCAGAACACTATTTGCTTGCATTTCTTGTTTGCATGATGTGTTTTTTTTCTCAGCACATTGGGTGTTTGATGGTCTTTTTCTTACTTGGGTTTTTTTCATGGCTGCCTGTTAGGAGATGAATCTCAAGGTTGTATAATTTATACATACTTTGTTAATAAACGTATTTTGACCTTTCACCTGTCCAGAAGTTTGATTTTTTTTTTTGTTCCAGATTCTAGCAGCTGCATTTTCTTCTGCCTCCAAAGTTCGGAAGGAAGCAACTTCCTTTTCAAACATTTTGCATAAGATAGATATGACAAAGACTCACAGAGTTTAAAATGTGATTCATTTTGAAGGTGTTTATTCAATCCTGCCAGGTCACCTATTATAGTTAGCAATAACTTCACTCACTGAGTGGGAATGCAATGTGGAGTGATAACTGAGGGACAGTGTTTATTTAGTGAATCATTCTTTTCAAGGTACTTTGGACAAATAAATAAAGGTTTATTATGTTGATTCCTATGGGTATAATAATTACTGGCCTTCATGTTGTGTGAATATGATTCTGGATCCAAGATGTAAATGCAATCATGAAGAAAGCACGGTAGTGCCTCCACTCTTCCTACAAAGCGAAACTCAATAGCATGAATGGCAGCAATGCTTCACTACCAGATGAACTCAACGCCTTCTATGCACGCTTTGAAAGGGAGAACACAACTGCAGCTGTGAAGATCCCTGCTGCACCTGAGGACCCTGTGATCTCTGTCTCAGAGGCCAGTGTTAGACTGTCCTTAAAGAGAGTGAACGCTCAAAAGGCAGAAGGTCCCAATGGAGTACCTGGTAAGGCTCTGAAAACCTGTGCCAACCAACTAGCGGGAGTATTCAAGGACGTTTTCAGCCTCTAACTGCTAAGGGCAGAAGTTCCCCCTTGCTTCAAACAATTATACCAGTGCCAAAGAAGAATAATGTGGGCTGCCTTAATGACTATCACCCGGTAGCACTCACATCGACAGTGATGAATTGCTTTGAGAGGTTGGTCATGACCAGACTGAACTCCTGCCTCAGCAAGGACCTGGACCCATTGCAATTTGCCTATTGTCACAATAGGTCAATGGCAGATGTAATCTCCATGGCTCTTCATATGGATTTAGATCACCCAGGCAACACAAACACCTACGTCAGGATACTGTTCATCGACTATAGCTCAGCATTTAATACCATCGTTCACACAATCCTGATTGAGAAGTTGCAGAACTTGGGCCTCTGTACCTCCCTCTGTAATTGGATCCTTGACTTTCTAACCGGAAGACCACAGTCTGTGTGGGTTGGTGATAACGTATCCTCTTTGCTGACGATCAACACTGGCGCACCTCAGGGGTTTGCGCTTAGCCCACTGCTCTACTCTCTATATACGCATGACTGTGTGGCTAGGCATAGCTCAAATACCATCTAAAAAATTGCTGATGATACAATCATTGTTGGTAGAATCTCAGGTGGTGACGAGAGGGCGTACAGGAGTGAGATATGCCAATTAGTGGAGTGGTGCTGTAGCAACAACCTGGCACTCAACGTCAGTAAGACAAAAGAGCAGATTGTGGACTGCAGGAAGGGTAAGACGAAGGAACACATACCAATCCTCATAGAGGGATCAGAAGTGGAGAGGGTGAGCAGCTTCAAGTTCCTGGGTGTCAAGATCTCTGAGGATCTAACCTGGTCCCAACACATCGATGTAGTCATAAAGAAGGCAAGACAGCGGCTATACTTTATTAGGAGTTTGAAGCGATTTGACATGTCAACAAATACACTCAGAAACTTCTATAGATGTACCGTGGAGAGCATGCTGACAGGCTGCATCACTGTCTGGTATGGCGGTGCTACTGCACCGAACCGAAAAAAGCTGCAGAAGGTTGTAAATCTAGTCAGCTCCCTCTTGGGCACTAGCCTACAAAGTGCCCAAGACATCTTTAGGGAGCAGTGTCTGAGAAAGGCAGCGTCCATTATTAAGGACCTCCAGCACCCAGGGCATGCCCTTTTCTCACTGTTATCATCAGGTAGGAGGTACAGAAACCTGAAGGCACATACTCAGCGATTCAGGAGCAGCTTCTTTCCCTCTGCCATCCGATTCCTAAATAGACATTGAAGCTTTGGACACAACCTCACTTTTTTAATATACAGTATTTCTGTTTTTGCACATTCTTTAAAATCTATTCAGTATACATAATTGATTTTCGAGTTTATTTATTATGTCGTATTTTATTTATTATTGTTATTTTTTTTCTTTCTCTGCTAGATTGTTTATTGCATTGAACTGCTGCTGCTAAGTTGACAAATTTCACGTCACATGCCGGTGATGATAATCCTGATTCAGACTTCCTGAGAAGTCTGTGGAGATTTGGCACGTCATCAAAAACTGACAAACTTCGACAGAGGTGTAGTGGAGAGTGTATTGTCTGGCTGCATCACGGCCTGGTATGGAAACACTAATGCCTTTTAATGGAAAGGTAGTGGATCCAGCCCAGCCCTCCCAACCACTGAGCACATCTACATGAAACACTGTTGTAGGAAAGCAGCATCCATCATCAGAGACCCCCATCTCCTAGGCCATGCTCTTTTCTCGCAGCTGCCATCAGATAGAAGGTACAAAATCCTCAGGACTCATGCCACCAGGTTCAGGAACAGTTACTACCCCTCAACCATCAGGCTTTTGAACAGAAGGGGATAGCAAAATGGTTTTGGCATGGACTAGATGGGCTGAAGGCCCTGTTTCTGTGTTGTACTTCTCTCTGACTCATTTGCCCATCCATTGAAATGTTCCCATAACCAATGATCTCCTTTTAAGGACTCTTTATCTCGTTATCTCATATTGCTATTAATTTATATTTGCATTTGCAGAGTTCATTGTCTTCTGCACTCTAGTTGATCTTTCATTACAGTTACCATTCTATAGATTTGCTGAATATGCCCACAGAAAATAAATCTCAGGGTTGTAGGTGGTGATATATATGGACTGTGATTATAAATTTACTTTGAACTTTGAACTTGGTGCAATAAGACATGCTGTTTTTTTAAATACCCTGAATGACTTATTCTAAAAAATTATATTTCAAGATGAACTTTTAGAAATGTAAAAACAATATGACAAAGAACATGTATTACAAGCTTGTAAAGGACATAGTACTTGGTGATTATAAGTGATTGCCAAATTATTTGGATGTAATGGCAAAGGGCCACATTTTCTCTAACTGTGTCACCATAATTCTAATGTCTGTATGAAAGCCAGTGAAACCAAAAGGTCTTTGCTGACGTCTACAGCTGACCCCTCTTTGCCATGGTTATAATTCATAGTTGTCCTTGTGGCAACTGTGTCTTATTGAGTAGAATCCCGACCTAGCAACAAAGACATGTGAATTCAACTCTCATTCTAGTGACGAGTACAGAAATCAAGAATGAACCTCCAGCGAAAGACTGAAGAAAATCTGTTTGAATAAATGAAAGTTAAGTCAAGACACAGTTTGCTGTCTTAGGTGGGAATAAAGGATCTTGATTATCTGCGGTGTCCCAGCCATACTTTTAAGCTGATTGTAGGACAGGGTGGGGAGGGGATGTCAGAGGCAGGTTTTTTTTTACACAGAAAATGGAAAGTACATGGAACGCACTGCCAGGGAGGTTGGTAGAGTTGGACACATTCATCATCATCATTATGTGCCAGTAGAAGATCATGGTTTTCCAACTGTCTTTAATCTGACTGTGGTGAAGACCCCCTTCATGCAGTTGTTCTTACTCTGTTCTCTATACATGACCATGATTGTTCTTGGCTCATATGTTTTGGTCCTGTCATCTTTTGGAAAAATATTGGAAAGATATTTTTGATATTATCTCAACAGTTCTGTGCTTTGATTTACAACCCCACCCTATTATGGCAGTTTTTGGATTGCCAATGGTAGAACATAGACTTTTATCTTCTTCAGCCTGTCAGATGATTGCATTTGTTACTTTAATGTCCAGAAGATCCATTTTATTGAACTGGAAGGAGACCAATCCTCCTACTACATTCTAATGGTTTTCCCAAACTATACTACGTTTAAATTTAGAAAAAATTAGAAGTGATATTTTTGATCCTTCAGTTAAATTTGAAGAGACTTCAAAACCATTTATTCAACATTTTCATATGATGTAATTTAACCTTTCTGAATCCTTCTTATTAACTTAAAATATATGAATAGAGGAACAGAGTTGATAACATTATTGAATGTGTTCGATTTAAGACGATGGTCTAGCCTTGTTTTGTTCAGTTTGCTTTTTTGGATTTAGTATTTAGTTCTTTTTTTTGTTTCTTTTTGGGGTGTTTCTTTGTATTTTTTTCTTTTTATTACTTTTTTCTCTATGATTAATTACATCATGAGTTTGGAAGTTTATTATACCTGTGTTATCTGAAATCTTTTGTGCATATGTTTATTAACAATAAGATTATTCCAATCTCTCTGTATCAACATTGTTATTTTGTTTATAACTTTGGAAAATTATAAAAAGATTTAAAAAGAAACATTGTTCTTGGCAAATTTTTCTATAGAAGTGGTTTGCCATTGCCTTCTTCTGGGAGTGTCTTTACAAGATGGGTGACCCCAGACACTATTAATAATACTCTTCAGAGGTTGCCTGCCTGGAGTTAGTGGTCACACAGTCAGGACTTGTGGTATGCACCAGCTGCTTATGACCACACCCATGGCTTCACATGACCCTGATAGGGGAGGGGATAAGCAGAGGGAAGGAACCCCTTACACCTCCTTTGGTAGAGATGCATCTCCACCCTGCCACCCATTATACATTAGGGTGCTTTAAAAGGCTAAGATCAGCACATGGATTGATGAAAAGTAGGGAGCATTTGCAATGTGGAGAAGGT
This sequence comes from Mobula birostris, assembly GCF_030028105.1. Classification (NCBI taxonomy): domain Eukaryota; kingdom Metazoa; phylum Chordata; class Chondrichthyes; order Myliobatiformes; family Myliobatidae; genus Mobula; species Mobula birostris. The sequence goes on along the minus strand of NC_092377.1, from coordinate 156,626,820 downwards.
TGTAGACAGAACAGAAAGAGAGGATACGGGTGACAATCTAGTAGGGCAGAACAATAGTACAGGAAACCCATTCAATGAAAGCGACACCACCAGATCCCTCCTGCCAGGAGCGTTAACAAAGACAGATACATTAGGAACATTTAAGAAACTCTTAGAAAGGCACATGGATGAAAGAAAAATAGAGGGCTATCTGGGAGGGAAGGGCGAGATTGATCTTGGAGTTGGTTAAAAGGTCGGCACATCATCATGGTGAAGTATCTGTACTGTACTGATCTATATTCTATATGAAACATTATTTATCAGATATCCTGGTTCATTGGCAGATAATTGTGGGATCTTGCTCTGCAGGTACTGTTTGCGCCAGTTTCCTACATTACGAAAATGCCAACCATCGTGAGTAATCGAACTGCTGTAAAGAAGATTGAGCAGCCCCATGGGACCACGGAGAAATGCAATATCTCCATTCTCTCTTGGTTTGAAGACAAAAAACCATGTGATGAAACCAAGGATTCCCAATTATCTTAGACAGGCTAAATGTTGTGCCTCTAGGTTTGGTGTTATTGATAGATTGAGTTTTGAAGACTTCAATGGTTCAATTTAACATCACAGTATGTATACAGTAGGCAACCTAAAATCCTTTCTCTTTGCAGACATTAACAAAACAGGAAAAAACTCGAAGAATGAATGACAGAAAACGTTAGAGCCCCAAAGCCCCCCGCCTCCCATGCACAAGCATTAGTGAAAGCATCAACCCTCCCCCACTTGCTCCAGCTAAAATATCAACCTCCTCCACCCACCATGCAACCAATAGCAAAGCCCCCAGAGACTATGATGTAGAGTCCATTAACAACTACTGTCCATCCCAACTCTCCAACTCAGTCTCTCTGTTTCTCCCTAGCGAGGGAGAGAGAGATATTGCTCCTGCCACAATGGGAGGGGAGACTTACAGCTTGCCGTTTTGAGGTCACAATCTGCTGTGTTGCTTGACTGAGTTCCCTGACTCGCGGACCAGAAGACCTACTCACCATCAAGAGGCAAACCACAGAAGAAATGAGACTACTATTTTATTTTTAGTGGGACTATTCTAACTGATAGGAAATTGGTTGACAGACAGGAAACAGAGTAGGGATTAATGGGTCCTTTTCAGAATGGCAGGCAGTGACTAGTGGGTTACCGCAAGGCTCGGTGCTGGGACCACAGCTATTTACAATATACATTAATGATTTAGATGAAGGGATTAAAAGTAACATTAGCAAATTTGCAGATGACACAACGCTGGGTGGCAGTGTGAAATGTGAGGAGGATGTTATGAGAATGTAGGGTGACTTGGACAGGTTGGGTGAGTGGGCAGATGCATGGCAGATGCAGTTTAATGTGGATAAATGTGAGGTTATCCACTTTGGTAGCAAGAACAGGAAGGCAGATTACTATCTGAATGGTGTCAAATTAGGAAAAGGGGAAGTACAATGAGATCTAGGTGTCCTTGTTCATCAGTCACTGAAAGTAAGCATGCAGGTACAGCAGGCAGTGAAGAAAGCTAATGGCATGCTGCCCTTCATAACAAGGGGAACTGAGTATAGGAGCAAAGAGGTCCTTCTGCAGTTGTACGGGGCCCTGGTGAGACCACACCTGGAATATTGTGACCAGTTTTGGTCTCCAAATTTGAGGAAGGACATTCTAGCTATTGAGGGAGTGCAGCGTAGGTTCACGAGGTTAATTCCGGGGACGGAGGGACTGTCATATGTCGAAAGATTGGAGTGACTGGGGTTGTATACACTGGAATTTAGAAGAATGAGAGGGGATCTGATTGAACCATATAAGATTATTAAGGGATTGGACATGCTAGAAGCAAGAAACATGTTCCCGATGTTGGGGGAGTCCAGAACCAGAGGCCACAGTTTAAGAATAAGGGGTAGACAATTTAGAACGGAGTTGAGGAAAAACTTTTTCACACAGAGGGTTGTGGTTCTGTGGAATGCTCTGCCTCAGAAGGCAGTGGAGGCCAATTCTCTGGATTCTTTCAAAAAAGAGTTAGATAGAGCTCTTAAAGATAGTGGAGTGAAGGGATATTGGGAGAAGGCAGGAAAAGGGTACTGATTGTGGATGATCAGCCATGATCACAGTGAATGGTGGTGCTGGCTCAATGGGCTGAATGGCCTACTCCTGCACCTATTGTCTATTGTCTGAAACAGTCTGAGGAGGAGGAAAGGATCATAATATTTTTTAAAATTCTGCATTGCAGTTCTGTACATTCAGTGTGCATAATGATATATTCTAGGCTGAGTGAACGTGGCACTTCTTTGGTTGATTGATCTGTTGAACTGTAGAGCACGTTTTGTGAAGTAGCCACGTGAACTTTGATAACATTGGATCTGGAGTAGTTGGGGAGATCAAGATAGCGGCAACAGGGAAGGGTGTAGGATGAAGGGTGATTGTCCACCAGGATCTTGGAGATCCACATAAGCACCATAACCCCTGTTGGCCAGAAAGAACTACAATCTATAAATAAGTGTACAGGAATGGAGGTTGACTTCCACTACTTTTAGCCATCATTTCCTGAACTGTTTGCTGAATCGATTCTTGCTCCAGGATAACTTAATCAGAGCAGCTGAACGTCAACACACAGAATTTCTGCTAATAATATTTCCTGTTGCCAATTGGCAGGTGGGCAATATGTAAACTTTTTTGGTTGAGGGCTCGAAGTTATGGTCGCTGTTTTTTTGTGTGCGAGGAGCTTGACGTTTGAGCTGCTGTATCCGAGTGGGCGTTCTGTTAGGTTTTGTGCAAGGGAGGGGTTGGGGGGTTTGCAAGTTTTGTTTCTTTTTCAATTCCTTGGGGTGGGCGCTTGATATCTGTTCTTTCAATGATTACCTTGGTTTTTCCGTATTTCATGGCTATCGGCAGAAGACAAATCTCAGAGTTGTATTCTGCGTACATACTTTGATAATAAAATGATCCTATGAACCTTGGTAACCTGAGACCATTCTCAGATAAGAAGCTGTTTGTAATGTAAAATGTCAGGCTTACAGAAGGAACAGCCTGCGACCTGGTTGGCTGGGACCAGTATTTTATATTAGTTCAATATTCTGTTCATTATGGTGAACTCACAGAATTTTAGTGCTTTCTTTTTACAGTCTATTTCAAATTGACAATGCTCTGAAAAATGCAAAGTATATCTATAGTATGAAGACGTGTTTATCATTTGTTTGGGTGAATTGGTTAGACTGTTTTGAACCAGCTGAGTTGAACAGAACAAAATAAATCCACGAAGGCACAAGGCTGAAAGGGGAGTGAAGAAGCAATATTGATTGTTGCCTTGGGCCACTTCCAGTCAGACGCTGACACTGGTCAGACAGATGACCTTGAGCCAATGAAATTTAAACATCGTAGATTGCGCTGATAAGGAAAAGGATAAGAATGAGGATTTTGGGAGAATATGTAGTGACAACTCTTTGGAGACCAATCAGCGTGGATGTGGAAGACCCCACATTGGATACGTGGAGATCAAGGATCGCAAGGAATACCTGGCCAGCATAGACTCTTTATCCCAGTTATTACCTTTTATCTTCTTTGACTGCTCGTGGAGAGTCAGGGCGACCTAGTGGGTGTGCACACAGCTAGTTAGCTGTGTGAATTCACATGCTTGTGAACTTGTCCATCCTTTGAGATGTTCCCACAATCAATGATCTCACTTTAAGGACTCATTTTTATTCATGTTCTTGTTATCTATTGCTACAGTGCCTAAATACACTCAGATACACTCAAAAACTTCTATGATACACTCAAGAACTTCTATAGTTGTACTGTGGAGAGCATTCTGACAGGCTGCATCACTGTCTGGTATGGAGGGGCTACTGCACAGGACTGAAAGAAGCTGCAGATGGTTGTAAATCTAGTCAGCTCCCTCTTGGGCACTAGCCTACAAAGTACCCAGGACATCTTTAGGGAGCGGTATCTGAGAAAGGCAGCGTCCATTATTAAGGACCTCCAGCACCCAGGGCATGCCCTTTTCTCACTGTCACCATCAGATAGGAGGTGCAGAAGCCTGAAGGCACACACTCAGTGACTCAGGAAGAGCTTCTTCCCCTCTGCCATCCGATTCCTAAATGGACGTTGAAGCTTTGGACACTACCTCACATTTTTAATATACAGTATTTCTGTTTTTGCACATTCTTTTAAATCTATTCAATATACGTAATTGATTTACTTGTTTATTTATTATTATTATTCTTTTTCTCTATCTCTCTGCTAGATTATGTATTGTACTGAACTGCTGCTGCTAAGTTAACAAATTTCACGTCACATGCTGGTGATAATAAACCTGATTCGGATTCTGATTCTGATAAAAAGTATTCACCTCCTTGGAAGTTTTCATGTTTTATTGAATCACAGTGGAGTTAGTTTGGCTTTTTTTGACACTGATCCACAGAAAAAGACTCTTTCATGTTGAAGTGAAAATAGATCTCTACAATGTGATCTAAATTAATTACAAATATAAAACACAAAATAATTGATTGTATAAGTATTCACCTCTTAAAATGGCACACCAAATCTGGTGCGGCCAATTGGTTTTAAAAGTCACATAATTTGTTAAATGGTGATTTGTTTTTGTTGGCCTGTGGGCAATCAAGTTGTACCAGCTGTATCTGGAAGGTCCAAATGCTGGTGAGTCAGTATCTTGGCAAAAACTACACTATGAGGACAAAAGGACACTCCAAACAACTCTACAAAAAGGTTATTGAAGAGCACAAATCAGGAGATGGGAACAAGAAAATTTCCAGGTCACAGAATATCCCTTGGAGTACAGTTAAGTCAATCATCAAGAAATGGAAAGAATGAGAATAGGCTATAAATCTGCCTCGAGCAGGCCATCCTCATACACTGAGCGACTGTGCAAGAAGGCCACCAAGGAAACTATGACAACTCTGGGGGAGTTACAAGCCTCAGTTGCTGAGAGAGGAGAGACTGTGCATACAACAATTGTTGCCCAAGTGCTTCACCAGTTGCAGCTTTATGGGGGAGTGGCAAAGAGAAAGCCACTTATGAAACACTCACACAAAATCTCAGCTAGAGTTTGCCAGAAGGCATGTGGGAGACTCTGAAGTCAGCTGGAAGATGGTTCTATGGCTTGACGAAACCAAAATTGAGCTTTTTGGCCTTCAGACTAAACGCTATGTTTGGCGTAAGCCTAACACCGCACATCATCTAAAACACACAAGGCCTACCATGAAGCTTGGTGGGGATGCTTCACCGCAGTAGGCTCTGGAAGGCTTATGAAGGGAGAGGGTAAAATGAATGCAACAAAATACAAGGAACTCCTGGAGGAAAACCTAATGCTGTCTGCAAGGGAACTGCGAATTGGGAGAAGATTTGATTTCCAGCAAGACAGTGACCCCAAGCATAAAGTCAACGCTGTACAGGAGTGGCTTAAAACAACAAAGTTAATGTCCTGGAGTGGCTAAGTCAGAGTCCAGACCTTAATCCAATTGAAAATTTGTGGCTGGACTGGAAAAGGCTGTTTGCTCATGATCCCCAAGCAATCTGACAGATCTTGAGCAGTTTTGTAAAGAAGAATGGGGAAAAATTGCAATGTCCAGACGTGCAACGCTGATATAGACCTTTCCATACAAGACTCAAGTCTGCAATTGCTGCCAAAGGTGCAGCTACTAAATACTGACTTGGGGGGGGGGGGCGGGTGGTGAGTAACTATGCAATCAAGTATTTTGTGTTTTATATTTGTAATTAATTTAGATCACATTGTAGAGATCTGTTTTCACTTTGACATGAAAGAGTCTTTTTCTGTTGATCAGTGTCAAAAAAAAAAGCCACATTAAATCCACTGTGATTCATTGTTTTAAGACATGAAAACTTCCAAGGGGGCGAATACTTTTTATAGGCACTGTATTTATTCATACTTGCATTTGCACAGTTTGTTGTCTTCTGCACTCTGGTTGATCTTTCATTGATCCTGTTATAGGTACTATTCTATAGATTTGCAGGAAATTGAATGTCAGTGTTGTATGTGATGACACATTTGTATTCTGATAATTAAATTTACTTTGATCTTCGAACAATAAAGGTACTTGTCAGTAAATACAAATTCTGTCTGTACCTAACTGATTATTATTATACAGGGCAGTTTTTGTAACAACCCTGACTCAACTATCAAGGAACCAAATAGCAAAGAATTGGGGTGGTAAAGAGATGGAAAGGAATTGCAAATCACGAAAGTCAAAGAGAGTTGAAGATAACTTCAAAAGGTAGTTCCTCAACAGTTGGTATCCATCATTAAGGACCCCGACTACCCAGGACATGCTCTCTTCTCATTGCTACCATTGGAGCGGAGACATAGAAGCCCGAAGACGCACACTCAGCATTTTAGGAACATTAGATTTCTGAATGGATAAAGGACCCACGAACGCCATCTCACTATTTTTTTGCACTCTTTTTGCACTACTTATTTGACTTTTATAAGTATTTCTTATTATAATTTATTATATATTTTATGCATTACACTGACTGCTGCCACACAACAACAAATTTCACAACACATGCCAGTGACAATAAACCAGATTCTGATTTGGATTCTAGAGTGGCTGCCAATGCTGAGCCGAGAAGTGAGGGGAAAGAGGGGAAGATTGGCGGTGAAAGCCAGAGACTGTACAGGGTGGAAATTGTTGATCCAAGTGGTTAGAGTATGGACTTGTTGGGAGAAGTGGGCAGGTGCTGAAATGTACGGCTGGGAGCCACGGAGATGGGGGTGGTGAAGTGCAGAAGGATCGAAAATCTGAGGATAGGGATCGCAGGCATTTGAATTCAGTCCTTCTGATCTGATTCACCATGAAATAACCTCTGCTAGATGATACACTTCCCCGTTCTGTGACATGAGATGCATCACTTATGGATTTCCAGTCTGTCCTTCCAGCCAACGGCCTCCTGAGATACCAAGAGGAAAAATAATGTTCCTCCTACCATAGATCTAACTGGTCAGGTTGATGTAGTGGGTTTGAAGCTAATGGTCACAGCAACATTTTGGGTCATCAAACACCTCGCAAAAGCCAAATTGCTATTTCCCAACCCTCACCACAGAAGCTTCTACCACCTCCCTGAAAGACTGTGGATTACTCAATAGGTCCCCTATTCATATTTGTGCTTTACACAAGTCCCCCTCTTGCATCATTCAGACTTTTCTTTTAATCAGGAAACATAAATTTAAAAAATCTGCAGTTGCTCCAAATCTGAAACAAAAACAGAAAACACTGGAAGTACTAGACCGGTCAGGAAGCATCCATAGAGAGACAGAAACAGAGTGAATGTTTCAGGGAAAAGCTCCTTCATCAGAGATCTGAATGTTTTTCTTCTTTTATTGTCTCTCCATCACTTTTAAGTACAGTACATTGCTCTTACTTTTAACAACTGCCTATTGTGGCAAACACACGTTCCCCAAAGAAAGTTACTGATCACCTTTGATTAGTATTTATGTTATTTTGATTCCGCCAAGACTTATTTCATCTTAAATGCTTTACTTATTCCTCCAAGAGGACCACAACCTTGTCAAAGGGATTGAGGTTTGTGTGCCTCAGTGACCTGGAGAGCTATGTCGGCTGGAGTCAGGGCCTTGTGCGTGGGGTCACTCATGTCAAACTGGTCAAAGGTAGAGGCCAAACTAAGAGTGGTCCACCGGTTCTCCAGATGTGGGGGTTCAGCTCAGGGCTAATAACCCTGACTAGTCAAACAAAAGTTGTTACGGAAATAGCAATGAAGATTCCATCTATACAGACAGAGATGGAGGACCTTCATTACCGCCATAAACGTCAGTGGCATAATGGGTGGGAAAGAAGTGACCTCTTGTGCAAATCCCTCCAAGTCTCTGTGTAGAGAAAGGGAAAAAACACACTTTCCTCTTGTGACTTGTTTCCATTAACAGTCTATTTTGTGTGTCACAGGTGGGGATTAGTTTTGATCAGTTTAATTTCCTTTTGTTCCTGGATGGACGTGAGAAGCACAAAGCAGCTGTGCAAAATGAAGATGACTATGAAAGGACACGCTCCTCTGTTCCTATTAAATGCACAATGTTTTTCTGGGTAGCAGACAATCTTAATCACACCTGCCACTGAAGTGAGGAAGATGTAACTTGCTGGATTAATTTGACAATGCAGAGCTCCAAGAAAGAAAGGTTATGATGAAGCCAAACACCTGCTACCTCATTTGAAAGGAAGGTGACATCTGTTGGCAGGAGTCAATTTTTCAGTTTTAGATCGAAAATTACACAGACAAATTAGGATTTTCTTCTACAATGATAGACCAGCCCAGATCACCCTATCACATGCTTCAGTAAATCCGTGGACAAGGTACACAGAAGCAGCTTCAAACTGCCTCACAACCACTGAGAACCAGATACCCAACCACCTATCAACACACTCAACCAAAACTACTATTGTCTCACATCTTGCTCAACCCTATCACCCCATCATCCAGACCATACCCTCAAGTCACCACTACTTTATATCCTGCATTCCAACCATATTTGGTGTATGGATGTTGTGTGTGTGTGTGTATATATATATATATATATATATATATATATCCGTTAGTCTCGTGAGACCATGGATTTGCGCCTTGGAAGGTTTCCAGGGCGCAGGCCTGGGCAAGGTTGTATGGAAGACTAGCAGTTGCCCATGCTGCAAGTCTCCCCTCTCCACGCCACCGATGTTGTCCAAGAGAAGGGCATTAGGACCCATACGGCTTGGCACCGGTGTCATCACAGAGCAATGTGTGGTTAAGTGCCTTGCTCAAGGATACAACACGCTGCCTCAGCCAAGGCTCGAACTAGCGACCTTCAGATCACTAGACCGATGCCTTAACCACTTGGCCATGCGCCAACACGACATTTCGTGAACTTACTGCTATTGTTTACCATATAACTGATTATTCCACAAAGAAGAAAATAACATGCATCCCTGTATCATGTATATTTTACATAACATGGGTGGCGGAGTGGAGAAACATCTCTACCAAAGGAGGTGTAAGACACTCCTTCTCTCCTCTAGCCTTCTGATCACCCTTGGTCAAGGAGTAGCACCTGCTTACCATCCCCCCCCCCCCTTCCGATCAAGTTCACGTGTAACTATGGGAGCAGGTGGTCAATGGTTGTATGAGGAGCTGGTGCATATGACAAGTCCTGGTTATGTGACCACAGACGCCAGGCAGTCAATCTCTGTCAGCACTTCAGAGGAATCTCTGACACACATCTAGAGAAATTTCCGATTTCCTGAACCTCCTGTAATTGCGCCCCCCGCTTCACCATTCCCATTCCCATTTCTATCTTTCAACTTATCTCCTTGCCTGCCCATCACCTCTTTCTGGTGCTGCTCCTCCTTCCCTTTCTTCCATGGTTGTCCATCCTCCCCTATCAAATTCCCCCTCTCTAGCCCTTTATCTATTTCAGCAATCAATTTTCCTGCTCTTAACTTCACCCCTTCCCTGTACTTCTTCCTCCCCTCCCCCCACCTTCTTACTCTGACTTCTCCTCTTTCTTTCCAGTCCTGATGAAGGGTCTCAGCTTGAAACATTTATGATTTAGTCTTGTTCATTGGTGCTGCCCAGCCTGCCGAGTTCCCCCAGCATTTTGTGTGTGTGTTGCTTTGGAATTCTAGCATCTGCAGATTTTAAAACCGCAAACAACAGGAATTCTGGAGATGCTGGAAATTCAAGCAACAACACGTCAAAGTTGCTGGTGAACGCAGCAGGCCAGGCAGCATCTCTAGGAAGAGGTAAAGTCGACGTTTCAGGCCGAGACCCTTCGTCAGGACTAACACCTGACGAAGGGTCTCGGCCTGAAACGTCGACTGTACCTCTTCCTAGAGATGCTGCCTGGCCTGCTGCGTTCACCAGCAACTTTGATGTGTGTTATCTGCAGATTTTCATGTGTTTGTGTGACAGTCCTTTAAGAGTATTGATAATGGCTGGGGTTACCCATTTTGTAAAGACACTGCCCTGAAGAAACTACTTCTGTAGAAAAATTTGCTAAGAACAATCATGATCACGGAAAGTCCATGTTTGCTCACTTCATACATCATGGCACATAACGAACAAAGTAAAAATGCTTATTGAATAAATCAAGGAAACCAACCTTTCCCAGAAGAGATCCAGCTCTGTGCCAGGAGGCAGCCACCTACAGTGGAGCCCACACCATTCTCATTCCCACTAGCTGATGTTAGGAACAACATCTGCCTCATACCAACAACTGGCAGCAGAAACCCTACCCTCTAATACATGTAATTGGCTGCTTCATCATGGGTCTGGCTTTTCATTGGTTGGGATCTCATTCTCACCAAGCTTCAATGATGACCTCATAGGACACTAGAGATTCATGGACCGCTGTTCAGGAGCCATTGAGTATACAGTGCTCTGTAAATGCAACATGTTGATGCATCAATCAATTGTCTTGGATTTAGTTCTATCTGACTGACCTTTTGTGACACTTCTACTTAATCTGTAGTATTTCAGCTGGTGCTTATTTAATGTATCCATAATTAATGAATGTATAATCATTAGTGAAGTGGGATTAATGCAAAAGACATACTGACATCTGGCACATGTATTAAAACAGCTCCTTGGGCCACAGGGAATTAATATGCCTGGAGGGAAACAGCTTGTAAGCTACAGAGAAATCATATGCTTATCAGGAAATAATTTCTAAAATGAGAGAGAAAGGAAGAAAATGGATTTGCCATTTTCATTGGCTGTTGGATTGACTATACAAAGAGATGGTAGTGACTTGATTGGCTGAACGGTAATGATTCTTGACGTCAGCAGGTCGTGCATCCCATCACACCAATCACACTCCTGATCTTGTGCAAGTCCTCGGCCATGCAATTCCCTTTGCTATTGGCTGACCTGCAAAGAGCCACACCTTGTGGGGCACCGGTCTTAATCCCAGGACTAAAGTTACTGAAGTGGGTGACCAAGTACTGTCTGGGATCTTACTTTGCCCTAAATGATATTCATCTGAGAATGTCCCTAAAAGCAGTCCAACACTGCCCTTTCACTGACTCCCTGACCACAGTGAACATCATCACACTCAACCTATCAAAACCCTTTCTCACCCCACTCCTTCTCCCTCATCCTCACCATTTCCCCCTCCCTCACATACACACTCCTATGCATTCACATTGTTCCCCTGCCTCTCCACACACTGCTCCATTCCCTATCCACAGTTTAACCTCTCCCTGTCCCCATCATCTCCAACCTCTCTCCTACTCCAAACCTCTCACCCATCTCCACCCTATCACCTGCCTCACTCTCACATTCCACCTCCCTTATAGGCATCCGTTAGTCTCGTGAAACCATGGATTTGCACCTTGGAAGGTTTCCAGGGCACAGGCCTGGGCAAGGTTGTATGGAAGACTGGCAATTGCCCGTGCTGCAAGTCTCCCCTCTCCACGCCACCGATGTTGTCCAAGGGAAGGGCATTAGGACCCATATGGCTTGGCACCGGTGTTGTCGCAGAGCAATGTGTTGTTAAGTGCCTTGCTCAAGGACACAACACGCTGCCTCAGTTGAGGCTCGAACTAGCGACCTTCAGATCACTAGACCGACGCCTTAACCATTTGGCCACGCGCCAACTACCCCCTACCTCCATCTCAACCTTTTGCCTCTTTTCAGATTCAGATACTGATTTATTTATCATGTGTACATCAAAACATACAGTGAAATGTGTTGTTTGCATTAACAACCAACACATCTATGAATGTGCTGGGGGCAGCCTGCAAGTGTCACTACATATTCAGGTGCCAACTTAGCGTACCCACAATGCTTGGCAGAACAAGCAACAAAGCCCCTTTCCTCCCTCCCAACCACACACTCAGACAGACGGTCCTCCAACCCCAGTACAGGCCTCAGGTCCTGTAGTCTCCAGGATTCAGCTATCAGGCTTTGACTTCCAATCACCTTTCAGGCTTCATTTTTCAGTATTGAACTGCCCCTCCCTGACTAGCCGACGACGGGACCTCACTCCTCTTCTCCATTCTGTTCCAATCTTTCCCGCCCCAGGCCCCACTTTGCCCTCTTCCACACTCCACCCTCTCCTCTAACTTCAGCAGCCCTTTATTTTGTGAATGAACTTCGGAATGCAAGGACCCGACTTTCACTTCAGTACCCTAAATTGTGATCCTTAAAATTCCATACACGTGGGTTCAAATCCATTTCTTATGGATTTTTCCCTCTGTGGCCAAGGGCTTTTTCCGTGAGGGATGAAAGAACATATGAACACAAGGGAAGAAGGAGTACACCTCCCAGCCTCTCAAGCCTACCCAGACTTCTTTCCCTCACCCATGCATATGGCCAATCAGCCCCAAGGCTTAGCGCTGAAATATGCCTTCTGATTTTGTGCTTTATACTCTGTACTTTTCATTCTTTGTTTTGTTGCTGTTCGTGTGATTTTTTTTCGCATGTGGTGGGGGAGGGGAAGGAGGTTTGATGTTTGATGTTTTCCTTTGCATGGATTGGTTCCACGGTTCTTTGTTTCGTGACTGTCTGTGAGGAAGACAAATTTCAGGGTTGTAGACTGCATACATGCTTTGATAATAAATGTACTTTGAATCTCTTTTGACTCTTTGAAGACTCAGCTCCTCCTCTGTGCCCCTTCCCCATAGTCCTCACTTCCATGTTCTTTCAATTTATTCCCCTCCTCATTGTTTGCTTCTAATGATTTAACCTCTGCGACTCTCTACAAACGAGTATTCCAGAGATTCTTCAACCATTTCTGTAAGATATCTTAGGGAAATTGCTTTCCTTTATTCTAAGCCCTGACCCCTTTGCAATTAACCTCTATAAGCCAGTTGCCTTTGAATTAATTCCACACCAGCTTGTTAACTTTTGTACTTCATGCACCAGAACACCTCGATCTCTATCTACACTGAGTGTCTGCCATATTAGGTACCTCCTGAATGCTCTAGCCACTGAATGTAAGTTATTGGTCTTCTGCTGCTGTATATGTTTTTCACTTAAAAGTTGCTGCTTCAGGACTTCGAAAATACTTTACAGCCATTACAGAAAGTTTTGTTATATAACAAGTGTTGGAGTGAAACATGACAGGCAATTTATATATCGCAAGCTCCTGCAAGTGGATTGTCATAATGCAACATACACTCAGAGACCACTTTATTAGGTGTCTCCTTTAACTAATAAAGTGGCCACTGAGGGTATGTTCCTGGTCTTCTTCTGCTGTGGCCCATCCACGTCAAGGTTCAGCAGGTTGTGCCCTTCTGCACAGCACTGTTGTATCACGTGGATTTTTTGAGTTACTGCCGCCTTCCTGTTAGCTTGGACCAGTCTGCCTATTCTTTCTGAGCTCTCTCATTAAGAAGGCATTTTCACCTACAGAACTGCTGCTCTCTGGATGTTATTAGTTTTTCACACCATTCTCCGTAAACTCCAGAGACTGCAGTGTGTGAAAATCCAGGAGGTCAATTCCAGATAATGCACTGACTACTCATGGTGTGGTCCTCGCTACATGGGGAAATGAGGTGAAGATTTGCTTTTCTGCTTGCAGGACCTGGACCTTTTACTTCCCTCACAACTTCGTTCTCCGCCTCAGTCTCAGTCTGAGCGCTCTCATCTTCAGTCTATTTTGCCATCCCAATGAAGATCATGCTGTGCTTGAGAAAAAGCACCTCTTCCTCTGACTGACCAGCTCGTGGCATTTTGGAAGGTCACTAAATAAAAACAAAACTTGTAGATACTCGAATTCCGAAATTGTAAAAGAAAAGTGCTGGAAGTACTCATCGTCCTGATGAAGGGTCTCGGTCCAAAGCGTTGACTCTTTATTTCTGTCCATAGAGGCTGCAGGCCTGTGGAGTTCCTGCATCATTTCTGTTTGGCATGAGAATTGCAAGCCACCGGACAACTAGACCCTATGAAAGATTGCAAAGATTGCTGAGAGGATCATCCGGGGTCACCCTTCCACCCACCTGACATATTTATCAGGAGTGCTGCGTACACGGGGCTCGTAGCAGTGTGAAGGATCCCTCCCATCCATCTAGCAATCTCTTTGGCCCCCTACCATCAGGCAGGAGGTACCACAGCATCAGGACAAGGATAGTTAGGATAGGAAACAGCTTCTTCCCCCAGCCCATGAGACTACTGAACTACTGCCACCACTATAACCTTATATTCCGCTTGGGTAGCCTTCAACCTGATGGCATGAATATCAATTTCTCCTTCTGGTAAGTAAATCCCCCCCCCCCCCCCCCCCCCGCCCCCACATTCCTTACATTGACCTTTTACTTCCTCTCACCTGCCTAATATTTTCCCTGTGTGCCCTCCTCCTCCTCTTTCACCTATGGTTCACAATGCTCTCCTATTGGTTTCTTTCTTCTCCAGTTCTTGACCTTTCCCACCCACCTGGCTTCACCTTTCACCTTCCAGCTTGCCCCCATCTTTTTATTCTGGCCTCTTCCCCTGTCCTTCTCAGTCCTGAAGAGGGGTCTCGGCCTGAAACGTCGACTGTTTATTCATTTCCACAGAGGCTGCCTGACCCGCTGAGTTCCTCCAGCATTTTGTGGGTGTTTGCTTTGATCAATGGTTATACCCTGAAGTAGTAACTGGGTTCCTCACAGAAAGTGCAGGGCTTTTCTAACACTCACTCTTGCTTTAATGGAGAATGCCGGAGAACCTCTGATCACTTGAGGACAGCCACCTGGACTGAAAAATTCTCTAACTCTCTTGGCAGCCAGAAATGATCAAATTTGCTTTAATCTTGTATTTATCTTGCAACGTGCAGTTTACCAAACATTGCATTAATCAATAAATAAAACCCACCACTTTGCTGAAGTCAGCATTCTTAATCTACATGGTTACTGTGCCTCATCAGATATAAAGATTTACGAGGAAAATCAGTTAATGACCTTGCAACAGGGAAGGGAAATTATCAGTGAGCCTGTGATAACAGCACAGAGGACGTCTCTCTTTGCTCAGTGATCACTAATATTGAAGTAACCTGTGTCTATTGCATCATTCACAGGAATGATTGGCAATAAAAACTGAATGCTTTATAACACTAATCTAATCTGGAAGGCAGCAAACATGATCTATTGAAAAATAAGCAAGATATCACAAGATCACAAGATCACAAGACAAAGGAGCAGAAGTAGGCCATTCGGCCCATCGAGTCTGCTCTACAGCTCCCCCATGAGCTAAACTATTCACCCATCTAGTTCCAATTTCCGGCTTTTTCCCCATATCCCTTGATACCCTGACTAATTAGATACCTGTCAATCTCCTCCTTAAACACCCTCAATGATCGGGCCTCCACAGCTGTATGTGGCAACGAATTCCACAAATCCATGACCCTCTGGCTAAAAAAATTTCTCCTCATCTCTGCTTTAACTGGGTACCCACTAATTCTAAGACTATGGCCTCTTGTCCTGGACTCACCCACCAGGGGAAACAACCTTTCCACATCTACTCTGTCCAACCCTTTCAAAATTGGAAATGTTTCTCTGAGATCCCCTCTCATTCTTCTAGACTCTAATGAATACAGTCCAAGAGCCAACAAATGCTCCTCATATGTTAGCCCCTGCATTCCAGGAATCATCCTCGTAAATCTTCTCTGAACTCTCTCCAACATCAGTACATCCTTTCTAAGATAGGGGGCCCAAAACTGCACACAGTATTCCAAATGAGGTCTCACTAATGCCCCATAGAGCCTCATCAACACCTCCTTACTCTTATACACTATTCCTCTTGAAATGAATGCCAACATAGCATTCGCTTTCCTTACCACCGATCCAACTTGGTGGTTAATCTTTAGGGTATCCTGCACGAGGACCCCCAAGTCCCTTTGCACTTCCGATTTTTGAATTTTCTCCCCATCTAAATAATAATCTGCCTGAATATTTCTTCTTCCAAAATGTACAACCGTACATTTGTCAACGTTGTATCTCACCTGCCATTTCTTTGCCCACTCTCCTAAGTTAACTAAGTGTCTCTGCAACCTTTCCGTTTCTTCAACATTTCCTGCTCCTCCACCTATCCTGGTGTCATCCGCAAACTTAGCCACAAAACCATTTAATCCATAATCCAAATCATCGATATACATCGTAAAAAGAAGTGGCCCCAACACCAACCCCTGCGGAACACCACTAGTAACCGGCAACCAATCAGAATAGGATCCCTTTATTCCCACCTTTTGCTTTCCGCCTATCAGCTAATGCTCCACCCATTTCAATATCTTTCCTGTAATTCCATGGGCTCTCATCTTATTAAGAAGCCTCATATGCGGCACCTTATCGAAGGCCTTTTGAAAATCCAAATACACAACATCCACAGCCTCTCTCTTGTCAATCTTATTCGAGATTACCTCAAAAAATTCCAATAGGTTGATAAGGCAGGATCTTCCCTTCATGAAACCATGCTGGCTTCGGCCTATCTTGTCATGCATCTCGAGGTATTTCATAACCTCGTCCTTGCGGATTGACTCCAACATCTTTCCAACTACCGATGTCAGACTAATAGGTCTGTAATTTTCTTTTTGCTGCCTCCTTCCTTTCTTAAATAGCAGAACTACCTTTGCGACCTTCCAGTCCTCTGGAACCATGCCAGAGTCTATTGATTCCTGGAAGATCATTTCCAATGCTTCCACAATCTCCAAAGCCACCTCCTTCAGAACCCTTGTGTGCACCTCATCCGGACCGGGAGACTTATCTATTCTTAATCCATTTAGCTTCCCAAGCACTTTCTCTCTAGTAATCTTGACTGTGAAAGGCTTGTGTAATTATTCTGTGGAATATCTAGAATTGTTTTGAATTACTCTTTCCAGGACTGTCCATGTTGACTGTCACAAGCACATCAGGAGGGGCATAGCTGTAAGACCATAATTAGGCCATTTGGCCAACAGAGATGCTCCACCATTACGCTGTGGCTGATCCATTTTTCCCTCTCAGCCCCAGTCTTGTGCCTTGTTCCCGTATCCCTTCATGTCCTGACTAATCAAGGATCGAGCAACCTCTGGCTTAAATGTACTCAATGACTTGGTCTCCACAGCCGCCTGTGGCAATGTGTTCCACAGATTCATCAGCCTCTGGCTAAAGAAATTCCTCCTCATCTCCATTCTAAATGGACGTCCCTCTATCCTGAGGCTGTATCTTCTGGTCCTAGACTCCCCACCAGAGGAGTCATCCTCTCCACATCCACTCTATGGAGGACTTTCAGCATTTGATTTGTTTCAGTGAGACACCCCCTCATTCTTTTGAAATTATTTCTGAAGTAATTCCAATCACTATAATGAGGCTGTAGGTCAGAAAATCAAAACAATACAATCAAAAATAGCTCAGACTTTGGATCAGGAAACGTGGGAGAAAGAATGGAAGGTAATGGGAACAGGAGCGGGCCTCATGAGCAAGCTCTGCCTTTCAATATGATAGGTCATCAGTTTAAAACACTGGCCCCATTGCTGCCTGACCTGTTGAGAATTTCCGGTTTTCCTTGGTTATCCATCGTAACTTACTTTTATTTGTATTAAGAACACATTGCCAGTTCCCTCATCACAGCAGCAGGAGGATATGGAGTCAGCTTTTAAAATCTTGGAAATAAAAGTGATCAATAAATGTGAAGCCAATTTATAGTAGAGAAGTTCAATTGCTCATTGATATCCTTAATAAAAGATAATCCTTAATGAGTCTTGATGAAGGACCTCAGCTCAAAACATTGACTTTTTATTCACTCCATAGATGCTGCCTGACCTGCTGAGTTCCTCCAGCATTTTACGTGTGTTGCTCTGAATTTCCAGTATCTCTTGTGTGTTTATGAAAGACAAACTATTGTCCATACACAGTTGGACTAGTTTGTGACTTCAGCTCCACACTTCTGTGATTAACCTTTGAAGTGGTTCCCCTAAAATTTCGAGCTCACCCTCAACGGGCGATAAATCTACATCTTGTCATCAACACCGAGTTAGTGCAAATCAATTAAAATAAGTTAAACTCCATCATGAAGGTTGCAAACTAAAGTTGGAGAAAGAAACAAATCAAAACGGGAAGTTTGAAACATCTGTGGAAGGAGGGACTGACAGGGAGAGATTAAAAATGGACAGTTAGCTGGAATTTTTATATGTAGTATTGAATTGTGGTGACTGTAACTTGCCTATTGAGCACAGGCTTACGCTAGGCGTAGCTGAATAAACTCAGATGCTAGAGATAGGAAAGTCAGAGTGAGAAAATTAAAGTGACAGGCTACTGGCAACTCAGGGTCACCCATGAAGACTGAACTTCAGGTACTTGGGAAGTCGAAGGCCTAATGACTGTGAATCTCGGAGGCTGGAGACCGAAGACAGCCTGTTCTGGAATTGGAGGACTGTGTATGTGCTTGGGTGGGAGAGAGGAACGGGGAAAGATTTGATGTTGCTGCTTTGTATGTCGTTTTTTTTGTTGTGTTCTGTGTTGTTCTGCCGAGCACGTTGGGAATGCTATGTTAGCGTAGGAATGTGTGGAAACACTTGCGGGCTGCCCACAGAATATCCTCGTGTCTGTTGGTTGTTAACGCAAACAACACACTTCAGTGTATATTTCAATGTACATGTGATGGTAAATCCGAATCCAAATCTGAATCTGATCTGCGAATCTGAGAAAGGCTGAGGAAAGATGGGACCTTGATTTGAAGCCTTACAGACACTCTCCAGGTTATGACAAGTTTCCATTTCTGAGAACTATTCCTAATCAGAAATGAACAAGATCAGCGTGTGGGAGAGGGTCACAGAAACAGTGGTGAAGGGAAGTGAGCGTGTGCAACCGGCTCACTGAGTGAGCGAGCGAGTTCTGCTCAGTGCTTCTAGCTCTGCTCGGTTCCAGCCAGCCCAAGACTTGGGAGGGAGAAGTGGAAATGCCTCACCCCCCACCCCGCAGCAGCCAGGAGATCCACCCCACAGATCTTCCAAATCCTCGACTGTATGTATAGGCTGTCCATAAACGGAACATTCACAACCCGGGAAGGACCTGCATTTCAAACATCCCAGTTCTCTTTCCATGCTGCACTGAAATGAAAATCAATTTATTTTGGATTGTCCAGGTTTCTGTAAAGCCAAATACAGTAGCATTCAAAAGTCTTAGGCATATATATACAGCTAGGGAGCCTCAGCCTTTTGCAGTGTACTGTAGTACTTTTCTGTACTGCACTGTACTGCTGCCGGGAAAAAAATGGCATATGTGAGTGATGATAAACCTGATTCTGATACGGGTCTCTGTTGTGGACTGAGAGTGGGAAGGGGCCAGGGAGAGGAGAGGGAGCGGGGAGCACCAGAGAGACATTCTGTAATGACCAATAAACCGATAACCTTGCCTGGTGTCTCAGGGCTGGGTTTGTCTGCACCCGCACCACTACCCCCCACCCCTGGCATTCCTTCTCTGCTTCTGGTCCCACACCCATCCCGCGGCACTCCACTCTCACCATTCTTTGCTCCCATCAGATTTACGAACTCGCTCTGCGCTCCACATTAACAAATACAGTACTGCGCAAAAGCCTTAGGCACCCTAGCTATATATATGCGCTGAAGACATTTGCACAGTACTGTATGTATAGACAGTCCCTTATTCTGCACGGGGTCTTGCGATTTTGTTATGTTAATCTGGGGAATGCGGCTTTGTTGTGTTTTAACGCTGCAGAGAGTTTGCGCTAACAGTTTGTTTTACTTTAAATGAGATAACCAGGTTCTATTAGCCAGTGGGTGGTTATGTATCATTTTGTTTTCGGATGCCATGCTGTATGATATGACTGTGGACTGGGTTTTGGCGGGGAGTCGGAGGAGAGACGAGGAGGACGGCGGACGTGCGGAGAGGCTCCGGTCGATCACTCAGGGTGGTCCCGAGCCGTGGGTCGACGGAATTCGGGTGGTTGTCTGACGTTGAATTGAGCTCCAACGGTAGTGCACGAAGAACTTGGACTTTGATAATTGTTGGCGCCTTTTTTTTCCATTACTTTCCTCTCTGTATCAAATGCATATTAGTGTCATAGAATTAGTGATATCTATAAAGAGTATTTGTTAAAATTTACTGGGTGTGCTGGCTGCTGATTGATGTTTGTGATTGATTCGGGTGGCAACTGACCCTGAGGGGAGTGTTGAAGCAGGTGCTGGGCGGGATTTCCCCTAGACATACACGAGCCAATATAATGGAACGTTACATCTCTATTTCTCTCTGTTTTGATTGCAGATTAAGCTCAAACATCTTGACGTGGTTCAACATCGATACTCAGTGTACATATTTGATTTGGTTGATGGCTAATAGAACTGTAAAAAGTTTGAAGAATTTTCGTGACTATCTTCTGAGACCAATTGTTTTTTTTTAACTTGCAGATTATAATATCAAATCCTATCATCTTCTGTTTAAAGTAGCATAAATATTTTATTAAATGTTAATTTTTACTAATAGTGCTTATTCCATTGAATCTAAAACCCAGTGGCGTCTCTTCAACCCCAACCTATATTACACAAAATGTCCTGTGTCTCTACAACCCCAACCTACATTACTCAAATTATCCCGTATCTCTACAACCCTAGCCTACTTTACTCCAAATGTCCCATGTCTCTACAACCCCAACCAACATTACTCTACATGTCCCGTGTCTCGACAACCCCTACCTACATTATTCATATTGTCCTGTGCCTCTACAACCCCAACCTTCACAAGATCCTGTCTAATTGCCTTTTAGTGAAGGTGAACATGTTCCCCTTAAACTTCTCACCTTTCACCCTTAATCCATGACCTCTAATTGTAGCCCCAGCCAACCTCAGTGGAAATGCCTGGTTGCATTTACCCTATCTCAACCCCTCATAATTTTGTATCTCTACCAAATTTCTCCTCAATCTTCTATATTCCAAGGAATAAAGCTCTAACCTATTCAATCTTTCCTTTTAACTCAGGTCTTCCAGTCCTAGCAACATCCTTGTATATTTCTTCTGTATTCTTTCAACCTTATTTGCATCTTTCCTGTAGGTAGGTGACCAAAACTGCATACAATACTCCAAATTAGGCCTCATCAACATCTTATTCAACTTCCACATAACATCCCATCACCTGTACTCAATACTTTGATTTATGAAACCCGAAGTGGCAAAGCTTTCTTTATGACCCTATCTACCTGTGCTGCCACTTTCAATGAATTACGGACCTGTATTCCCAAATCCGTTTGTTCTACCACACTCCTCAGTGCTCTACTGTTCACTGTGTAAGACCTACCCTTGTACTGAGGTGCAACAACTCACACTTGTCTGCATTAAATTCCATCTAACATTTTTCTGCCGATTTTTCCAGCTGTTCCAGATCCTGCTGCAAGTCCTGAGAGTCTTCCTTGCTGTCCACAATACCCTCAGCCTTGGAGTCATCTGCAGATTTGCTGATCCAGTTAACCACATTATCATCCAGATCACTGATATAAATGACAAACAATGACACAATAAATGACAAAAAATGACAAATGACACTGCACTGATCTGTACAGCACTCCACTCGTCAGAGGCCCCCTAAATCCCTGAACTCACTTTGCAGAAACTCATTACTCTTCCCACCAGCGTCATCAGACCATGACCTCTGGCTGCTCAACCTCCCACTTAAGAATCCTGAGGATTTGCTTCAAGATGTCGCAGATCATAGCACCCAGGAGGCAACATACCATCCAGGAATCTCATTCTCGTTCACAGAAACTCTATTCTGTTCTTCCCCTAACTAATGAATTCTCTATCACTACAGCTTGCCTCTTCTCCCCCTTCCCTTCTGAGTCACAGAGCCAGACTTAGTGTGGTGACTTTCCTCTGTTAGATCATCCCCTCCAACAGTATCCAAAGTTATCGAGGGAGATGGCCCCAGGGGTACTCAGCACTGGCTGTTTAACCTTACCCCTTCCTGACTGTTACCTAGTCTCCTGTGTCCTGCACCTTGGGTGTAACTATCTCTCTGTACGTCCTGTCTATCATCTCTTTAGCCTCCCGAATGATCTGGAGATCATCCAGATCAACTGTTTAATGTGAAGTGTTAGAAGCTGCAGCTGGATGCATTTCCTGGAGGTGGACTCATCAGGGACACTGGAGGTTTCTCTACCTTCCCACATCATGCAAGAGGAGCATTCAACTATCCTGCCTGACATCAGTACTGTCCTAACTGTGCAAATATAATGAAGGAAAACACAAGTAAAAGGATAATAGAGAGAGGATGGCACCACTTGAGGATAAAACGGGTAACATTTACTTTGATGCAGTGAATGTGAGTGAAGTACTTAATGAGTAATCTGCATCAATATCTACCAAGGGAAAGGATACGGAGGACCAGGAGATCAGTGCCGAGTTGTCAAATAAGTTAGGACATTTAGAGGTCAAGGAGGAAGAAGAGTTGGGCCTCCTAATGAGTATTAAGGTGGATAAGTCCCCAAGTCCAGATGGGATTTACCCCAACTTATTGAATAATAAGAGATGAGATTTCTGGGCCCTTGACCAGTATCTTCATGACCTCGTTAGCCACAACAAGGTCCTGGAGGACTGGTAAGTGGTGATTATTGTACCGCTATTTAAGAAGGAAACATGGGAAAATCCTGAGAACTATACACTGGTGAGTTTCACGTTAGTCGTAGAGAAATTGCTGAAGAAAATTTTTAGGGATAGGATAGATGAGCATTTGGAAACCCATGCCCAATTAGGGAGAGCCAGCATGGCTTTGTGCGGGGCAGGTCGTGTCTTACCAAATTGACTTAGTTTTTAGTTAAGCTTGATGAGGGCAGGGCAGTGGATGTTATCAACAACAGTTTTAGTAAGACATTTGACAGAGTCCCTCACGGGAGGCTAATGCGGAAGATTAAGATGCATAGGGTCCATGGCAAATTGGCTGTCTAGATTCAGAACTGACTTGCACAAAGAAGGCAGAGAGTAGTGGATGAAGGGCCTTATTTGAGCTGGAGATAGTTAGCGGTGTTCTGCAGGGATTTGTGCTGGGACTACCGTTGCTTGTACTGTATATAAATGACCTGGATGTTAATGTGGATGAGTGGGTTAGGATTGGTGGGGATGTGGATAGTGTAGGAGACTGGCAAAGAATACAGCATGATATAGATCAGTTGCAGATATGGGCTGAGAAATAGCAAATGGAGTCTAACCCAGATAAATGTGAGGTGTTGCACCTCAGTAGGCAAATTCAAGGAGACAGTACACTGTTAAGGGCAAGTGTTGCTGAGCAGAGAGGTTTTGGGATCCAAGTCCATAGCTCCTTGAAAGTGGCTGCACAGGTCGATAAGGTGGTTAAGAAGGCTTATGGAATGTTTGCTTTTATTAGTTGAGGCATTGAGTTCAAAGGACAGGAGGTTATGTTGCAACTTTATAAAACTCTGGTTTGGCCACATATACAGGTCAGGTTGCCCCATTACAGGAAGAATGTTGAGGGTGTAGAAGAGGTTCACCAGGATGCTGCCTGGTTTAGAGGACATGTGCTATCACCAGAAGCTGCATAAACTTGGGCTGTTTTCTCGGAGCATCGGAGGCTGAGAGGAGATCTGATAGAGGCTTGCAAGGTTATAAGAGGCATAGATGGAGTGGACAAAGAGTATCTGTTTCCCAGGGTAGAAATGTCTAATACCAGAGGGCATGCATTGAAGGTGAGAGGGGGTAGGTTCAAGAAGATGTGAGGGGTAAATTCTTTTTACTCAGAGCTGTGAATGCGTGGAATGCACTGCCTTGTATGGCAGTAGAGGCAAATACATAAGAGGTTTTTAAGAGATATTTGGATAGGCACAAGGAAAATAGAGGGATACGGACATGGTGTAGTTAGGAGGGATTAGTGTTTGGGTGTTTTGTTTTTTAGCTGATTTGGACAACATTCTAGGCTGAATGGCATGTTACATCTCTCTTTTTCTTTCTATGTAATAACTACATTGGGGGAGGAAATCTACCTACAGCTTTTTTTGCAATCTCTCACTCAAGCCTTTCCGTGCTGAAGCCTCAAAATCCCCACTCTAACAAGTTTTCAACACTTTATTGATAATTTGTCTCAGGCAATCACATCTGTCCACCCCTACGGATGTGACTTGCCCGTGTAAGGCTCACATTTCTTGCGATTATCTGAGATTTCCACGCTGTCAATTTGAATTCAGCTCAAGATATTTTCTGGCGTTTTACTAACTTGATGTACTAATGAATAGAATGATCTGATCGGATGGTAGGCAGACAAAAGCTTTTCACTGTATCTTTGTTCATGCAACGATAATAAATCAATATACAGCAGAATGGCTCTCGATATTTTCACTTCCATGAATGGCTTTATAGAGATTACCTTTAATTTTCACATATACATCAAAACATACAGTGAAACGTATTGTTTTGAGTCAAATCAAATCAGCAAAGATGGTGCTGGGCAGCCTGCAAGTGTCACCATGCTCCCAGCGCCAACATAGCATACACACCATTCACTAACACTTACCGTTCAATGTTGGAATTTAGGAGGCAACCAGAGCACCTGGAGGAAACCCACGTGGTCATGGAGAGAAGGCACAAACTTCTTACAGGGAGATTGTCTCAGTAGTTGTTGAGGTGAACGAAAGCAGGGAAAATAACAACCAGGCCGGAAGATGCCCATCTTGTCAAAGACACTCAGTCAAGTTCCAAACAAGAGAAAATCTGCAGATGCTGGAAATCCAAGCAGCACACACAAAATACTGGAGGAACTCAGCAGCCCAAGCAGTCCATTCGTCCTGATGAAGGGACGGTCCGAAACGTTGACTGTTTACTCTTTTCCTTAGATGCTGCCTGGCCTGCTGAGTTCCTCCAGCATTTTGTGTACGTTGCTCTCAATCAAGTTCTTTTTTTTATATGCATGGGGACAAAACATACCTTAGCACGGAAGAATTAGTAGTCTGTTTGCACTACGAGTCGGACTCTCTGGGCTGGTACCTGAGGGATTTTACATCTCCCCTTCTGTTTTAATCAGTTCTGTTTTTATTTCTTCATTGTTAAATTTGTCTTCTGTGTAAAAGTGTATATATGCAAAAATAGTGTATGTACATATACATACACCATGCTTTTGTCACCTTCATCCCTGATTTTTCTGAAGCTTTAGTGACCTGCATTCAATATTACAACTGGCATTCTTAGTCCACTGGTTCCCACCCTCATTGCAACCTGCTGCTCTAATTTACTCTTCACCTCCACACTGAAAGCTGGAATTTGCTTTCCCCCCACCATCGTGGATACCTTCATAAATGTGGCATACATTATTAAGCATCCCCACCACCCAGAACATGCCCTTTTCTCATTACCACCATCAGAAAGAAGTCTGAAAAAAACACACACACACACGCACAGTGTTTTATGAATAGCTTCTTTCCCTCTACCATTAGGTTTTTGAATGGACAATGAACCCATGAACACCATCTCACAATTTTTCCTCTCTTTTTCCTATAGTTATTTCATTTCATTTACATATACACACACACACACACACACACACACACACACACACACACACACACACGATTAATTACATAACTAAAATCACATTTAATTAAAATTAAGATTTATATGTATTATTGTAATTTAAGTATATTTTCTCTATTGCACTATATTGATGCTGCAAAACATCAAATTTCCTGATAATTGTCAGTGACTATCAACCTGATACCGATTCTGATTTATCAGCTTAGCATTGTCTCCTTAAATGCTTGTCTTTACATCATCTGAATCAAGGAGATGCTTACTCAGTGGACCCTGACCCTTCTTGAAATTGGATTATTAGTTTTCAATCACCCTTGCAGCTTAAATCACCAAGCTAAATAGCTAAATCTTTTTCAGACTGAGTTGAATGAACCCAATTCTTCTCTTTAGATGTGACTCACACAGACAGACAGAAACACATACATACACATATATATACATGCACACACATATATTTATATATATAGTGTGTGTGTGAGGGAGAGAGAGAGAGAAGTTTTTGCACAGTACAATTTATGTGTTGCACTGTGCTGCTGCCATAAAAAGAAATAAACTTCATGACTTATGAGAGTGACGATAAACCAGATTCTGATACGGGTCCGTATTGTGGACTGAAGCACCAGAGAGACATACTGTAATGATCAATAAACAATTGTTCGGAGGAATAGTGAAGAGTATCTGGATCAGACCAATAAAAGCGGAATTCTGGTGATGCCCAGCAGGCCAGGAAACATCTGTGGAGGAAGGCATAGTTTTGACATCCTAGCACAACATGTATAAAGAGGATAGAAGGATGGGGAAAAAAATAAGAAATGAGATAGCAAAGAGTTTTAGTGCAAAGTTTCACAGAAATCACTAATGTACAAATTTAGCTTTTGGAAGGTGCTCTACTCTATTTAAAAGCTTTGCCTTTTGAAGCCAGACAATCAAAAGACAAATGTAGAAAGCTGAGAGTTGAGCTTATAGAGGTGTATAAAATCGGAAGGGGCACTGTTGATAAGGTAAATAGCTGCAGTCTCCTTCCCTGGGCGTGGGTGTCACAAAAAACACGCAGCAGAGCAAGGAAGTCTTGCACTTGAAACCTTAACCCCACTTCTCTATCTATTGATAGCAAAGAGTATTTCTAGCATTTCCTTTGAGTTTTTTTTAAACTTCAGACTTCAAGAATACGCATTTTGTAACCTTTATTTACTGAAGAGGAAATGTAAAAACAAACATTCACCTTGCTGAACCTGGGCATTGGAGGTTGCGCAATTTTGGAAATCAGCCAATAATTGCTGGCAGACTTGTCTCTGTCCCGACTAGTCTGCCACTTAAATCCAGCCTTCACCCCCATAATGAGGTTCAGAATTCATTGACATACCGTTTGTCGTACATATTTTTGTTTTGCGGCAGCAGTACAGTGCAAGACATAAGAGGAATGATATAAATTACAAAGTAAATAAATAACGCAAAAAAGGAATAGGGAAGTAGAGTTCATGGACCGTTTGAAAATCTGATAGTGGAGGGGAAGGCGCTGTTCTTATAAGGGTGAGAGGGTCTTAATGCTGGGTTCCTGTTCTCCGACTGCAGTCCCCCTTTAGTTAACAAATTGATCTCATTCAATTAACTACTGTGGTTAAACGGCGTCTGATTATTACTGCCTTACAATACGTGCTCTGTCTCGACGGGGATAATCTACCGTCTTCCTCCCCAAATCCCTGATGACAAACAGCCAGTTAAAACTCGCCCAATTCCTTTTCTGCCTTGCAGGATCCGGTAAGGTCCCGGCCATCAACGCTTATCTTCGGACTGAATTTATAGCACTGCGCAACTCATTTAAGTGCCACAGTCAGACGCAATATTATCTGATAACGAGAAAGTGAGTATTTGACACTCAGGGCTGGCATCTCAAGGTCAGATTAAAGAAATGAGCGGTTTCACTGGCGCATATAATGGTGAACTAGCAAGTGTACTAACTTCCGTAAAACTACCCAGAACTTCCAACAAGTTGTGACCCTAAACAAAATACATTCTTACCGACAGGTAGAACCACGAAGAACGGGAGCCAGCAGAGTATAAAGCCTCCCACCACTATTCCTAAGGTCTTGGCGGCTTTCTTCTCTCTGGAGAACTTGAAAAGTAAGATCGAAAAGTGCGTCTTAAGTTGAGTGCTTTTGCTTTTGGAGCCGTGGTCGGACAGTCGTGGGGAGCTTTCTGCCTGGTTGTCTCTGCGGTGGATGCGTAAGGTTACCTGGTCCTCCTGCAGCCTTTCTCGCTTGGTCCCAGCGTACAGACCCTTGGTTTCTCGTTTGGCCACAATGTACACCCTGCAGTACATAACAAGGATGATGGTCAGGGGAACGTAGAAAGACCCAAAGGCGGAGAACAAGACGTAGCCCGGTTCCTCGGTGATTTTGCAGATGGTCTCGTCTTGTGGAGGAGGTTCCTTCCACCCGAACAACGGGCCAACGGATATAACCAGAGCCAGCATCCAAACCGCTACCAGAGTCAACAAAGCCCTCTTCTCCGTCATGATGCTCGGGTGTCTTAACGGGTAGCTCACTCCGATATTTCTGTCGATTGAAATAACGCACAGACTCATGATGGACGCGGTGGAGCACAGGACGTCCATGGCCGCCCACATGTTGCAGAAGACGCGCCCAAATGCCCAGTAGCCGAGGATCTCCATGGTAGCGGAGAAGGGCAGCACCGAACAGCTGAGGAGGAGGTCGGCGATGGCGAGGTTGACAATGAAGTAGTTGGTCACCGTCTGCAGGTTCCTGTGGCAGGCCACGGAGAGGACGACCAGGATGTTCCCCAGGATGGCGAAGAGAATGAAAGATCCTAGCACAATGCCCAACACCACTGCTCGAGTGGGATTCACCAGGTGACTGCAAGCCGTGCAGTTCTGGATGAGAACCGAGGTCTTGTTTTCCGAGAGGAGCCCCATTTCATCTGGGAGATGGGGGATGGGGGAGTCGGGGGGGGACGGGGGTGGGGGGGAGAAGAGACCTCACTTTTGTACAAAACTTTCACGGAAAAACCTCAAACTCAGTGTTGGGAACCACCCACGCCTCGCCCTGCGCCGCTGTTCGAGAGGAGGAGGCCGAGGAAGTTCCCGGTGCTTGGGCGAAGAATTTTCAGGTCCACTTTACAGTTCCCTGGGTCTGCCCTTCTCTCCCACCGACAGGGTCCTGCAGGGAGGGGAAGAGCGCACGCAAGTCAATGGACAACAGTTTGTTCTCTCGAACCGCTCTGATAGCCAGTACGCGTCTGAACGGTATTGACTTCCAGTTGACACTTACATCCCCTATATCTCATCAACATGCCCCACCCCTAGCTGAAAGAAAGCCCATTTCAATTCCAACCAGAGAGTCGCCAGTTACAATTGATTTTACTGAGCACTGACCTCTTGCGTCTGTCCTGCATTGCTTGCGTCAGCTTACCAAAAGGACTCTTCGATAGCTGGAAAGCCGTCGAACAGAAGACAGCAGACTATGGGCGAGTGTGAGGATGTTTGAACAAAATGTTTTCTAACAGATCGCGAATTCTGATGCAGGGGAAAAAAAAGAGCCCGGAATATTTAAACGTGACGAATCGAAACCAGTTCGTTGCTGCACATTGCAATGGTCCCACTAACATCTCCAAGTTAATTAAACAAAACCCAATCTCTCACACAGCCCCGTCACTGTTTCAGTTTCCCACCTTGCCCCCTGCATATTTACATTCTAGTCCGCGAAACATCCTATCTCCCCTCGCCGTTTATAATATTACCACGTTCTGCCGTCCAGAAGCTGCAGCGGAGAAATGATCGCGGTCCCTGGACTTGCAACTGGTGCGTGTTAGCTCAGGCGGCGAAATGATTCGCAGTTCTAAGAGCGCCCATTGCCATTGACTCTCTGACCAATCGTTTGAGTGGACGGAGGGAGTACCAACTTGGTCGACTGTCGCATCATGTAGTAGCCCCGCCGTTTGGAAATATGACGAGCTTGTAAACGCTGGGGTGTTTTCCCCAGAGTGGAGGAGATCGTGGGGCGGCTGATTAGAGATATGTAAAATAAAATCATAGCAATAGTTAGTGTGGATAATAAGACTCCCCCCCCCCAGCCAACTTTTTATTCTGGGGTCTCTCCCCCATCCTTTCTAGTCCTGAAGAAAGTTCTCTGCCCGAAACGTCGATTGTTTGTTCTTTTAGTCATAGTCATACTTTATTGATCCCGGGGGAAATTGGTTTTCGTTACAGTTGCACCATAAATAATAAATAGTAATAAAACCATAAATAGTTAAATAGTAATATGTAAATTATGCCAGGAAATAAGTCCAGGACCAGCCTATTGGCTCAGGGTGTCTGACCCTCCAAGGCAGGAGTTGTAAAGTTTGATGGCCACAGGCAGGAATGACTTCCTATGACGGTCTGTGTTGCATCTCGGTGGAATGAGTCTCTGGCTGAATGTACTCCCGTGCCCACCCAATACATTATGTAGTGGATGGGAGACATTGACCAAGATGGCATGCAACTTGGACAGCATCCTCTTTTCAGACACCATCGTGAGAGAGTCCAGTTCCATCCTCACAACATCACTGGCCTTACGAATGAGTTTGTTGATTCTGTTGGTGTCTGCTACCCTCAGCCTGCTGCCCCAGCACACAACAGCAAACATGATAGCACTGGCCACCACAGATTCGTAGAACATCCTCAGCATCGTCCGGCAGATGTTAAAGGACCTCAGTCTCCTCAGGAAATAGAGACAGCTCTGACCCTTCTTGTAGACAGCCTCAGTGTTCTTTGACCAGTCCAGTTTATTTTTCCATGGATGCTGCCTGACCTGCTGAGTTCATCCAGCATTTTGTGTGTGATGCTTTGGGTTTCCAGCATCTGCACAATTTCTTGTGTTTATAATAAGAGATTTTCCTCATGCAGTACTGTGCAAAGGTCTTGGGACACATACAAAAAAATCTGTAAAGTGAAGATGCTTTCAAAAATAAAGAAACAAAAAGTTTCTAAATATCAAAAAAATACAAAGAGCAGTAAACAGTAAAACCAAATGAAATCAATATTTGATGTGACCAGGGCATCAATTCTCTTAGGTACAGTGCCCTGCAGTTTTATAAGGAAAGCGGCTGGCAGTTTGTTCCAAGCATCTTGGAGAACTTGCCACAGTTCTTCTGTAGACTTTGGCTGTCTCGGTTGCTTCTGTCACTCCGGGTAATTCCAGGCAATCTTGATGATGTTGAGATCAGGGCTTTGCAGAGGCTGTTGCAGAACTCAAACATGAGGAATTCTGCAGATGCTAGAAATTCAAGCAACACACATAAAAGTTTCTGGTGAATGCAGCAGGCCAGGCAGCATCTATAGGAAGAGGTACAGTCGACGTTTTGGTCCGAGACCCTTCGTCAGGACTAACTGAAGGAAGAGCTAATAAGAGATTTGAAAGTGGGAGGGGGAGGGGGAGATTCAAAATGATAGGAGAAGACAGGAGGGGGAGGGATGGAGCCAAGAGCTGGACAGGTGATTGGCAAAAGGGATATGAGAGGATCATAGGACAGGAGGCCCAGGGAGAAAGAAAGGGGGGGGGAGGACCCAGAGGATGGGCAAGGGGTATAGTGAGAAGGACAGAGGGAGAAAAAGGAGAGTGAGAGAAAGAATGTGTATATATAAATAATGGATGGGGTACGAGGAGGAGGTGGGGCATT
Source organism: Mobula birostris (assembly GCF_030028105.1). Classification (NCBI taxonomy): domain Eukaryota; kingdom Metazoa; phylum Chordata; class Chondrichthyes; order Myliobatiformes; family Myliobatidae; genus Mobula; species Mobula birostris. The sequence continues at coordinate 156,595,685 of NC_092377.1, read as the reverse complement.
AGCGGAAGTTTGAGAAGTCAATGTTCATGACGTCAGGTTGGAGGCTACCCAGACGGAATATAAGGTGTTGTTCCTCCAACCTGAGTGTGGCTTCATCTTTACAGTAGAGGAGGCCATGGATAGGCATATCAGAACGGGAATGGGACGTGGAATTAAAATGTGTGGCCACTGGGAAATCCTGCTTTCTCGGGCGGACAGAGTGTAGTTGTTCAGTGAAACGATCTCCCAGTCTGTGTCGGGTCTCGCCAATATATAGAAGGCCACATCTGGAGCACCGGACGCAGTATATCATCCCAGAAGGAAAAGGGGGAGGGGGGAAACCCAGAGGATGGGCAAGAGGTATTCCCCCCCCTCCCCCTTTTCTTTCTCCATAGGCCTCCTGTCCCATGATCCTCTCATATCCTTTTTGTCAATCACCTGTCCAGATCTTGGCTCCATTCCTCCCCCTCCTGTCTTCTCCTATCATTTTGGATCTCCCCCTCCCCCTACCACTTTCAAATCTCTTACTAGCTCTTCCTTCAGTTAGTCCTGACGAAGGGCCTCGGCCCGAAACGTCGACTGTACTTCTTCCTAGAGATGCTGCCTGGCCTCCTGCCTTCACCAGCAACTCTGATGTGTGTTGCTTGATTTTCCAGCATCTGCAGAATTCCTCGTGTTTGCGACTTTGATAATAAATTTACTTTGAACTTTGAAGTGCTTCAGATCTTGTTCACTTACCACATGGTGACTTGCATTAATAGGGGACTCGATAGTGAGGGGAACAGACAGGATGTTCTGTGGATGTGTTAGAGTCAATTGTTAAGGATGAGGTGATGGAGTGCTTGGTGACACAGGACAAGATAGTATAAAGTCAACATGGTTTCCTTCAAGGAAAATCCTATCTGACGAACCTGTTGGAATTTTTTGAGGAGATTACAAGTGGGATAGATAAAGGGGATGCAGTGGGTTTTGTATATTTGGACTTTCAGAAGGCCTTTGACAAGGTGCCACACGTGAGGGTTAAGAGCTCTTGGTATTACTGGAGAGTTACTAACATGGTTAGAGCATTAGCTGATTGGTAGGAGGCCATGAGTGGGAATAAAGGGATCCTTTTCCGGTTGGCTGCCAGTGACTAGTGGTGTTCTGCAGGGGGTCGGTATTGGGACTAATTCTTTATGAGGGAGTAGCGAGGCTTCAGAAGGAATTAGACAGATTAGGAGAATGGGCTATGAAATGGCAGGTTGGCAGTCGGTGGTGAGTGGGGTGCCGCAGGGGTCGGTGTTGGGCCTGCAGCTGTTTACCATTTACATTGATGATTTGGAAGAGGGGACTGAGTGTAGTGTACCAAGATTTGCTGATGACATTACACTGAGTGGAAAAGCAAATTGTACAGGGGATGTGGAGAGTCTGCAGAGGGATATAGATAGGTTAAGTGAGTGAGCCAAGGTCTGGCAGATGGAATACAATGATGGTAAATGTGAGATCATCCACTTTGGAAGGAATAATAGAAGAACAGTTTATTATTTAAAGATTGCAGCATGCTGTTGTAGATAGATATAGATAGATAGATATACTTTATTAATCCCAAGGGAAATTTGGTTTCGTTATAGCCACACCAACCAAGAATAGAGCGTAAATATAGCAATACAAAACCCCCCAACAATTAAACAACAAAATGCAAACTATGCCAGATGGAAAATAAGTCCAGGACCAGTCTATTGGCTCAGGGTGTCTGACCCTCCACGGGAGGAGCTGCACGTTCGATGGCCACAGGTAGGAACGACCTCCCGTGCCACCAAGTGTTATATCACAGTGGAATGTGGCCGAAGTCCAACAGTAAAAAGTTCAATATCCAGTCTGCAAACACGTTCCTCGATCGTAATATGCCCCAGATTGCACAATCCGTTGTTAACCAGATCAGTAAGCACCCAACTCCTTTATGCTTACCGCTCTCAGTGCACTTCCGGTCAGCCGGAACGGTATTACCCACCGAACTCCTCTTCTCCAAAAGTGCAGAGGGACTTGGGAGTGCTTGTTCATGAGTCGCAAAAGGTTGGCTTGCAGTTACAACAGGTTATTAAGAAGACAAACAGAATGTTGGCCTTCATTGCTAGAGGGATTGAGTTCAGGAGCAGGAAGGTCATGCTGCAACATACAAGGTACTGGTGAGGCCGGACCTGGAGTACTGTGTGCAGTTCTGGTCTCCATACTTGAGGAAGGATATACTGGCTTTGGAGGCAGTGCAGAGGAGGTTCACCAGGTTGATTCCAGGGATGAAGGGGTTAACCTATGAGGAGAGATTGAGTCGCCTGGGACTGTACTCTCTGGAATTCAGAAGAAAGAGAAGGGATCTTATAGAAACATACAAAATTTTGAAAGGGATAAATAAGATAGAAGTAGGAAAGTTGTTTCCATTGGTAGGTGAGACTAGAACTGGAGGACATTGCCTCAAGATTCAGGGGAGAAGATTTAGGACGGAAATGAGGAGAAACTGTTTTTCCCAGAGAGTGGTGAATCTATGGAATTCTCTGCCCAGGGAAACAGTTGAGGCTTCTTCACTAAATATATTTAAGACACAGTTAGATAGATTTTTACATAGTAGGGGAATTAAGAGTTATGGGGAAAAGGCAGGTAGATGGAGCTGAGCTTACGGACAGATCAGCCAGGACCTTATTGAATGGTGGGGCAGGCTTGATGGGCCAGATGGCCGACTCTTGCTCCTATTTCACATGTTCTTATGAACGTTTGATGGTTCTGGGTCTGTACTTGCTGGATTTCAGAAGATTGAGGCGGGGGGGATCTCATTGAAATCTTTTGAATGTTGAAAGGCCTAGGCAGAGTAGATGTGGAAAGGATGTTTCCCATGGTGGGAGAGTCTAGGACAAGAGGGCACAGACTCAGGATAGAGGGGTGCACTTTCAAAGCGGAGATGCGGAGAAATTTCTTTAGCCAATGATTGGTGAATTTGTGGAATTTGCTGCCACATGCATCTGTGGAGGCCAGGTCGTTGGGTGTATTTGAGGCAGAGATTGATAGGTTCTTGATTGGACATGGCATCAAAGGTTACGGGGAGAAGACTGGGAACTGGAGTTGAGGAGGAGATAGAAAAAAAGGATCAGCCATGATTGAATAGCGGAGCAGACTCGATGGGCCAGATGGCCTAATTCTGCTCTTATGTCTTATGGTCTTATTAACCCTATTTGCACCTCCTCTCTCAATTAGCAGCCCGTGATTCCAAATGGCATGTGGTTTCAGGACAGGAACAACTCTGCCCAATAACTCGAGAGTACAGCAGGATGCTAATTGACTAGAGTTACATTTGTAGGAAGAGGAAAAGCCTTTAATGGAGATTTGACTGTGTCCTTTCCTGTAATCTGGTTGTTGAATTAGAATTGGTTTTAGTTTATTATTGCCATGTGTATTCAGGTTGTCACGAACTCCGTGATGGGAATAAAGAACCAGCAGAAATAGAAAACACTTTGGAGTCCAGTATTGCTATTAACTAATAATATTTATTAGTAACTACGCAATACAGTAATATAAATGTAGATAAATCAAGCAGGTTAGCAATGATTATATATAAGTAAGTAAATCAGTAAGTGTGGAAATATATGTGAAAAAGCAAGCTTCTTCAAGTCTAGGGGTAAAAAGATACAGTCTTACGATGATGAGCAAAGTTCAGTTCAGTTCGTGGTATTGAATTGAGTAGTGATGGAGAGAAAGAGAGGGTGAGATTTGAGTCTTCAGGTGAGCTGACACTGTCGATCTTCTCGTTGTCCTCCAAAATCCTTTAAACGTCACCAACAGTGACCACAACAAAGGGAGCCGGTTTTCTGTGGTGGAGCTATCACCCAGGCAAGGGTGGACACATGGACAACTCCCCACCGGTCACTGCCTTTTCTTTTCACTGCAAGAGCCACTGATCGATCTGCCTGATCGATCCTCCAAAAACCCACTTTTTCTGTGGGCACAACAAAGCTCATTCAGTGTCCAAAACATGGGTCTGAGGCCTGTATCATCTGACCTCCTAATTTTCTCACCGTACTGGATGCCAGCTGTCATTCAAATAACTCCTCCTTCCTCTCTCTGTGTAAGAAATGCAAGCAGGCGATGTCCTTGAAGAAAGTATAAACAACCTGTGGGCAGTCTTTGTCTCTCTCTCTCTCTTTTCAAAAGCAAATGTCGGTGTTAAATAACTCTCTCTCTCTCTTTTCAAAAGCCCAGTTCATAGGGGTAAACGAGCACAGTTCATAGGGGTAATTCAGAACCCCATCACAAGGTGTAACATCCTGGGAAAGGTTTCACTGCTAATGTAATGGTCTTTCTGTAGAAGCAGTGTTTGGATTAGTGTTAGAGATAATGGGTGCTTTGGAATGTGAGCCGTCCAATGAGGGGAGTGTGTTTTTGTGTCGCATGAGCTGGACCTTTGCTTGGCCTGAGATAAGGAGAGAAGACGCTGGGGAGAACCGGTTATAAGATATGACCCGGTGGGGAGATTGTGATTTGATGGAGCCATGCAGTGAGATCGACTGAGGAGTGATGAATTTAGCTCCAACTGGTATACATTTGACTTTTTAAATATAATGGGCCCATTTAGTGTCACAATGGGGGGGGGACGTTGATGGCGAACCCAAATGCAAGACACAGACACTGAAGTACAAGGAACAGGACTTGACTAGAGTTGGGACGTGACGGGATACAGACAAGGAGCAGGGACAAGAACACAGACTTGGGCTAGGACATGGACTAGACAGGGAACCTGGACAAGGAACTATGAACTAAAAGCCTGAGCTTGGGCTCCGAGCCGGAGACTGGACAAGGACCCAGAACGTGGGTCTTGCCTTGGGCTTGGACCCCAGAACCAGGCAATGACATGACATGACTACAGGACAGGAGGCTGGGGTCTTGAGGCTTGAGCCTTGGAGACAGGCTTGGGGTCTTGAGGCTTGAGCCTTGGAGACAGGCTTGGGGTCTTGAGGCTTGGGTCTTGGAGACAGGCTTGGGGTCTTGGAGACAGGCTTGGGGTCTTGAGGCTTGAGCCTTGGAGACAGGCTTGGGGTCTTGGGTCTTGCATCTTGGGTATGGACTCCGAACCAGAAACTGGGCAAGGACCCAGAACCTGGGACTTGACTGGGGCTCAGACTCCAGAACTAGGCGAGGACAAGATGAGGCTACAGGACTGGACATGGCTTGGGTGAGGAACTCTTGGGTAGGGCGAGACCCAAGGACAGGTAAAGGCACATGGACAGAACTTGGATAGGACTGGACTAGGCATGGACTGGACGAGGGCCTTCAGGAGCACGGAGCCTTGGACTAGAAGAGACGGGAGCATGGAAACACAGAGCCAGAACCCCTCCTTGGGAACAGGACATAGGGCTGGGACTCATACACAGAACGCTGAACTTGAAGAGATGGAACCCAACACAAGGTGGCAGCAAATGGCCAGACCCACCTAGCGAAGGTGAGGACACAGAGGCAATTCCCAACACTAGGTAGCGGCAAACAGCTGGACCTACCTAGTGAAGGCGTGGACACAGAGAGACAATTCCACACAACGAAAGACAGTTCCTTATCTTGACCTAACAAGGCTCTGGTCTTGCTCCAGCAGTAAAACTTCAGTGGTACAGGCAGGGTGTACAGGCAGGGTATACAGACAGGGTATCTAGGCTAGGTGAACAGGCAGAGAGTCAGGCAAGCGGGGAAAAGACAGGGAGGGGAACAGGACAGTCCAGCAGGGAATCCCTGGTTTGCAGAGGTATTTATGTCTCAGCCCCAAAACGAGAATCATGTACCTACAGCAGAAACTGGGGAAAACCAGAAATCCTGGAATAAGGAGCTACGGACCGGACCATGAACCAGAATACGGACTTCACGGACCGGACCATGACATTTTGATTTTTCTTTCTTTTTACTAACCCTTTAAGATTCATAAGTATAATTCCTTCAATCATATACAGTGTGCTGACTTTTGTTTCTTCACACTGAGTTGTAACAGGGTTGCAAATTACACAGCATCCACATAAACCGGGGTTTGGGGTGGGACAACAATCTCAATCTCATGGGTTTGGTGGGAGCAGAGTGTGTCCTCCCTAGACTTACAGAGCCAAGGAAACCAGCGGGGTTTCGTAGGTACAGTGAGAAGCTTGCCTTGTATATTGTTCGTTCAGATCAAATCATTCTACAGTGCAGTGAGGTGAGGCCCTACTTTGGTTGAGGTCAACCATTGATGTTTCATCCTAGCTGTCTGTGTGGTTGGTGCAGTGCTGTCTGTTGCTGAGGAGACCAATACTAGAGTGGCAGTCTCTGTTGCAATGGGTCTCGGCTCTGCTAGAGATGCAGCATTCCTTTCTATGGGCCTGTTTGTCTTCTGCAGCCTTAAGGGATTTTTCCTCGCCTGACTTATGGTATTGTTTCCAGGTGCTTCTCCCCGTGCTGCAGGTTCCTCCCAGGACTCAATGTTGATATCCAGCACCTCCATGTTCCACTTGCAGATATCCTTGTAGCGCTGTTGCAGGCTGTCAGAGGTTCTCTTTCCTGAAGCCAACTCAATGTAGAGGATGTCCTTTGGGATGCAGCAGATGTGGCCCAACTGACGCTGCCTGAGCAGGGTGCACACCCTAGGGACGGGGGGCACGAGAGAGGACCTCAGCTTTGGGTACTCTCTTACTCTCCAGGAGATGCTCAAGGTGAGATCAAGGCACTTTAAATGGAAGGTGTTGAGCCTTCTCTCCTGCTTAGTGTACGTCGTCCAGGCCCCGCTGCAGTATCGTGCTGTGCTGGTGAGACAAGTGTTGTTCACTGCCGTCTTTTATTTGACTGAGAGTTTGGAGTTCTCCCACACTCATGGGGTGAATCAGGCCAGAATTGTTGCAGCCTTTCCAATGCGCTTGTCAATTTCTGCATCCAAGGAGAGGTTGTCACTGATGATGGACCCCAGGTATGTGAACTGATAAGCAACATCCAGTTTGTTATTTATCACTGGTGATAATTCATGGTGCCTCCAGTCTTATATAGAACATAGAACGTAGAAATTTACAGCACATTACAGGCCCTTCGGCCCACAATGTTGTGCCGATCACATAACCTACTCTAGAGACTGCCTAGAATTTCCTTAGTGCATACCCCTCTATTTTTCTACGCTCCATGTACCTAACTAAGAGGCTCTTAAAAGACCCTATTGTATCTGCTTCCACCACCGCCACCGGCAGTGCACTCCATGCACCCACCACTCTCTGTGTGAAAAACTTACCCCTGATATCCCCTCGGTACCTGTTTCCAAGCACGTTAAAACTATGCCCCCTTGTGTTAGCCATTTCAGCCCTGGGGAAAGCCTCTGGTGATGCACACAATCAATGCCTCTCATCATCTTATACACCTCGATCAGATCACCTCTCATCCTCTGTTGCTCCAAGGAGAAAAAAAACAAGTGGATTCACCCTATTCTCATAAGGTATGCCCTCTAATCCAGGCAACATCCTTGTAAATTTCCTCTGCACTGTCTCTATAGTATCCACATCCTTCCTGTAGTGAGATGACCAGAACTGAACACAGTACTCCAAATGGGGTCTGACCAAGGTCTTATATAGCTGTAACATTACCTCATGGCTCTTGAACTCAATCCCATGGTTGATGAATGCCAATACACCATATGCCTTCTTAACAATGTCAACCTGCGCAGCAGCTTTGATTGTCCTATTGACATGGACCCCATGATCTCTCAGATCTTCCACACTGCCAAGAGTCTTACCATTTATATTATATTCTGTCTTCAAATTGGCCCTACCAAAATAAGCCACTGCACACTTACCTGGGTTGGAGTTCATCTGCCACTTCTCAACCCAGTTCTGCCTCCTACAGTCCTGCTGTAACCTCAGACAACCCTCCAGGCTACCCACAACCCCCCCAACCTTTGTGTCATCAGCAAACTTACTGGCACACCCTTCTACTTCTTTGTCCAGGTCATTTATAAAAATTACAAAGAGGAGGGGTTGCAGAATAGATATCTGTGGTACACCACTTGTCACCGACCTCCATGCAGGATACGAACCATCTACAACCACCCTTTGCCCTCTGTCAGACAGCCAATTCTGGATCCACAAAGCAAGGTCTCCTTGGATCCTATGCCTCCTTACTTTCTGAAGGAGCCTTGTATGGGGAACCTTATCAAATGCCGTACTGAAATCCATATATACTACATCCACTGCTCTACCTTCATCAATGTGTTTTGTTACATCCGCAAAGGATTCAAGCAGACTTGTAAGGCACAACCTGCCCTTGACAAAGCCATGCTGACTATCCCTAATCAGATTATGTCTCTCAAATGCTCATAAATCCTGCCTCTCAGGATCTTCTCCAACAACTTGCCCACCACTGAAGTCAGACTCACTGTTCTATAATTTCCTGGATTGTCTCCACTCCATTTCTTGAACAAGGGAACAACATTTGCAACCCTTCAATCCTCCGGTACTTCTCCCGTCCCTATTGATGACACAAAGATCATCACAAGAGTCCCAGCAATCTCCCCTCTTGCTTCTCACAGTAGCCTAGGGTATCTCTCATCCAGTCCCGGTGACTTATCTAACTTAATGCTTTTCTAAAGCTCCAACACATCTGTCCCAAGATGTTTTTCTTTTTCAGGCTGATAGTCAGACCAAATTCCTTGTAAGCCTGGGAGAAGTGATCCATCAAGCTCTGGTGTTGCTGCGGAGTGTGGGTTGAAAGTGCTGCATCGTCAGCAAACAGCATGTCTCTGACATAGCCTCACACACTCTGGTTCTGGCACTTAGGGGAGGGTGAGGTTAAATAGCCTGCCATTTGATCTAGTGCGGAGATAGATCCTCCCCTGTAGCAGTGCTAAATGCATGTCTTGGGAGAAGAGCAAAGAAGATTCCGAAGAGCGTTGAGGCAAGAACGCAGCCTTGTTTAACGCTGCTGCTTTTGAGAAAGGGCTTCGAAGATCTACCATAGTAGTGTACAGTCCTCTTCATATTCTTGTGGAAGGATATGATCACTCCCTGTAGACTTGGCGAGCAGCCTACTTTAGAGAGGATTTGAATGGGCACATTTCATTGGTGAGATCAATAAAAGCAATGTAAAGGGTCTTCTTTTGTTCTCTGTAGTTTTCCTGGAGTCGACGGTGGGAGAAAACCATGTCCACAGTTGACTATACAGCACAGAAGCCACTCTGTGACTCTGGGTAGACACAATCAGCCAACTTCTGTAAGTGGACCAAGGAGATTCGGACAAAGACTTGTTACCATTGTTTCTCTCACCTTTTTTTTGGTAGAGGGTAAAGCTACAGAGGAAGTACAGGAAAGTGAAGATCATAACGGGGTAGATTTTGATGTCGAGTTCATCTTATAGTACAAGAAGTCCAAGAACCTGTTAACAGTGGGGTAGTAGCCATCCTTGAGTCTTGTGGTACTTGCTTTTGGGCTTTTATACCTTCTCTCTGATGGGAGAGGAGATAAGAGAGAATGTCTGGGGTGGGTGAGGTCTTTGATTATGCTGCTTTGGTTTACTGAGGCAGCGAGAAGTATAGACAGAGTCCATAGAAGGGAGACTGGTGCCATCCAAATACTTGCTTAGCAATGAAGGCCCAGTTGACCATTTGAATATTTGGTGGAAATCTTGAGCAATACGAAGTTCTGACTGGTGTGGCATAGGCTGTGATTTGTCAGCCAGTTGGTGGAATATATGCCACCATCCATTCTGTTACCGGTTGGTAGGGTAGTGGTTAGTCCAACACTTTGCGGCTATCAGGGTTCGATTCCTGGCATTGTCTGTGAAATGTTTGTACGCTATCCCCATGACTGTGTGATTTTCCACTGGGTGATTCGTTTACTGCCCACATTCCAAAGACAAAGAGTTAGAGATAGTGAGTTGTGGGCATGCTATGTTTGTGCCGGAAGCATGGCTACACTTGTGGGCTGCCCTGCACAATCCTCACTGACTTGCATTGACACAAAATCACACATGCCACTATATATTTCGATGTACATGTGACAATAAAGCTAATCTTTACATCTTTACCTTGACTGTACTGGTGAGGTCAGTAAACTTCTTCTGACACTATATTCTGATCATCTGAGTCAATCTCCTGCTATCGTTCTTCAAGACCATCCATGCTTATTGAATTCTGAGTGTGTGCCTTGCAAGATCTCTTGTTAGGTGCAAGGAAGTAAGCAGCCCAGTTGAAGGGTCTCCATATGAAGCATTGACTGTCCATTTCCCACCGTAGACTCTGTCTGATGCATTGAGTTCCTCCAGCAGTTATTTTTTAAATTTAGATTCCAGCATCTACAGTATCCTTTGTCTTCTTTCCTACTATGCATCTGCCGCACCAAGAATGCATTAGAACCTTCCATTATTTAGCGCTAATTTTCCAGGTAATAGCCACCTGTAGAATCTCTGCTATGACCATAGTGTGCTTCTATTTTATGTACTAACTTCTCAGTCCTACTCACTATTACTCAGTTCTGGGTGGCGGGGTGGAGATACATCTCTCCCAAAGGAAGTGTAAGGTGTTCCTTCCCTCCACTAGCCTGCAGGTCACCCTTGGGCGAGGTGAAGCACCTGCTTAGCTCCATTGCCACCATCTGATCAGGGTCACGTGAAGCTGTGGAATCAGGTAGTGGATGGTCGTACGAGCAGCTGGTGCATAGCTCAAGTCCCGGTTATGTGACCACTAATGCCAAACAGGCAATCTCTGAAGAGTATTGATAATGGCTGGGGCCACCCATGTTGTAAAGACGAAGGCAATGACAAACCACTTCTGTAGAAATTTTTGCCAAGAACAATCATGGTTGTGGAAAGACCATGTTCGCCCACGTCATATGACACAGCACATAATGAATGGACAATTACTCGGTTCAATTTTACTCAGTATTATTTATTTACTTATCTCCACTAATTTAAGACCATAAGATCACTAGATTTAGGAGCAGAAGTAGACCATTTGGCCCATCAAGTCTGCTCCACCATTCAATCATGGGCTGATCCAATTCTTCTAGGCATTCCCACTCCCCTGCCTTCTTCCCATACCCTTTGATGCCCTGGCTAATCAAGAACCGATCTACCTCTGTCTTAATGACTTGGACTCCACTGCCTCACGTGGCAACAAATTCCACAGATTTATCACCTTCTGACTGAAGTAATTTCTCTGCATCTCTGTTCTAAATGGATGTCCTTCAACCCTGAAGTCATGCCCTCTTGTCCTAGACTCCCCTACCATGGTAAATAACTTTGCCATATCCAATCTGTTCAGGACTTTTAATATTCAGAATGTTTCTATGAGATTCCCCCCTCATTCTCCTGAACTCCAGGGAATACATCCTAAGAGCTGCCAGGCGTAGCTCATACTTTCATTCCTGGAATCATTCTCATGAATCTTCTCTGAACCCTCTCCTTTCTAAAATAAGGAGCCCAAAACTGCATGCAATACTCCAAGTGAGGTCTCTTGAGTGCCTTATAGAGCCTCAACATCACATCCCTGCTTTATTAATGTATTTATTTATTGTTTTTGCACAGTTTGTTTTCTTCCCTGCTTTACTTGCCTTGTATTTATGACAGTGAAACTACGCTCAGCTGCAATGCCATTTTTATTTTTCAGCACTGTCATTGGCTGAATTAAAGGTGGTGATGAATTAGCATATAGGAGGGAGATTGAAAATCTGGTTGAGTGGTGCCACAGCAACAACCTCTCACAGAATGTCAGCAAGACCAAAGTGCAGATTATTGACTACGGGAGGAGGAAGCTGGATGTCTATGAACCAGTCCTCATCGGGGGAATCAGAGGTGGAGAGGGACAGCAACTTTAAATTTATCGGTTATCATTTCAGAGGATCTCTCCCGGGTCCAGCATGTAAGTGCCATTAGAAGGCACGGCAGTACTTTCTACTTTCTTAGAAGTTTGTGAAAATTTGGCACGAGATCTAAAACTTTGACAAAACTTCTGTAGAAGTGTGGAGGCGCCTGGTATGGAAACACCAATACCCTTGAATGGAAAAACTTACAAAAAATGTTGGATACAGCCCAGCCCATCACAGGTAAAGCCACCCCAGCCAATGAGCACATTGGCATGAAATGTTGTCGCAGGAAAGCAGCAGCCATCTTCAAGGGCTCCCACCATCCAGGCCATGCTCTCTTCTCATTGCTGCCATCAGGAAAAAGGTAGAGGACCGCAGGTCTCACACCACCAGGTTCAGGAACGGTTAGTACCCCTCAACCTATCAGGCTCTTAAACCAAAGGGGATAACTTCACTCTATTTCACTTGTCTTAAACACTGATCCCCCAACTCATGGACTCACTTTCAAGGACTCTTTATCTTATGTTCTTGATATTTATTGCTTATATATTTATTTGCAATTTTCTCTATTATTTTAATTCCTTGTTGTCCTTTGCATATTGGCTATTTCTCCATCTTTGTCGTGCATGCTTTTTAATTGATTCTATTATCTTTCTTTGTATTTACTGTGAATGCCCACAAGAAAAAGAATCTCAGGGTAGTAATGGTTACATATATGTACTATAATTATAAACTGACTTTGACTTTGTGCATTGATTGCTTGTCAGTCTTTGTGTGTAGCTTTTCACTGATTCAATTCTATTTCTTTGTTCTGCTATGAATGCCTGCACAAAGGTCAATCGCAGGCTGTATATGGTGGGATATATGTACTTAGATAATAAATTTATTTTGAACTTTGGCTAGGTTACTTTACTTTGATCAGTGCATTTTTAAGAGTTGTCGAATTTAACCAGCTGCATCACTGCAGCATATAAAAAACAGCTCCCTGCTACCAATGATTATCTTCTAGTGAAGGAAAAACTACCTTGGGATTGAACGGTGTTTAAGCGATTCTCTGAAATTCATCACATCAGTTCACAACTGCTAACTCTAGGCTTGGGGGACAAGCCAATTTTAAATTAACAGTCAAGCACTTTGAGGGCAAGTGTAGATTTTGCAGCTGTGTGTAAAGGCAATGAATCACTGGCATTTGTGCACTACCTGTTGCCTCAATGGCTCGAGTCCCTTTATACTGTGGTTTCTGTGCTGAAATATAGCGATTCAACAATATTTTAAACTTTTGAGCAGCCTTGTGGCTCACTGTAATTTCTTGTAATGTTTGCCTCTGAATGGGAGCTGGGGAACTCGCGACTTTGTGAGACCAAATATTCTCTCAGTCAAGTGCCACAGGCAGAAGACTGGTTCTAAATCTGTGTGGTGCTGATAAGGAGCAGGCTATGTGTAAATCCAGGGATTAAGTAGGGATTTTTGACTTCAACAGCTTACTAGCAGAATATGAACTCAGGCAGACATGCTGAATAACTGCTATGACTGGGAATTCGAGTTGAAATAGACTGTTTATTCCTCATCTATGGAGAGTAGACTTTTTGGGCCGAGACCCCCCCCCCCCGGTCCCCACCCCAGTCCTGTAGAACAATACTGTTCTATGCAGTTAGTTAAAACTTTCAAAGAGCTATCTTGCTTATAACACAGTTCTTTAAGCACAGGGCTGATTTGGAAAGGGAGGGTTTGGGCCAGAACCCGGCGGTAGGGCCCAGGCCCAGAGAGTATCGATACGACAGGTTCCGGGTCTTAGTGAGGGATGACCTGTTGTTTGGACGATTTAAACACTAGGCAGGGTGGACTGAAAAAGCAGGGTGTGCGGACTGGAGGCGAGGGTCGGGCCGATTTTGCTCACTGCTCCACGATGTTTATTCCACTCTCCACGGCACTGGGACTGAGGCTGTGGGCCTGCTCCTGCTTCTCTGGTTCTCTGGGCTTCGTGCCAATGGACTCACTTTTGTTCTGAATGTCGTTGATTGCTTTTAATCTTTGCACGCCCCCCCCCCCCCCCCACCTCCATTGGGTGTTTTTGGTCTTATTTTTAATGGGTTTCTTTCAGATTTCTTGCCTTGTGGCTTCAACCACTAAACACGGCCACTACTTACTCCTGCCCACACTGAACCAGCATATACGGATCCCAGATCAGCTTGTAGATCCACCTGGGCTGCCAGTGCATATGGTGGATGCCATTTCAATTTCCACATTGAAGAGAAGTTTGGATAGGTACTTGGATGGGAGGGGTACGGTGGGCTGTGGTCGGGGTGGAGGTCAATGGGTCTAGGCAGATTAAATGGCTCAGCACAGACTAGAAGGGCCGAAGGGCCTGTCACACTGCTGTAGTTTACTATGACTCTATGATCCACCAATAGGAAACCCCTTAGGAGAACATCATACTCGACTCAAGTGATCACACCTCAACTACTTGAATGGCAGCAGCACTATTGACGTGTTTGAATGCAAAAGGACACGGAAAGTGTTGACTATGAGAATGAAGAGGCATTGAATGGCTTATTCTGGTAAATTTCTTTCATTTTGAATAAAGTTTATTTTGCTAAAAAAAAAATCTTTATATCTATCTTGTTCTCTGTTTTATAAATAGGGACACTGGAGAAGCCCCTGATCAATTAAATCAGGGCGACTTGGTAGTGAGGTGGTTAGCATAATCTTATTACAGTGACAGTGATCCGAGTTCTATCCCGCTGCTAATTGGAAGGAGTTTGTATGTTCTTCCTGATGCAGTGTGAGTTTCCTCCGGGTGCTCCGATTTCCTCCTACATTTCAAAGACGTAGAGGTTAATTGGTCACATGGGTGTAATGGGGTGATGAGGGCTCATTGTGCTGGAAGAGTGTATTACTGTGCTGTATCCTTAAAGGACCCCCCCTTCGCTATGTACTGCACTAAAAAATACCTGGAAGATTGTATTCCATGCTCAAGTTGGAATACACATATAGAAAGGTACTGGAAAAAGACCAATATCATGAAGGATCCCACCCACCATCCTGGTCATGGATTGTTTGTCCCATTCCCATCAGGAAGAGGCTATGCAGCATCACCTCCAGGACCACTAGACTCAAAAACAGTTAACTCCCCAAGCCGGCATGCTGATCCACACCTCCACCCATTAACCCATCCCACCACCACTACGTACGCAACAGCCACTCCCCTCAGGACCCTTTTTCCTTCCCCATGTACTGCCACTTTATGCTTACACTCCTCACCTCATACCCACACTGACACATTCCAACTGTGTTTTCATATGCCCTGCTGCTACCTAGAACAGTTCAAAGTTTGAAGCTAGGAGCAAATTCCCTATCAAAGTACATATAAGTACATGTACATATACCACCCTGAGATTCATTTTCTGGGTGACATTCGCAGTAAATACAAAGAAACACAATAGAATCAATGAAAGTCTGCATGCAACGAGATGGACAAACAACCAATGTGCAAAAAAATAACGAACTGTGCAAATCCAAAAAGGAAAAAAAAATGTCTTGGTGCATGCTGATGAGCTACTGAACCCAGCTGCGGAAGAGCGAGTGTCTCCCATATAGGGACAGAAGCTAAAGTTTATTCATACAGATTCTGACAGAACATCAGTGGCTTGACTGAGCAACACTGCAAGATGAATCATAGAACATAGAACATGTTCACAATGTTTTATATTGGGCCCAAACTGTTGTGCCGACCATGTAACTTACCCTACAGACTGCCTAGAACTTCCCTAGTGCATAGCTCTCTATTTTTCTAAGCTCCATGTACCTCTCTAAGAGGCTCTTAAAAGACCCTACTGTATCCGCTTCCACCACCGCCACCGGTAGTGCGTTCCACGCATCCACCACTCTCTTTCAAGAATCATTCTTGAAACACAAGGACCCCATGGTAAGTGCTTATTGGGAGTCCCCTTTATGTAGTGAGAGTATGCAGAAAACCTATCCCTGTCAAAATAAACTTGACAAGATTAAACAGAGATCATAAGCACTTAACAACTCTAGACAAGATAACAATGAACAAATATAGATTCACAGGCCTGCAGGGCTCATAATAAACAAGTTAAAAATGATAAATAAATAAGCAATAAATACTGAGAACACGAGATGAAGAATCATTGAAAATGAGCCCGTAGGTTGTGGGAACAGTTCGGTGTCAGGGCGAGTGAAGCTGAGTGAAGTTATCCACTCTGGTTCAAGAGCCTGATGTTTGAGGGATAACTGTTCCTCAACCTGATGGTGTGGGACTTGAGGTCCCTTGTATCTTCTTCCAGGTGGCAGCAGCGAGAAGAGTGCCAAGAGGCATTTTATCATTTCTTGTCAGAATCACCTTATGTACAAATACTCCTGCACCTAGCGTCACCTTATGTACATACCATTGTTGTATAGTACTCTGCAAAAGTCGTAGGCACATACAGCATATGTAGATAGGGTACCTAAGACCTTTGCACAGTACTGTAGTAAATTTTTGCATTGCACTGTACTGCCGCTGCAAAAAAAAAGACAAGTTTTCATGACATATGTGTGATGATAAACCTGATTCTGATATGGGTTTCTATTGTCGGCTGAGTGAGAAGGATGGAGGGAGGGGGGAAATCATAGCTGGGAAAAAGGAAAGGGTGAGGAGAGGGAGCAGGAAGCACCAGAAAGATATTCTGTAATGATCAATAAACCAATTGCTTGGAATCAAATGACCTTGCCTGGTGTCTCAGGGCTGGATGTGTCTGCACCTGCGCCAACCCCCGCCCCTGGCAGTCCTCCTCTGCCACTAGTCCTGCACCCCTCCCATGGCGTTCCACCCTCTCCATTCCCAACACTCTTCGCTCCAGCCAGATTTACAAACTTTTTCTCTGCATCACATTGACACACACACACATACATATATATATATGTGCCTAAGACTTCTGCACAGTGCTGTACGTAAGCTAACCCTTATATGCATACGGCCACAATCAAACATTTGCTTGGACATTGGGTTTTATAAGATTGCTTTTATATTTATATTGATTGTACATTTTTATTGTGTTTTTTATTCTTTTTTTTAATGCTGCATTGGATGCAGAGTAACAATCATTTTGTTCTCCTTTACCCTGTGTACTGGAGGATGACAATAAGTAGTCTTGAATCTTGAATGGAAATCAAAGGACAGGAATCTGTGATTGTGACCAGAGGATCCATCAAAGGCACGAATAAGTGAGAAAAGATGATGACTGCTTGATAATTAATAACACCCATTGTAAAGTCCCTGTTGAAAGAAATGAGGGCATCTATCACTCAGCACTTAACTTCCCAACATTTCTGTCCTTTTTTTCATTCCTTTAATAGCATAAGGAACTCAAGGCAAGGGGAAGTAAGTCATCTTCCAGCAGGTGTATACAAACTTAGCACCTGCATGTCTAAGGTGGCACTTTTCATATCCCTAAGATATCTGAAATAAAATTAAGCATTTAAAAGTTTAGAGAATTCTGCAATTCAAAAAGAGCATTCTCCATTTCCTTGGTTTCTCCTTGCAGCAGATATACTTATGGATCATTTGTCTGCTACATCTTCTGGGCTCACTGGCCCAAAACTCAGTCTTTTTTTCTGTCTGTCCTGCCTGACAGTGTTTCCTGATCTATGGGGAAGAAAGTGCAGCCTAACTAATAGGCATTCTTATCCCTCCACTGTATACAGAGTAGAGCTGTCTCTGGCTTTGTCCTCCTTCTGATAGATTATATGAGGGGGAGAGAGAGAGAGAGACAGAGAGAGAACTGAGACTCAGACTTAGTTATTAGCCTGCTGCGTGTTACGGTACTGATCACAGAAATAATCTTACAGTAAGGTTGAGATGTGCTGCTGCACATGAATCTCAAATTGAAGGACCAAAGCAGATTGCAGTTTAGCACTGAATACAGCGCAAATCAACAGCACGCACCTTTCTTAATGCGAGAGGATGCATCTCGAAGGATCCCTGCGGCTGGCAGAATTGCTCTGTGATGCAAGTCTGATTAACAACTTGCCTCAGCTTCAGATATTCTCATAATTAATTAGCCCACCCATGTTCCTCTACAAAGGAATTCAATAATTTACTGGAGAACCAAAGCACCCATCTTGTTCCTGCCTGGTTCTGTCATTGATTCTTGTATTGGAATAACGACATGAAGTATTTTTCTTATATGGGATTTGCTTAGCAGAAAATTTGTTTACATCGCACTCTGCAGAAGCATCAATTTAGAGAGATCAAAAGCACAACGAAGAGGCAGGGCAGTCAGAACATGAAGCACAACACTTACTGCATGTTATCAATTTTGTTCATAACTAATCCCCTCCAGAATCCTGGAGGTGGATGTTTGTCACATGCAGGGGTCACAAACAGATTGATAAATATTAATCAGTATCACAGGGCTGGTGTAGGGTGTAGGGTGTGGGAGAGTGGTGTCATGACAATTTTACTGTGCCAACTTTACTGACTTTACTAGACTAGACCGTGATAACTTTTCTGGCCCTGATGTGAGTTCAAATCCCACCATGGCAGATGAGGAATTAACTTCAGACAATAAAATAAACTTCTGACCATAATTCCTAGACTATTTTAAGTGCCATATGGGGAGGAAGTCTGCTATCCTGGCCTGTAGGTAACTCCAGAGCCATCAATGTGATTGATCTGATGGCTCTCAGGTTCAGGATGAATTAGCAATAAAATGCCAGTGTCCACATCTTATGAAATTGAGGACCCTTCACCTTCAACTAGAAAATATTGACTCTTGTTACTCTTTGCACAAATGTGGCCTGGCCTGCTAAGTGTTTCTATTGTTTTCTCTATTTGTTATAGAACCATATATTGATAGAGCACAGGAAGAGGCCAGTTAGCTACTGACCCCACAATGACCACAAAGCACATATTAAGGTTGCCTGAGTATAGTAAAGGCATCCGTTAGTCTTGCGAGACCATGGAAAAGAAAAATAACGGGGAAAAAAGTAGTGAGGTGGTATTCGTGGGTTCAATATCCAGTCAGGAATTGGATGGCAGAGGGGAAAATCGTTGAGTTTGTGCCTTCAGGCTCCTGTACCTTCTTCCTGATGGTAGCAATGAGAAGAGAGCATGTCCTGGGTAATGGGGGCCCTTAATGATGGACATATTTATACATATAACCTCTACAGAACTATTTAAATGAACAAGAATGCATAATCAGCCAATATATACTGTATATACAAAATTACTCAAATATTACTGAAACATTAAATACACAACAACATGTACTGCATGTGACTAAGGGGTGGGGGGAAGGGGTCCCTGTGTTGACTTGTCCTTGACTCTCTGCAAGTCTTTCCACACCTTTGTTGTGGGTGATGTTGATGAGGGTTATGCTATTGTTTTTGACTACTGAATACAAGGTACCTGGGAAGGGATTGGGGTCGTACTGCATTGCAACTCATCAAATCTACCTACTTGAGCCTAGATGGTGGACGCTTTGGAAAGTGTGGGGCTGTGCACTGTGTGAAGATAGTATATGGTTTCCCCAGGACTCCCTCCTTCTCATCTAAATTTGTTGGTGGATTTAAAATTTTTTATTTTATTTTAGAGATACAGCATGGTAACAGGACCTTCTGGCCCAACGAGCTCGTTCTGTCCAGTCACACCCATGTGACTGAATAAGTTCGGCATGGGTCCCCAAATCCTTAAGACTAACTACAGGGGCACCACTGAGAGCATACTGACTGGCTGTATCACCACTTGGTATGGGAACTGCACCCACCTTGATCGCTGGGCACTGTAGGGAGTGGTACAGACAGCCCAGCGCATCTGCGGACGTGAACTTCCCTCCATTGAGGACATTTATAGCAGCAGGTGCAGAAAGAAGGCCTAGAAGATAATCAGGGGCACCAGTCACCCCAGTCATAAACTGTTTCAGCTGCTTCTGTCGGGCAAATGGTACCACAGCATTACAGCCAGGGCCAACAGGCTATGGGACAGCTTCTTTCTACAAGCCATTAGACTTTTAAATTCACATGTCTGTACATTGCAACAAAGCCATAACGCAAAGATTTTTACTCCCTTTCTTTGCGGTATGGATGTAAGATTTAAATAAATAAATAAAACTACTAACCCAGACTTCTTTTAGAATGTGGGAGGAAACTGGTGTTACAGTACGCACCCGACTGTGCCAGTCTCTGGGGTTTAGACGCTCCAGTTCTCCCGAGTATGGATAGCTGGTACAGTCTCTTTAAAGATTCTGGCCTCTCCGCTAATTGGCGGCTATGTCTTGGTGCCAAGTTTTGGATATTTAAAGAGCACCTGAACTCAGGTTCGGTGCTCAGTCGTCAACTCAACTTTGATTGTGATTGTTTTTAGGATTTCTGTCTCGTTTGATTCTTGTCTAGTCTCGTCAAGTTCTCGTCTGGCACCCGGTCAAGTACCCTGTTATCATCTCAGTCTCAAAATTGTGTCTTGATTCTAGTCTTGGGTACTCTGGCCCTTACCATTCTTGCCTAGGGCTCTCATCACAACCAGAGCACCCAAAGGAAAACCACATGGTCACAGAAAGAACATACAAACTCCTTATGACAGTGGTGGAATTGAATTTGGGTTGCTGGCACTGTTATAGCATTACGCTGACTTCAATGACGACTGTGGCAGCCATTTTAGGGGCTATAAAATGGTATTGGGAGCATTTGCCTTGGCCCTTTTGACATAAATCTTGGTTTTAATGACAAATATCTGCTGGGCATGGGTAGGTAATCAGAAGAGTGTAGAGTAAGAATCAATCAAATGCATTTACTTATTTATTGACGCAAACAACAGGAATTCTGCAGATGCTGGAAATTCAAGCAACACACATCAAAGTTGCTGGTGAACGCAGCAGACCAGGCAGCATCTCTAGGAAGAGGTACAGTCGACGTTTCAGGCTGAGACCCTTCGTCAGGACTAACTGAAGGAAGAGTCAGTAAGAGATTTGAAAGAGGGAGGTGGAGGGGGGAGATCCAAAATGATAGGAGAAGACAGGAGGGGGAGGGATGGAGCCAAGAGCTGGGCAGGTGATTGGCAAAGGAGATATGAGAGGATCATGGGACAGGAGGTCCGGGGAGAAAGACAAGGTGGGGGGGGAACCCAGAGGATGGGCAAGGGGTATAGTCAGAGGGACAGAGGGAGAAAAAGGAGAGTGAGAGAAAGAATGTGTGTATAAAAATAAATAACAGATGGGGTACGGGGGGGGGTGGGGACCTCCTGTCCCATGATCCTCTCATATCCCTTTTGCCAATCACCTGTCCAGCTCTTGGCTCCATCCCTCCCCCTCCTGTCTTCTCCTATCATTTTGGATCTCCCCCTCCCCCTCCCACTTTCAAATCCCTTACTAACTCTTCCTTCAGTTAGTCCTGACGAAGGGTCTCGGCCTGAAACGTCGACTGTACCGCTTCCTAGAGATGCTGCCTGGCCTGCTGCGTTCACCAGCAACTTTGATGTGCGTAACTTATTTATTGATTGATTGATTGGTTTATTAAGATACAATGTAGAATAGGCCCTTCTGGCCTCTTGAACCACACTGCCCAACAATCCCCTGATTTAATCCTTACCTAATCACTGGACAATTTACAATGACTAATTAACCCACCTTTGGACTGTGGGAGGAAATCGGAGCTCCTGGAGGAAAGCCACACAGTCACGGGGAGAACGTAGAAACTCCTTACAGACCGCGGTGGGAAGTGAACCTGGGTCGCTGGTACTGTAAAGCGTTGTGTTAACTACTAAGCTATGGTGCTGCCCTGGGTGTTCTCCAAGTGTGACATGGATGTCCAGTGGGTCTTTCACTTCACTTGTTGGTGGGATTGCTGGAAGGCCTGTGTTTTATGCCCGCTCCCAATACTCTGCATTGCACATTATTGATTTGTTGTAGTCATCAGATAAAGTGGTATTTGCTTGGGAGTTTCTGGATATAGAGTGAGTGATGACGATGGAACTGTGAAATATTTCCAAGCCAGGATAGTGTACAACTGGGGGGCGGCCTTTCCCCATGGCAATAGGTAAATCCGTCTCATTCTGTTTCACCGTGCTGAATGGATTTTGAACAGAACATAGAATATAAAATATAGAACGTAGAACAGTGCAGGCCCACAATGTTATGCCGACCTTTTAACCTACTCTAAGATTGACCCTACCCCCATTCCATGGAAATACGTCTCAACGTGACACCTTGACATCTCAACAGGCCCTCTCTCTCACTAATGAAGGAGAGAGATATCGCTCCTGGCACAGTGAGAGAGGAGGCCAACAGCTTGCTGTTTTGATTTTACACTGTCACTTATTTGAGTTCCCCAACTCGAGAATCAGCAAACAGTCTCTCGACATCGAGAGGCAGAGAGAGAGAGAGAGAGAGAGAGAGAGAGAGAGTGATCGCTTGAGCGCAGAGACGTCTGACAGCTGCATCTGCTATCTTGATGTTTTGATCTCCCATGATGCTTCAGTCGGCGACATTGGCTAGGAATCTGGTTGTCAGGGCCGCATCCTGAAGTTGCACATCTTCCAATCTGCTCCTGGAGATACCTAAGTGCAAACCACTTGGAGAGTTCCGAAGAACGAGACCCCTCCGGCTGTGAAGAACGCAGTTTGAGCATAGCTGTAGATCATGGTCTCTGAAAGGTCCCCAGCCTCCTCGAAAGGGGGAAAGAAACTGAAATGAGAACAGAAATTTTAATTGTTTTGCAGATGAATGTGAAGAAATCACCCACGTCCACAAAAACCTCTAGTGCCATCTTAGGAGTTTGAGTAGATTTGACGTGACATCTAAAACTTCGACAAACTTCTATAGATGTGTGGTGAAGGTATGGAAATATCAATGCCTTTGAAAAGAAACTCATACAAAAAAGTAGTGGATATGGCCAAACCCATCAAGGGTAAAGCCCTCCCCACTGTTGAGCACATCTACACAGAGCCTTGTTGCAGAAAAGCAGCATCCATCATCAGAGACCCTCACCACCCAGGTCATGCTCTCATCTCACTGCTGCCATCAGGAAGAAGGTACAGGAACCTCAGGACTCACACCACCAGGTCCAGGAACAGTTACTACCCCTCAAGCATCAGGCTCTTGAACCAAAGGGTATAACTTTACACAACTTCACTTGCCCCGTCTTTAGAATGCTCCCACAATCTATGGACTCACTTTCAGGGACTCTTCATCTCATACTCTTGATATTTATTGTTTATTTATTTATTATCATTCTTTCTTTCTTTGTATATTGGTACAGCCTGTTGTCTTTTGCACACCGATTGAATCCCCAGGTTGGTGCGGTCCTTCATTGATTCCGTTATGGTTATTATTCTATGATGGATTTATTGAGTATACCTGCAAGAAAATGAATCTCAGGGTTGTATATTTACTTTGATAATAAATTTACTTTGAACTTTGATGCAGGGTCTTGTCCCTCAATTCTTTATTGCTCCGTATTAGTGCCTCCTGATGTGCTGAGTTCCTCCAGCATTTTGTGTTTCCTGATTCTGTGATGGTATGCCTCAGTATGAGTCAGCCGGGAGATGGCTTTACAGTAGTATGTGAATTTTCCTCTCTATGGGTGACTAGCTAGTTATATGTTGTAAACCTGTTGAGAATTCTCTTATAAAGGTGAGAAATAATTGCAAAAGCTTCCCCTTTGAGGTGAAACTCTTGAGAAGTACTGTAACTGAATTATTGTAATTACGCATCAGTGTATTCTAATTTGCTGCAAGGCCTTCAGATTGATAGATTGATTGCTGGGTTTTGGTCTAAATAATAATTATTCAGCTGGAATGGTTGTAGCAGGGTTAGGCTGTAAAGCAGGGTGGGCCAATTAACTTACATAATTTGCAATGCTGATGGACATGCTGACACTAAAAAGGAAAGGTCAGAAGGCAAAGTCTGTGTTTCAAGGCACATCAAATTTAAAAGGATGAAGTAAACCAACAAGTGATGATTAGTAAATGCTTAAAAGTCAGTAGCTTCTGGAGCAGAGAAGCATAGATTAATATTTTGTAGGCAATAATACCATCCCTGTCTTCTCATTTATCAAACAGTTTCATTTTAAATCCAAAGCTTCCCATTCGTTGATTGGATAAATCTAATTCTCCTGATTTTCTTTGATGGTAGAAATAGTTATAAACATGAGGAAGCCTGCAGATACTGAAAATCCAAAGCAATGCACACAAATGCTGGAGGAGCTCAGCAGGTCAGGCAATATCTAAGGAAATGAATTAACAGTTGATGTTTTCGGCCGAGACCCTTCCTCAGGACTGGAAAGGAAGGCGGTAGAATCAGAATCAGAATCCTTTATTATCGCCAAGTATGTTGGCACATACAGGGAATTTGATGCCGGTTTCCCTGAGCTCTGGTTATACAGAATCAAAAAAGCAAACAAAACAATAGTGCAAATAATCGTGAACTATATACAATTAGGTATACCTGTGTATGTACAGGTGGACTTGGTTTATAATAGACTAAAATTCAAGTGTTCATAAGACTGATGGCATACGGAAAGAAACTGTTGTACCTATTTGTCCTGGCATACAGTGATCTAAAGTGTCTACCAGAAGGAAGGAGTTGGAACAGGTGATGTCCAGGGTGTGATGGGTCTACAATGATGCTGCTTGCTCGCTTCCTGACTCCAGATGCAGATAAGTCCTGGATCGAGGGCAGCTTCACACCAATAACAGATGCTAGAATAAAAAAGTGGGGGGGAGGGGAAGGAGGCTAGCTAGAAGGTGATATGTGAAGCCAGGTGGGTGGGAAAGGTAAAGGGCCAGAGAGGGAGTAATCTGATAGGAAAGGAGAGTGGACTATAGGAGAAAGGGAAGGAGAAGGGGACCCGGGGGAAGTAATAGGCAGGTGACAAGAGGTAAGAGGCCGGAATGGGGAATAGAAGAGGGGAGGGAGAGGGTATTTTTTTAACTGTAAGTAGAAATTGATATTCACGTCATCGGTTGGAGGCTACCCAGATGGAATATAAGGTGTTGCTCCTCCACCCTGAGGGTGGCCTCATCTTGGCACAAGAGGAGGCCATGGAGGTGTATGGGCAAGTGTGGCATGTAGGCTGCTTGCAGAGGTAAGTGCCGGGAGGGAGATTAATGGGGAGGGACAAATGTATAAGGGTATCATGGAAGGAGCATTCCCTGTGGAAAGTGGGGGTGGGGTAGGGTAACGATGTGTTCAGTCGCAGGATCCCTTTGGAGATGGTGGATGTTGCCGAGGATGGTGTGTTGGATACGGAGGCTGATGGGGTAGTACTTAAGGACATGAGGAACTCTCACTCGTAAAGCAGCGGGAAGATTGGGTGAGCGCAGATGTTTGGGAAATGGAGGAGATGCAGGTGAGGACAGCATCAATGGCAGAGGAAGGGAAACCCCACTCTTTGAAGAAGAAGGACATCTCTGATTTCCTGGAAAGGAGAGCTGCATCCTGGGATCAGATGAAGTGGAGGCAAAGGAACTGAGAAAAGGAATAACATTTTTACAGGAGATGGGGTGGGAAGAAGTGTAGCCAAGATAATTGTGGGAATCAGCAGGTTTATAAAAGATACTGGTTGACCGTTTGTCTCTGGAGATGGAGACAGAGAGACCAAGAAAGGGGAGGGAGGTGTTAGAAATAGACCAAGTGAATTTAAGGGCAGTATGGAAGTTAGAGGCAAAATTAATTAAATTGACAAGCTCAGCATGGGTGCATCTTTTTTCCCAGAGGGCCAATATCCACTTTAGTGTAGAACTGGAGCAATGGATGGTAGAGTGGCACAGCTAGTAGAACTGGAGCAATGGATGGTAGAGTGTTTCAACTGACAGAAATGCTACCTTAAGACAGCAATAATCTCAGTTCAAATCTGACCTCTGGCACTGTTTGTACTGAGGCTGCACTTTCTCCCTGGTGATTATGTGTGGATTTCCTCCCACATTCTCAGGTTGTGCAGGTTGGTTGGTTAATTGACTACTGTAACTTGTCACAAATATGAAGATTGATAGAACCTTGGGGAAGATAGACCATAAGGGAAAAATTACTTGGGGGATGGAGGAGATTGAATAGTTCTATGAGCTGGCATAGTCTTGATGGGATGATTGACCTCCTCTATGTCATAAGGAAATACGGAAATAAAATATTTGGGACCTGATGCCTCCAATACATCCTTGTGCTCATCGTCAGCATGTTCCTGCAGTAGTAAACTGAGTACAACAAGAAAAATTTTGACTCGATTATAGAATGTGTTCAAGATCTGAAAGTCAAGTGAAGCCCAAGTACCAGCACAATCCATTCCTCTAGATCTCTGGGCCTTGTGTTGTGCTGAAGGAACTGCTATGGTTGTTCATAAGGCTATGTTTGAAAGAAGCTCCATCATGAACTTGGGGATAATATTCAATACCACTGATTTAAGATCTCCATTGAGTTATGTTGTAGTTGATCCAGATTACACTACATTTCATTCACAAACATGAGAAAATCTGCAGATGCTGGAAATCCAAAGGAACACATGCAAAATGCTGGAGGAACTCAGCAGGCCAGGTAGCCCAAAAAGTTGACTGTTCACTCTTTTCCATAAATGCTGCCTGGCCTGCTGAGTTCCTCCAGCATTTTGCATGTGCTGCGCTGCATTTCATTCATTTTGAGAATGATTGAATATGCATGTTTTCCACAACATTAAACCTGACTCACTCGACACTCACTCTGCTTTTGCTGTGTTCCATACAAGCAATGCCAAGTTGAGCTGAAGACTAACACATGGTTCATTTAGTGCATAAGCCATTGCTACAAATGTATTATCATCATCATCATCACTTGAGGTGTTTTATGACGTGGGTGATCATGGTCTTATCCATGACCATGATTGTTCTTGGCAATTTTTTTTTTACAGAAGTGGTTTGCCATTGCCTTCTTCTGGGCAGTATCTTTACAAGATGGGTGACACCATGCCTTATTAATACTCATCAGAGACTGTCAGTGATGGCATAACCAAGACTTGTGATATGCACTAGCTGCCCATACAGCCATGCACCACCTGCTCCCATGGCTTCGCGTGACCCTGATCGGTGGGCTAAGCAGGTGCTACACCTTGCCCAAGGGTGACTTGCAGGCTAGCGGAGGGAAGGAGCACCTTACACCTCCTTAGGTAGAGGCGTATCTCCATCCCACCACACAAGGTATAATTTTGTTAATAAAGGCCCCTCTTTCATGAATTTGGGTCTTGCTGTCAATCCTTTCACCATGATCCCTGTGGGCCTCTGTGGCAAGCTGTAGAGAGTTGGGCTTCTAGGTTTCTCGAACAACTGTATTTTCTAATTGTTGTTTTACCAAAAGCCGTTAAACCACTGTGCTTTCTGTTTAATCTTTTCAAGTTAGTTGTGACTGGCTTTCTATGATTATTTAATGTGGACTCCTGTTTCGTGTTGATATTGGAGTCCTTGTGTGGAGAATAACTTGTCTTGCAGTGTCGCTCAGTCATGCCATCAATGCTCTGTTGGTATTCCTATGTATAATCTTTTGTTTCTGTCTCTACATGGGAGTCTGTCATTCCTCCGCATCTGGGTCCAGTGTGCACCGTGCCACCTTTGTAGGTTAATTTGAGCTGACAGAGCTAATGCCCAGTCCTGGACAACTGCCTCTGTTTTATTGGTCATGTAAAGCAGTGGTCCCCAACCACCAGGCCGTGAACCGGTACCGGGCCACAAAGCATGTGCTACCGGGCGGTGAGGTAACGATCTGATTTGGCAATATGAAACGATATGAGTCAGCTGCACCTTTCCTCATTGCCTGTCACGCACTGTTGAACTTGAAATAACCTACCAAATCATACCAAATAACACATAAAACCTAAAATAACACTAACATATAGTAAAAGCTGGAATGATATATTAAATACTTTATACTTTATACGTTTGTACTTTATACTTTATTGTTGCCAAACAATTGATACTAGAACATACAATCATCACAGCGACATTTGATTCTGTGCTTCCCGCTCCCTGGATTACAAATTGATAGTAAATATTAAAAATTTAAATTATAAATCATAAATAGAAAATATAAAAATGGAAAGTAAGGTAGCGCAAAAAAACTGAGATGCAGGTCTGGATATTTGGAGGGTACGGCCCAGATCCGTGTTGGGATCCGTTCAGCAGTCTTATCACAGTTGGAAAGAAGCTGTTCCCAAATCTAGATGTACGAGTCTTCAAGCTCCTGAGCCTTCTCTGGGAGGGAAGAGGGACGAAAAGTGTGTTGGCTGGGTGCGTCGTGTCCTTGATTATCTGGGCACAGGATAATCAAGGACACAGCCTTGATTACACGGGCTTGATTACAAATACACAGCCTATATAAAGTATGAAGTAGAAATAATGTATGTACAGTGCAGTTTCACTTAACAGAATCGGGAAGGTTAAGCCAAAACCGATTTGTAGAAAAAAAATCGGCATGTACACGCGTGTGCACGTCATATATGCGCACATCACGCATGCGCACACAGGAGCCGGCGCAAGGCTTCATGGACATGGTAGTCTTCCTCGGGGTAAACACAAGTGTCCGTATTTGACTGCTAAACTTTTGTCCCTTATCTGGGAGTGAGAAAGTTGGCAACCCTACTTGAACACCACCTCCCCACCCCCTCCCTGTCGGCCGGTCCGCAAGAATATTGTCAATATTAAACCGGTCCATGGTGCAAAAAAGGTTGGGGGACCCTGATGTAAAGTAATTAGAATTGGTGTGGTTTCATCTATATTACCATTTTTTTTTGTTGTAAGTAGCTCATGAAGCTTATTTATTGAATGATAGGAAAAAGTGGTATAATAGTTAGTGCTATTATCTCGGAGGTCCAATGCATCTGACCCATCTTGATGGAGTCTATGTGGAGTGCGCATGCTCTCCCTATGATATCATGGCTTTCTACTAAGTGCTCCCACATACCCACCATGAGCTGCGAGAAAACCTTGTCCCTCAGATCTCCTTTAAATATTCCCCTTCTCACCTTAAACTTTGGCCATCTATTTTTAGACTTTCTGACCCTTGGTAAAGGATTGTGCCTGTCAAACCTATCCATGTCGCTCATAATTTTGGGCCCCTCATAACAACCTGTCATGGATGCCATCAAGCTGTGAAGGTGCTGAAAAGATTCACAAGGATGTTGCCAAGACCGGAGGCCTTGTGTTGTAAGGAGATACTCGAAAGGCTGGGACATCCTTCCATGGAGTGTAAGAGATTGAGAAGCCTTACGGACTCCAGCTCCAGATTTTTCCCTTGGGGTTTACTCCCGAAGCCTTCTCCATGAGTAGGTATAGCCGCAAGGCAGCGGAGGTTTGAGATCAGAGTTTTCCTTCTGCTGCGTGAGCTGTCAACTATAGCTGATGAGCCCCAACTGCCCGAAGCGACTGGTTTTAAGGCACGAGTAACCCACCTTGCTCCTTCTCCTGTCAGTTGAAACTGTTCCGCCAGGCTTCGGAGCTAAGCCACACGTGAAGCCCAGGAACTGGACTTGGTTGTCAGAGGCTATTTGAGGCACACACCGTTGGGAGCATTTAATAGGTAGTGAGAGCTTGTCCTCATTACCACCCCCTGGCTATAACAATCTTTAAGTCTAGGGTAAGAGAATTGGGGAGAGTCGATAGGGATATGAGAGAGAATAGATTATAGGGGTGTAAGTGGGGCAATTATTGGGGCTACTGGTTATTAGGGTGGTAAGGTAGTGTTGTAGTGTTGTCACATGGCCAAGTGGTTAAGACGTCGGTCTAGTGATCTGAAGGTCGCTAGTTCGAACCTCAGCTGAGGCAGCGTGTTGTGTCCTTAACCACACATTGCTCTGCGACGACACCGGTGCCAAGCTGTGTCCGCCCTAGTGCCCTTCCCTTGGACAGCATCGGTGGCGTGGAGAGGGGAGACTTGCAGCATGTGCAACTGCCGGTCTTCCATATGACCTTGCCCAGGCCTGCGCCCTGGAAACCTTCTGAGGCGCAAATCCATGGTCTCACGAGACTAACAGATGCCTATTAAAAAAAAGGTAGTGTAGAGTTTAGCGTGGCGCTATTACGACGCCAGCATTCAAGCTGAAGTCCGTCAATGTCTGCAACAAGTTTGTACGTTCTTCACATGATCATGTGGGTGATCATGGGATCATGGGAATGTTGGTTTTCTCCCACATTCCAAAGACATACAGGTTAATGGGTTAATTGGTTACATGGTGTAATTGTGCCAGAAGGGCCTGATACCGTGCTGTATCTCTAAATAAGTAAGTGGGACAATGGGTCTGATCAGATTGGTCGGAGAGACCATATAGAATCAATGGTCCAAACACTCTCCTCTTTCTTGAGGAAGAATGCAGTAGCAATATGAGAGTTAAAGTGAAATTATTAATTAATGAACCAGAAAGGGATAGTCCCCTCAGTACTCCCCAAAGCTTGTGTTCCCTGTGGTGGGTCAGCCCTTGTTTAGTACCCTCTCTAACAATTTCACCTTCACTAGATCAGCAGTTTATCACCCACGTTCGATTTACCACCTCAGGCGAGCCTGGATGTTGCCAAACAGCCAATCAGGAAAGGATGAAATGAACTGGGTCTTGCTTCTCTTGCGAAGAGCAAGCTAGGTGCTTAACCAAATAAAATTATGATTATGTAAGTCTTCCATAGTAGATTGTTGTTGTTCCTTTCCATGCCTCTTGGCACATCAGGTGGCAAACTTGCCGTTTGTTTAGCATTTTTGTCTGTTCTTTTTAACGAGGCTGAGTTGATAGCTCAACGCTCAACCCAACACGGATGGAAAGCGTGCAGGGAACAGGCACGTGATCCTTCATTGATTCCATTGTTCCTTGGCTTTACTAAGTGCACCTACAAGAAAATGAATCTTGGGGTAGTATATGGTGACATACATGTACTTTGATAATAAATTGACTTTGAACTCTCCCCAAGGTGCCACTGAGAATGTACAAACTGTTTACAGACAGTGGTGAGAACTGAATCGCGATTGGTGATCTCTGGCCCTGTAAAATGATTGTGATGACAACAACGCTATTGTGACGGTCATTAATTGAGTAAATATTACTCAAATATCAATACTGCCGATAGATAAACATGTTGATGCGATGTAACAGGATGGAGATATGAGATGGACTGGTTGAAAATTCGCTTTTGTAGTATGATGTCATTGATTAGAACCTAAAGTCCTGGCCAAATGACCCAGAGGTAGAAATTCACCTCACCAGAACATCGAGGTCAGACCAGGCCAGGACATCTGCTACAAGTCACTCTTGACCACCGTGACCACTCTCCAAAGGTCTTCACCTTAAGGTTAGTCAATACATTTGCTTGAAGTTCAAAGATTGTTATTGTAAAAGTAAAGTTCGGCCTGGCGTGACAGAACTAGCTCCATCATTACATCTAGACCCACCAATGTCCCCCCTGAAATAGGGCAATTTGAGATGGGGAGCACTTGCTGATTTTGCCATTGTTGTCCACATCTGGTAGGTGAATTTTTAAAAACATTGCTTACGATGAGGGAGAGAGCTTTGTGGAAGAGGCTGTGTGGATATGGCTAGCAACCATGGCTTGAGATTAATGATGTTTTTCCTTGATTTAATTCTCTTTCTCGGAAGGTCAGTGTGGCTCCTTGAAAGTGGTGGCCTTTGCATTGTCAATCATCAGATGTTGCATTTTGAAGTTTGTCAGTAATGATATCCTTGTTGGCTGTTCGATGCTATTTGCATCTAGAAGATGCTTCTGCATCTGTGATATGGTGTTACAGAAGTTAAGTGTCCAGAGAATAAGATTCCAGAGCCCTGAGTTCAAATCCCACTCTGACAGCTGTGGAATTTGGAAAACAATTACCGGTGGAATTGACGAATACTCGAGGCTAAAACTGAGAAGGGGGAAAGTTCAAAGGAGATTTGTGAGGTAAGTTATTTCACATAGAGAGCAGTAGATGCAGGAATGCACTGGCAGCAAAGATAGTAGAAGCAGTTAAGATAGCAATGATTAAATGGCATTTAATGAACAAGTAGGGAGTAGAGGATCAACTGTTATTTTTATTTAGAGGTACAGCGTGGAACAGGTCTTTCTGGCCCAATGAGTTGATCACTGGGCAACCCACTTATTTAACCATTGCCTAATCACAGGACAATTTACAATGTCCAATTCACTTACTGATCGCTACACCTTCGGACTGTGGGAGGAAACCAGGGGAAGGATGAACAGACTTCTTATGTATGGTGTTGGAATTGAACTCTGAACTCCGACGCCCCGAGCAGTAATAGCGTCACGCTAACCGCTACACTATCCTGGCAACCCCATTAGTTTAGTTTAGTACAGCTGATATTATGGTTGGCACAGATATGATGAGCCTGTTGCTGTGCTGCCCTCTTTTACATTATATAGTCTTAGGCATAATGATGACCACAAGGGTCTACTTGATTATTGTAAATGCAACTGTCTTTTGGGGTAGAAAGCGTGACCATCCCTTCTGGTGCTCTCTTCAATGCCCCTTGAAATGGTGCAGCAATCCACTCAGCTATAGGTGGCTCAGTGCCAACTCACCAGGGGGGCATGACAAATCAGAATCAAGTTTAATATCACCAGCGTATGCTAACTATGTTAACTTCGCGGCAGTGGTACAATGCAATACTTATAATTTATACTTTATTGTCGCCAAACAATTGATACTAGAATGTACAATCATCACAGCGATATTTGATTCTGCACTTCACACTCCCTGGGTTACAAATCGATAGTAAATATTCAAAATTTAAATTATAAATCATAAATAAAAATTCTAATACATAATAATAGAAAGAAAAAAACATAAATTACTGTAATTATATATAGAAAATAGTTAAATTAAATAAGTAGTGCAAAAATGGAAATAAAAAAGTAGTGAAGTAGTGTTCATGGGTTCAATGCCCATGCTGAAATTGGACGACAGTAGGGAAAAAGCTGTTCCTGACTTGTTGATTGTGAGCCTTCAGCGTTCTGTACCTCCTTCCTGATGGAAACAATGAGAACAAGGCATGTCCTGGGTGATGGAGGTCCTTAATGATGGATGCGCCTTTCTGAGGCATCGCTCCTTGTTCAGGGACATTCCTGCGCATGCTCATTGCCAGCTGACCGGTTATTAATCTTCTGACACACATAATTCTTGATGTGCGTGGGAGGGTGAGTGAAGCTATTAAGTGCAATTGAATTTAATTCCTGAGTTGTTTCAGCCAGAGCCGGTAAATATTGATTGTGACTCTCAGTGCATTGTGAGCCGTTGTCTGTGATGGATTACAGACCGACCTATAAATTCACTTTCCACTGAGGAACCAGACAAAATCCAGACAGCTCTGATATGAATCAATTCAACAACTCACACTGGAGCTTCTTCCTCTCATGCATTGAGCTCTCTGCCAACATTATTGGAATCCCCACCTCCCAGAACAGGCAGTAATCTCCGTCAAGGAACCTTGATGTCGCCACATGTTCTGGCTCCAACATAGCATGCCCAGGATGCTCAGCAGATCAACACAGTACCTACCAAACAACAAAGCAACAACAGGAAAGCAAGCCCTGTTCCTCGCTCCCACCCACCTACACACACAGGTAATCCTCCAACCCCAGGCCAAGCCTCTGGGCCTCTGGACTTGTGCACCCTCAGACACTGGGCCTCCAATTTCCCCAGTGGACTCTCAACCTTACAGAGCCATAGCTTTGGCCATTGGGCTTCGACTTCTGGGCTTCTGATCAACCTTCAGGTTTCAGTTTTTTCAGGACTAGCCGATGAAAGGACGCTGATCTCCATGCCTCACAATCCTGACTCACCAACTCGCGTACCTAGGGGTCACCAGCCCTCATATCTCCTGCTTCCATGGACATCTGATCATGGAAGAACTGGGCAACTCACTGACTCAGTGGGCCACATCCACAATGCTTGCCAGCTTGACATCCGTGGTTTTAAATGCCCATGAGCCCTTGCCAATTTAAAGTGTTGATTGTTTTAATGCAGAGCAGGGGTTCCCAACCTTGGGTCCATGGACCCTTCAGTTAACGTTAGGGGTCCATGGCACAAAAAAAGGTTGGGAACCCGTGATCTTGAGCAACACGCGCAAGATGCTGCGGGAACTCAGCAGGTCAGGCAGCATCTGTGGAGAGGAATAAATGGTTGATTTTTTGCACTGAGACCCTTCGTCAGGACTTGAAAGGAAGGGGGAAGAAGGCAGAATAAAAAGATGGGGAGAGGGGAAGGAGTACAAGGTGGTAGGAATTAGGTGAAGCCAGGTGAGGGGGAAGGTAGGTGGGTGGGAATGAAGTGAAAAGCTGGGAGGAGATAGGTTGAAGAACAAAAGGGCTGAAGAAGCAAGAATCTGATACAAGTGGAGAGTGCACTGTGCACCGGGGAGAAAGGGAAGGAGGAGGGCACCAGAGGGGGATGATAGGCAGGCGAGGAGAAGAGAAGAGGTAAGAGTGGACCTGGAATAGAGAACGAAAAAAAAGAGAAGTGGGCTGGGGGAGAGAAATTACCGGAATTTAGAGAAATTGTTAACTTGGCTTTGAGTTGGAATATTCCAGTAGAAGAGGTCTCATTGCAACTGAAACATTTTGAGTTTCAAAAACATTTTCAGTAACACAAGTTGCTTCAATGATTGTGTTCACAGAAGTAAAGTTCTAACTAACTTCACCACATTCACATAGAAGTGGGGAAAGAAATGAATGTATTTTGCCGCACTTTGGCTGCAAAGGGTTAACATGGTCTGATCTAGTCACAGTCTTTCGGCATGAATTGTGTATATGCACTCAGTGACCATTTTATTAGGTACTGGAGTGGAACCTGGTGTGGTCTTCTGTAGCCCAGCTTCTTCAAGGTTCAATATTTTGTGTGTTCAGAGAGACACTGTTGTAACGCATTAGTATTTGAGTTGCGGTTGGCTTCCTATCAGCTTGAACCAGGTTGGGCATTCTTTTCCGATCTTTCCTACTAACAGGGCATTTTCAGCCGCAGAACTGCTGCTCGCTGGGTGCCTTTTGTTTTTCGCACCATTCTCTGTTAACGCTAGAGCAGGGGTTCCCAACCATTTTTTTCCCGCCATCGATCCCTAACATTAACTGAGAGGCTCGTGGACCCTGTGTTGGGAACCCCTGCTCGAGAGAATGAAAATCAGGAGGTACTCAAACCACCCCAACATTCCTGGGTCAAAGTCACTCAGGCCACTTTTCCCCATTTTGATGTTTGGTTTGAACAGCAACTGAACCTCCTGAACACGTCTGGCTGATTAGATATTTGCATCAATGAGCAGATGTGCAGATGCACCTAATAAAGTGGCCACAGAGTGTATTTGTCTCAGTAACAGTCTAGGTCAGGATGAGTGAATTGGATTGAAGCAGAATTGAGATCATGTGCCATGCAATGATGTTGTGAAATGGTTCAAAATTACCCGCGCTTTGGTGCAGAGGTTTTATCCAACAAGATTGCAAGGGGATTTTTATTTCTTTTCCATACTTATTGAACAACTTGATAGAAATAGATTATTACAGCACTGAACAATGTAGCTGTATGAGATGATGCAGTACTGTGTGATATTATGTGATGATATGGTACTGTGCAAAACAAAATCCTCTGCAATCATGATGGAGACAGTCCCTCTGATTACAATTATGGGGGAAAGTGCTTTCAAATAGTGCTTTTTGCAGATTAAAAACCACAAGACAGAGGAGCAGAATTAGGCTGTTCAGTTCTTCGAGTCTGCTCCAACATTCCATCATGGCTGATTTACTATCCTTCTCAACCCCATTCTCCCGCCTTCTCCCTGTAACCTTTGATGTCCTGGCTAATCAAGCACCTGTCAATCTCTGCTTTAATTATGCCCAATGACTTGGCCTCCACAGCAGTCTGTGACAATGAATTCCACAGATTCACCACCCTCTGGCTATAGAAATTCTTCTTCATCTCTCTTGCGTATGGATATCTTTCTATTCTGAGACTGTTCCCTCTGGTCCTGGAGTCCTCACTATAGGAAACACCCTCTCAGCATCCACTTTCAATGAGATCCCCCCTCATTCTTCCAGTGAGTACAGGCATCATCATTTTTGTGTGTACCCCCTTGGGAGGATTGTAGAAAGTTTAACAGATTGGATAAGGATTTGATGCATTTAATATGCAAGAAATAACCCTGAAAGAACAAATGAGGTATAGAAATGGATGGGAAATGATAAAGAGTTCAGAGCTATAGGGGAGCAAAGTTCAAAAATCTTTGTTCAAAGTTAATTTATTTTCAAAGTACATATGTGTCACTCTGATATTTATTTTTTCTTATAGGCATTTACAAAATACAGAAATACAATAAAATTTATATATAAACAAAGACTGACAAACAACCAGGAAAACAAGTCAAGAAAAAGTTTAAAAAGGTAAATAAGTAATATCAACACCATGAGTTGTAGAGAAAGTGAACTTATAGGTGAAAGTGAGTTTATGGATTGTGGAATCAGTTCTGTGCTGAGGAGAGTGAAGTTATCCACAGCCGTTCAGGATCCTGATGATTGTAGGGTAATAACTGTTCCTGAACCCGGTGTTGTGGGACCTAAGGCTCCTGTACCTCCTACTGGATGGTTAGGGCTTCGGGAACATAAATCCTTCCGTGTGGGAGGGTGTTCATTAGTGATACAAAATGGATCTTGTATTCATTGAGAGAATATAACTGTTGAGGAGGTGATGGATTAGATTATGAGGTGCAATTACATAGACCAGGCATACTGATGGGCCGAGTGGTTTTCCTGGAAAGCCGGGCACAAGGTGGGAGAGTTGCAGATTTTAGTAGATCATCAAAATTTGTTTCCCTTAGCCTGAATCAGGACATAGTGTTTTTTTGAAGTGGAAAACTTCAAAGACACTCTACATGATATCTCCTCCTTTGGTGTAAGCAGTTTGTATTGATTCATCTACAATGAAACAGATTGATTTTGTTTAGAAATAATACATGGAGAAAGAGAGGGATGCATGAGTAATGGTAAAGTGTCTGTGAATGTCTTATTGAGTCATTGGAGACACAATTTTTATAGAGTAATACAGCACAGAAACTAGACCTTCAGTCCAACTGGTCCATGCTACCCACAGCAGTCTCCCTGTTGGTCTCAGTTCCCCATGTTCAGCTCATAATCCTCTAAGTCCCTCTCCTCTATGTACTTTTCCAGATATCTCTTAAATGATGCAATCGTACCCTCCTTGACCATATCCACTGGCAGCTCATTCCAGCTGCTCACTACCATCCATGTAAAGAAATATCTCTCTGATCTCTTTTAAATCTTAACTCTCTTGTCTTTTGTCTGTCCCCTCTAGTTTTGAACTCCTCAACTCTGCAGAAAAGACTATGACAATGCACTTTATCCATACCCTTCATGGCTTTATAAACTTCTATCACTCCTCATTTCCCTTCGTTACAAGGAACAAAGATCCAGTGTGGCCAACCTCTCCCTATAAACCAAGTCCTCTAGTTTAGTTAGTATTTGTCTTACCTGTAAGTGTGTGGGTTTCCTCTGAGTCCTCCGGTTTCCTCCCACTATCTAAAGGCACACCGCCTACTTGTTGTAAAATAATGCAATAGTTTTGTAACAATTTATCACCTTTTCATTTTTTATTGGCTAAGCGTTAAACATGTTATACCTGTGTGCCTTCTAATTGGCCCTTACTTATGTCAGGAACTTGGCCTTAGCTCAGTATAAAATCGCCATCTCGCCTTTGTCTTTTCCTTAGTTTCTTTGTTCTTTACTCCCATGTGCTCTGTGCTGGTTTCTTTATTTTAAACTTTCAACAAACGTTCATGAAGCACCACGTTTTCAACTCATTCTTGGACTCCTAGAAGAACCTACGGGTCGATAATCACCAGATCTGACATTCGGTTAATTGGTCATTGTAAATTGTCCTGTGATTTAGGCTAGGAATAAGTAAGTGTGTTGCTGGGCGTTACTGGCTTATTGATCTGGAACAGCCTGTATAGTGCTGTTTCTATAAATAAAGATCTTCTACACCATTTCCAGTTTGACAATGTTGTTCCTATAGCAGGTTAATGAAAATAGTACAAAATACTTCAAATGTAGTGTCACCAATGACTTACATAGTGGCAACATAATGACTCTATTGCTAAACTTGATGCCCTGTCTAATGAAGTCAACACGCTAAATGCCTTCTTCACCATCCTTTCTACTTGTGTGGCCACTCTCAGTGAACTGTGTACTCGTACTCCCAGGTCCCTCTGTTCCACAATATTCATCAGTGCCCTGCCATTCACTGAGTAGATCCTACCCTGCTTTGAATGTTCAAAGTGCATCATCTCACACTTCACTAAGTTGAAACCCATTTGCCATTCTTTGGCCCATCTCTCTAACTGATTAAGATCTCTTTGTAACTCATTGGATTTGCCTCACCATCAACAAGATGTCCTAATTTAGTATCACTAGAAAATTTGCTAATTGTTCTATATACATTCACATCCAAATCATTTATAGAAATAATGAATAACAGAGGTCCCAATCCTGACCTTGGGGCTCTCCCCTAGTCACTGGCCTCCAGTTGGAGAGTCAATTTTCAACCATCTCCCTCTGCGTCCTATCATTTAGCCAATTCTGAATCCACCTCACTTGTCCCCCATCCCCCGAATCCCATGTGACCTAAATATCCACATCAGCCTGCCATGCATCACCTTGTCAAAGGCCTTACTAAAGTCCATATGGACCATATCCACTGTCTTACCTTCATCAATCCTCTTAGTTACCTCTTTGAAAAACTCCACAAATACTCCAAATATATCACCTCCCAACACACAAAACCATGCTGACTCTTCCTAATCAGTTAATGAGCTGAGGTAAATAATCCAAGGTCAGTCAATGTGTTGAGGTAAATCTGAAAAAAAAATGTAAATATAAAAAAAATGTAAAATGTAAAAAAAAATCAATACACAAAATGCTGAAGAAACTATCAGGTCAGGCAGCATCTATGGAGTGAAATTGACAGTTAACATTTCAGTGGAGAGCCTTCAACTGTGCTGTCCATTTCCCTCCATAGATACTGTCTGACCTGTTGAGCTCCTCCAGCACTTTGTGTGTTGCTCCAGATTCCAGCATCTCATCTGCAACCTCTTGTATCTCCATATCCGTTACATTGCTCAACTGTAAGACCTTCTTTTCTGCATTCAGTTCGTCCACATGAGCTAACCCCACAATCGTTGACCATGGGTTCCACTTTCCCTACTGCAGAAAATCCCAGTAGAAATGACTTTGCAGCAGCTCTCAAAGTGCATGCCACAGGCAATCATAAACTGAACTCCCACTGCAATTGATTGTGAAATTGAAATCAATAAATCTAGTTATATGTGAGAAGGCACAATGGAAAATTAACCTTGATAAATTTCTGAATTCTCATTAAAAGATTTGTGCATTCACTGATAACAACTCCTTGCCTTTGTGGACCCAATCAAGCTTACTGTGTTTTTAACTCTTTCATCCCTTGGGATGGAGGCTAAAAGATAGATGATAAATTTCCTGCATTTTCAGCAACAGTGCTCAGAATATCTGTGGAGGGATGTGCACAGCCCATTTGCATGATGGGTATTCACTTTCCAGGGTCTGAAAGTCTTATTGCTAACCTTAGCTTTCTAACACAACAGCGTGACCTTTCCAAAGGGTTGGAGTTCTTTATGACAAATTAAACTGCTAATCAATATTCCTTGTTTAGCTTCCTGTTGTAAACAAGAACCTGTCTTTAGTTCTTAATGCAAATTGCAAACAATAATCAGTTGTATGGTCAAGTACAGTACTGTGCAAAGGTCTTAGGCACATATATATAGCTAGGGTGCCTAATACTTTTGCTAAGTACTGCATTGTCAATGTGGAGTGAAGTGCAAATTTGTAAATCAGGCAGGAACAAAAGATATTGGGAACGGCAAAGGTGAATTGCTGTGGGACTGATGGCAGAGAAGAAGTTCCAGGGACAGAGTTGGCATTGGTGCAGACACACCCAGCCCTGAGACACCAGGTAAGGTAATTTGATTCCAAGCAAGTGGTTTATTGATCATTACAGAATATCCCACTGGTGCTTCCTGCTCCCTCCCTTCTCCCTTCCCCTTTTGATGTAGTCAATGCAGTTTCACTGTATATTTTGATGTTTTAATATACACGCAACATAAAAAGCTAATCTTTAAATGTTCATTCTTTATTTACAATGGCCTTAAAATCATACTTTTAATTCATTGTTATCTGAATAGACTTTAAATAATTTATGTTGTTGAAATTAGACCGACCTAAAGGGGAAAGCACATATGCCAGGTTACTCTATGAGTTTAAATTGGCTTGCCTCAGGAGAAACAGTTATTATTGTTGCTGCTATAGGTATGTTTTGGAGCGTGCTGGATTACTACTCAACTGCTCTCTCATTTCTCATTCAAGGAAGAGTTACCTTCCTGTTAAACCATTCAGAGCTTCAAAGATCAAAGTAAATATATTATCAAAGTAGACACAGTACTGTGCAAAACTCTTAGATTTTTTATTTTTTCAGATGGTATGGGTTCCACAGAGCCCTGACCTCAACATCATCAAGGTTGTGGAGAATTACCTGGAGTGATAGAAGCAAGCGAGACAGCCAAAGTCTGCAGAAGAACAGTGACAAGTTCACCAAGATGCTTGGAGCAACCTACCAGCCAATTTTCTTGTAAAACAGCATGACAGCATACCTAACCGAATGGATGCAGTTTTACAGACAAAGGATGGTCACACCAAATATTGATTTGATTTTGTTCTTTTACTGTTCACTGCTCTTTGTAGTTAATTTTTTGACATTTAGAAACTTTTCACTCCATTATTTTTGAAAGAATTTTTGCTTTACAGTTTTTTTACATGTGCATAAAACTTTCGCACAGTACTGAAATATTACCTTGAGATACCTTTTCTTGCAGCCATTTACAGGAAAGTAAGGATGTACAATAGAATATATGAAAAACTATACATAAATAAGGACTGACAAACAACCAATGTGCAAAATTGCATTAATGTGGGAGACCTTGCAAAGCAAGATCCCATAATTTTTATATGTACATGCAGATGTACAGTATAGAAACTGGCCCTTCCACTCATCATGTGCATACAGCCTTTTTGCCTACCTACACTAAGCTTGCATTAGGATGTTACCTTCTAAACATTGCCCATTTAAGTGTCTGTGCAAACACCCCTTAAATGTTGTAATTGCACCTGATCCTAGCACCTCTTCTGACAGCAAGTTCCAGATGTCAATCACCCTCAGTGCAATCGAACTTATCCCTCAGATCCCATTTAAAAGTCCTTCCTGTCATCTTAAAACAATGCCCTCTTGTTTTTGATATCCCTAACATGGGGATAAGCAATATGCTATAATTAACAGATTTTCAGTTTATTGCAGGGTTGATTAGCTGAACTGTTTCTACTGACAGGTGAAAGGGCAAAGGTGACTTATGATACCTTAAAACCAGTTGCTTCGGGCAGATGGGGCGCATCAGCCACAGTTGGCAGCTCATCTAGGAGAGGGAAAACTCTGATCTCAAACCTCCATGGCCTTGTGGCTATACCCACTCATGGGGAAGGTTTCGGGAGTCAACCCGAGGGAAAAATCTGAACCTGGAGTCTGTAAGGCAGTCCTACATTAGGTTCAACGCTGACTAGCAACTCCTGCGACACAGCTGGTGCCAAACTGTATATGTCTCTGCCGTTCCTTTGGATTCATCAGCCAGGAGGAGAGAAGACTGCTGACTGGGCTACAGCTTGCTCTCCATGTTGTACTGCCCTGGTATGTGTATTATGTAGAGAGCTATGATACAATATCCACAGTTCACCTTGGCCAATGGGGGGTGGGGCCTCATTAGGATTAGTTGAAGGAAGAGTAATCACCAGAAAATAGATCCAGCAGGCTTTTCTTGTGGGAGCTTTAATCACTAGGTTAGCTGGCTCCTGAATATTTGGTGCAGTTTTTATAATTGGCATTCTGGTGTGTTGTGCAAGGTGAATACTTAACAAGAGATACTCTGCGTTTGGGATCATAACTTGACCTTGAGGGAACTGAGGACATTTATTACAACCAGGACAACCTCTTGGCTCACACAAACAAGAGAAAACCTGCTGATGCTGGAGGACCTGCTGAATGGTCTCGACCCGAAATGTCGACTCTACTCTTTTCCGTAGATGCTGCCTGGCCTGCTGAGCTCCTCCAGCATTTTGTGTGTGTTTCTTGGTCGACACATGCCAACTGGTGACACACCAAGCAGCTCGTCTTTAATCATGCTAGCTAATTATGCCCCTGATCAGCTGCACCACTGGCAGGAGAGTTTATTGTGTATTTTAATATTGCATAGAGCCAGGTAACCCAGCAGAGAGGGAGAGGTCACTTCATCCATTCTGCCTGTGCCAGCTCTTTAATTGAGCCGCCCATTTAGTCACAGTGCTCTGCTAAATTCTTGCATCACTGAGTTTATTTGTTTCACTTTTAAAGTACTTATCCACTTTCCCTTTTGGAAGCTATTATTGACTGTGCCCCCTTTTCGAGCATTCCCCTCAGATCATAAAGATTAAATGTACAAACAAAACCTTCCTCTTCGCCCCTGTATTTTTTGCCAATTATCTTAAGTCTTTGTCTGCTAGTTGCCAAGCCCCTGCCAGAGTATGCAGCCTCTTACTTATTCTATCCAAAACCCTTTGTAAACCTGACCTTCATTAATAAAGTGTTGCTAATAAAGATGAACTGAAGCCGAGCTTGTGGACCTGCTCCAGCTGCTCTGGGCTTCATGTCTGAGGACTCACTTTTGTTCTCATACTAATTGCTTATTTTTACTGTTTGCTTGATTTGGTGTTTGTTCTCACTACACGTGCGGCGTTTGTTGGTCTGTTTTAATGGATTCTTTGGGTATCTTGTTTTATGGCTGCCTGAAAGGGGGCAAATCTCAAGGTTGTGTAATGTTTACATACTTCCATCATAAATGTACTTTGAACTTTGAACATTCAATACCCAAGTG
Organism: Mobula birostris; assembly: GCF_030028105.1. Taxonomy (NCBI): domain Eukaryota; kingdom Metazoa; phylum Chordata; class Chondrichthyes; order Myliobatiformes; family Myliobatidae; genus Mobula; species Mobula birostris. The sequence continues at coordinate 156,552,915 of NC_092377.1, read as the reverse complement.
AATCTCTTCTGAATTTTCACTGGATTAAGGAGAACAACAATAGATTCTGTGTTTCTTCTACATAATGGAAATTCCCTTTTCCAATTGTAATTCTGATAAAGTGATTTGTGTAGTATAGTTAAACTTCTTTGCTCTTCTGTTGTCTCCACTTACATCTCTACTTATACATTATAAAATGAAGGAAGCACATATATAGCTGAACCCCCACCCCAATGCAGCCATTTGGGAAATGGAAATTCACCCTGATAAAATTGGGTGGTGGGAGGAGGTACATCTCTACCAAAGAAGGTGTAAGGTGCTCCTGCCCTCCGCTAGCCTGTATACCACCCTTGGGCGAAGTGCAATACCTTCTTAGCTCTCAATCAGGGTCATGTGAAGCCATGGAGCAGATGGTGGATGATCATATGAGCAGCTGGTGCATATTAAAAGTCCTGGTTGTGCAAACACTGACGCCAGGCAGATAATCTCTGAAAAGTATTAATAATGGCTGGGATCACTGCCCAGAAGAAGGCAATGGCAAACCACTTCTTTTGAAAATTTTACCAAGAATAATAGTCATAGAAAGACTGTGGTCACTTACGTCAATATGACAGTGCGTAGAGATGATGATGAGAATTCACAAATCACCAAAGAATTTGTGATGGAAAATAAAATTCACTTCAGGAAATTATGCTTAAAGTTCAAAGTACATTTATTACGAAAGTATGTGCATGTCACCATATACAACCTTGAGATTTGTTTTCTTGCAGGCATTTACAGGAAAATAAAGAATGCAATAGAATTTATGAAAACTATAAACAACAAAGAATGACAAACAGCTAATGTTCAGAAGAAGACAAATCACGCAAATAATTAAAAAGTAAATAAATAATACTGAGTTGTAGAGTCTATGTGGAGTCAGTCCAGCGCTGAGGTGAGCAAGAGAGTATGTGAAATGAATGGATATAAATTGGCATGAAATTTATTTTTTCGACCTGCATTCTTTAGTGCATGTGTAGATAATGTGGTTTCACAACTTGGACTACTTTGCAGGAACACAACCTCTCCCTCTTCTTGTTATGTGGGGGCGACACCTATAGTTTTCCATCTTGCTAGGCTTTTGTTTTGGGTTTATGTGCTATTTGTTACGTCTTCTTTAGATTATTAAAGGTGCAAACATTAAATTTACGAGCTCAGCTTTTGGATAGGTGCACCATTGGCAATATCAGCAGTAAGTCCCTTGTCCCCAATGACTTTCTGGAAAGTAGTATTAAGCCGCTTCCTTAAACTGCTGCAATACCTCTGGTAAGAAAAGGGAGACGAGGAGATGCACACCAGTCCTCATAGCGGGATCAGGAGTGTAGAGTGTGAGCAATTTCAAGTTTCTGGGTATTAATATCTCTGAGGACCTAAGCTGGACCCAACTTATGGATGCAGCCATAAAGAAGGTAAGACAGTGGCTATGTCTCCTTCGGAGTTTAAGGAGATTTGGTATATTACCAAAAATACCTACAAATTTCTACAGATGTACTGTGGAGAGCATTCTAACTGGCTGTATCACCGTCTGGTATTGGGGTGGGGGGGGTGTGCAGCGATGGTGGATACTGCACAAGATCGAAGTAAGCTGCAGAGAGTTGTAAAGTTAGTCAGCTCCCTCAAGGGCACTAGCCTCTGTATTATTCAAGGAGTGGTGCCTCAAGAAGGTAGTGTTCATCATTAAGGACCCCCTCCCACAGGTCATGCCTTGTCTCATTGCTACCATGAGGAAGGAGGTACAAGGGCCTGAACCTCCTTTCACATTTCGATGATTCAGGAACAGCTTCCTCCACCTGAATTCAGATTTCTGAATGGAGATTGAACCCATGAACACTACCTCACTACTTTTTTAAATTTCTATTTTATTGCACTACTTATTTCATTGAACTGTGTGTGTATATATATATATATATATATATATATATATATATATATATATACACACACACCCTATCCTCGTTATATGCGTCTTCAGACAATGCGGATTCACAGTTATGTGAGGAACCTATTTCTACTAACGTCTCCTTATATGCATCCAAAACTCACAGTTATGCGAGGAGCACTGCTTTCCTGCCAATACAAGTCACGTGCGCACGCCTCACAGTCTCACTTTTGGGATGAGAAGCACCGCTTTCCCGCCAATGGAAGTCAGGTGCGCGTGCCTCACAATCTCACTCCCGTCAGTCTCGCGTTGGTTTTGGTTTCGGCAAGGTGTGGATACGTGATCTTGTGCTCTTAAACTTTTGTTGGTTTTACCTATGGTGCAGTGATTTTGTGCTTGAAATATTTAACTATGACTCCTAAGCATCCGATGTCATGTCCTGGGCCATCAGCTGAGCGGCAGAGAACTGCTTTAACACTTGGAAAAAAGTTGGAAATTATAAACAGCGCGGCATCAGCTGAAGGTAACACAGCTCTGGGATGTTACTGCCGGGAACAGAATCTTGCCTTTAAAGTTCTTTTGTTGCTTGACAATGTGCCAGCCCATCCTAAATATTTGGACAGCATTCATCCTAACATAACAGTGTGTTTCCTGCCGCCTAACACAACATCGCTGATTCAACCTCTCGACCAAGGTGTGATCCACATTCCAGGCGTACGTATTTTTTTTATGGTGAACTATTTCTCAGGTGCTGCAAGCAAAAGACGATTTTGAAAATCCCGGGAGTTTACCAATGATGAGGGAATGATGGAAGTCGGAACGCTTGGCACAAATCACAATGGACATGGACCCAAGTTTAGAACAGAGTCAGCATTTCAATTGTTCCCTGCCGTCAGCCCTTCTTCCCTACAAGCAAATTTATGCTGAAAAACAAAATGCTGCCAAGCAAACAACCCTCACCACTTTCTTCCAATGGGTGTCATCTCCTGCTGCCGGCAGTTGTGAGAGTTCTGTGAATCTTCCTTCACCCCTTGCTGTGTTTGATATGATCCTGACAACCTCAACCATCCACCTCAGGGGCCCGAGCTGCAGAAGGGCCTAAAATAGGTAGCTATCAACATGGCGGACAAAAAAAATACGAGAGTGGAGCACAGAAAAGAAAAAAGAAACAAGAAGGAGAGGACCGTGAGAAAGAAGCATTAAAAAAGACATTGAAATTGACAGAATTTTTTAAACCTGTTCTCGATGACGCAGCAGTACCATGGCTCTTGTCACAGTCTGAGACCGGTGGACAAATGGAGACTTGTTCAACAGCTAGTGCTAGTACAGGACCACCATCCTTGCAACAGTCAGCTGCTAACGTTGAAGAGGCAGAGAGCATGACTTTGGGATTCCCGACCACAGAGGCCTCTGAACAACCAAATCGGGCCGCCATTAACGTTAACGTATCGCTCCTGAGGATCCTTACAGCACTGATCCTGCTCGCTGGGGAAAGGAAATGTTAGATGATTCAGTCCAAGCGTACTGGGCTAAGAAAGGGCCTGAGTCCTGCCAGGATAAGGATGTAGATATCAAAGCTTCAGAACGAGTATACAAACAGCAGAGACGTTTTTCCTCCAAATTTCACTTGAAACGCAAGCTCATAAATGGTGAGTACATATCAAGGCAGTGGCTCTATATTCCCCTCCCACCGGCTGTGTGTTTTGTTTTGCATGCTGCATCTTCAGTGATGGTAACCGTCAGTCCATCTTCAAAACTGGCTTTAGCGACTGGAAACATGCCGCTGAGCGCATAGGAGAGCATGAAAATAGCGAACACCACTATACAAAAAAAAAATGGACAAGCTTGAGATAGCTTTTCTGAACAAATTGTGGCATTGCATTCTTCAGCGCTTTGGAAGTGCAAGTGTTGCATTGCGAGCTGTGTAATGCTGTGGATTTGGTGAGATCACTACGGGGATACATAGCAAGCTTGCGTGATCAATTTGATACTTTTGAGACCCAAGCTAAAACTATGTCTCCAACAGTCCAACAAGTGTACAAAGAAGACACCCAACGACAAAGAAAATGTATAGCCTTTCTGGGTGAATTCACAACACCTGATGTAGGCTTGTCAGCCAGAGGAAAATTTCTCAGCTACTGTTTTTTTGATCGTGATGGATAGATTACTTGCAGAAATTGATTGCAGATTTGCATCATATAATGACCTTAACAACACATTTGGCATCCTAAACAATATCCCTTCTCTCTCTGTACAAGAGAGCATCTGATCTCCAAAGCAGTTATTCAGCTGACTTGCAGTTAGACCTTGTGGAGGAGAATTGTCTATTTCAGGGAATTTGTAAGTGGCAAAGATATTTCATCCACAACAGAGCTTTTATGCTTCCTCAGAGAAGAAAACTTGCAGGTCATTTTCCCAAATGTAAGCCTTGCTTTGAGGCTTTCCCTGACTCTCCCTGTCACAAATGCAAGAGGTGAGCAATCTTTCTCCAAGCTCAAGCTAGTGACGAATAGGCTCAGATCCACAATTGGACAGGATAAGCTGAAACATCTTACTCTGATGTCACTTGAAAGTGATCTTGTTTGGAAACTGGATTTTAGTGAACTGATCAAGGACCTTGCTGTGAAGAAATCCAGAAGAACTACGCTTTAATTTTGAAAAACAAGCATCTGACTTTGTAACTATCTAGGCTTCTGTGTCAATGCTGTTCCTGTTTTTGTGGCAATAGGCTAATAGTGGACTGTTTACAAACCTAGTAAGTGGTCTTTACTCTGCAAGCCACACAGCACAGCAATAGGGTAGTATGTACTAGATCTCATTTTTCAAAAAGATTGTCGGAGGATTGTCATGTTCCCTAGTTTGCCATAGTGGCATCTCTCTTGGCCTTTTTGTCTCACATTTCCATTTTACTTCCTCAGAACACACGCTTGAGAAAAATACCTAGTTAAAAGTGCTTTGACATTGTTTGAGAAATAAGGCCTATGGTATGTGCAGCAATAGCTAAATAAATATTTAAGATTGGGTACATCATACTTTGTCTCCCTCATAACTTTACTAAGCCAACTAAGCCTAGGTCAATTTTTGAGTGCTTTAGATGCTGTCCTTCAAACTAAGAAGCTGCATTACTTTCTGTCCTCCCTCTTAAGGCCTGTAAGCTTATAGCCTACATATTGTACTAAACCAATATCTTGGTCCACAGCTTTGATATTTAGACCAGTACGACCTTTGCTTTTGTTCTTGCCTTTATTTGCTTAGTACAGCAATATTTTACGGTGTCAGCAGGGGCCCATTAGGGCCTTCAGCCCAGGAGCCTTGGCCTGACTAAATCCGGCCCTATATATATATCCGGTCGGCCCTCCTTATCCATAAGGGATTGGTTCCGGGACCCCTCGCGGATACCAAAAAATGCAGATGTTCAAGTCCCTTATTCAACCTGTTTCGATGACGTGGACCTTAGGACCCAGCGGAACCCCGGACCTTATTTAACTTGTCTCAGTGCATTGGGCATTAGGAGCTGGTGGCGGAGCTCTGAATCCACAGAGTTTCTGTTCACGAAAATAATCACAATCGCGATTTCAAATAAAGTGGAAATGATAAAGTGATCAGAAAGAGGTGAAATGCCATCGGTCATTGGAAAAGCGTTAGGCTACAGTCGGTCAAAGAATGGAACAATTTTAAAGGATAAAATGAGAAAGGCCCTGCCCGATTAAAGCTACAATTATTACTAAGCAATGCAGTGGTTTAATTATTGGGTTTTGGGGTTTTGGGTTTTTGATCCTTCACATCAACCCGGCACGGATGGAGAGTACACTCAGGAGCGATCTGTCACTGGATCAAACTCCGGAACTTCTGTTCCTGAGCCCGGCGCTGAAACGTACATTTCTTAAGTATTTTATATGCACAGAAAGATAAAATATATACTATGTACTAAGACAAACGTTTGACTAACTGACGCCAAATAATACGGGATGTACTTGTTCCAACTTACTTAGTAAGAGAACTTCTGTTTTTTTTCGATCCTGATCCAAGATAACCTATGCATATCCTCCCGTATACTTTAAATCATCTCTAGATTACTCATAATACCAAATACAATGTAAATGCTATGTAAAATAGTTGTTATACTGCATTGTTTAGGGAATAATAACAAGAAAAAAAGTCTGTACATGCTCGAACAGCAAGTGCTGGAAGAGCACTTAAGGGTTTTCTCGATTCGCGGGTTGGTTGAGTTCGCGCATGCGGAACTCGCGGATAAGGAGGGCCGACTGTATATATATTCTGTAATTCCCAGCTATTTTCTTTCTGTATTATTATGTGCTGAATTGTACTGTTGCAGCAAAGTTACCAAATTTCAGGACATATGCTGGTGATATTAAACCTGATTCTGATTCTGATTCTAAAACTGCTCCCACAGTTAAGGACGGAGTTTCTGGATGCAGATCCACTGAAAATAACATCGGAGTGTGAGTGTGAGTTGGAGGGGAAAGCAAAGGTGGTGGTATTCCTTTGTGCACTTGGTGATAGAGGTTGCATGTTTGGCTGGTACTGTTGGAGCAGTCTCAAATACCCTATGATCAGAAAATAGATGAATATGCCTTGATTAAAGTTCATCATTGAGCAGAGAGATTGGTGGCAGAGGCTGGGTTCATTACTGTTTGATCCAGCCACTCTTAGATGCCCTATAATGTGTAAACAGTGCGTAAGTCCTTCTCAAGAATCTCCACCTTGTCGTCATGGAGAGCCTAATCAACTTTTGCGGTCCTGATAGCAATCTGGAGTTTAGTCATCTAGTGCTGAGCTGAAGTTAGGGTCACCCATGGCAGTAAAGTCAATGTGAAGATTCCAGACAATTAATGATCCAACTTAACAGTGGAACTGGCTGAAGATAATGATACATCACAACAACAGTGGAGATGGAGGAAGGCTGCATCAGTAAAGGGTCCCCAGTTATCTTGCATGCTGTGCCACTGGACCCTGATCCCGGTCTGTCAAGGACCTTGTGATGGCTGCCCATACATCAGCCTCTCCACATTAAACAAAGTCATGCACAGGTGTTCTCCATTAAAGAATCCACCCTAACATCCTGGTGACTCACTAATAGTAACCCTTTAAGAGAACATCATACTTAACTTGAGAGATTGCAATATAAATAGAACTGAGATCAAATACAAGTTGAATGAATTGTGATAGACATAATGGGCTAAATTGCCTGCTATTGTAGATACACTCAGTGGCAACTTTATTAGTTACAGCTGTGCACTTGCTTGTTAATGTAGACATCTAATTTGCCAAATCATCTGGCAGCAACTCAATGCATAAAAGCATGCAGACATGGTCAAGAAGTTCTGTTGTTTCAGACCAAACATTTTGTTTTTTGAGGATAGTCTTCCGATGACCATGGAATGATTGCTGGTACCAGACAGGGTGATTTAAGTATCTCAGAAAATGCCGATCTCCTGGGATTTTGAGGCACAACAGTGTTTAGAATTTACAAGGGATGGTGCGAAAATCAGAAAAACATCCAGTAAGCAGCAGCTCTGTGGGCAAAAACACTTTGTTAGTGAGAGAGATCAGAGAAGACTGGTTCAAGCTAACAGGAAGGTGACAGCAACTCAAAAAACTGCATATTACAAGAGTGGTGTGCAGAAGAGCATCTCTGAACACAAAACTTGTCAAACCATGAAGTGGATAGGCTACAGAATCAGAAGACCACAAACAAACACTGGGTGGGTACTGTATTAGGTGGAGGAGATACCTAATAAAGTAGCCACTAAGTGTATTTTTACTCACAACAAGAAGAGCATCTAGGTTTGGTCTTGAGATGGGTCGCTTCCTGATGTGATAGCCCGGTCCATGAAGTCTGCATTCTGGTTCACGGTCCGGTCCGTGGACTCAGGACTCCAGGTCTTCCAGCTGTCTCTTGTTTGGTTGAGTTAATCATAGGCACCTGATTCCCATCGTGGGGCTTGGAGTATAAGGAGCCTTGGGGTTGTGTGTGAGCTGCTGGTTTGTCTTGTCAAGATCCCCTGGGAGCAACCTGATGGTGGAAGGCTAGTGTGACCACTTGCCATCTTTAGGCTGTGTTGGAGAACCATTGCTTCGTGGAGCCTTGCTGTCAGTAGTAAGAGCTGTCTTTGCGGTATGGATTCGGCTGTTTCCTGGGCCAGCTGAGTGGCTGTCAGCCACTCCAAGCTAGGTAGGCATCCAGCTGTTTCCATAGCCAGCCATGGTTGCTGGCTGTAGCTGCGACTCGGAGCAACCCGGAAGCAGAGATGGAACTGTCTGTTGTTCTTTGATGTTTGTCTCTTCTTGTCCTTGCCTCCGTGGGGTAAGTCAGACCGTTCTGCCATTGCCCTGCGGGGGGTCCTGTCTTGTCTTGTCCTCGCATCCGTAGTCCATGTCCTAGTCCAAGTCTGCGTTCTTGTCCCTGCTCCTTGCCTGCATCCTGCCACGTCCCTACTCTAGTCAGGTCCTGTTCCTTGTCCTTCAGTGTCTGTGTCTTGCATTTGAGTTCGCCATCAATGCCCCCCCCCCCCATTGTGACACCTGATTTATCTTATTTCTTTTTCCTGTCCTGTTCTTTTCAAGGTCATGGTATCTTCATCTACCAGCAGTAGTCCATCCTCCTTGATGGAAACCAACCACAAAGCTACTGTGTAATTGCATTTAGCTTGCACTGAAAGCAGCTCCCTAGAGAAGAATTGGTATGACGTGCAACGGCTGCAAGGACATTCTGCAATGAAACTTTAACTGGCAGCTATACAGTAACAATGTCATTTGGACTATTAGCTTTGATACCTCTACATAATTTTATGGATGTGTGGAATGTGATCTGATGGACATTATATTAGAACAAGAACTGAGAGCAATTTAATGTAGATGGATACATACGAGTGTGTTTCTGGATAAAGACGAGGTAGAATGAGATGTATTGAATCTGACATGATATGTAATTGTATAGCCCAATATGAAAAATGCTTTCTGGTGTCTGTTTAACTGAGAAATGACTTGAGTACTAAGCTAGGATTATGCATCAGTGGCATTGGCCTAATCAGAGAGAGCCACTATGGCTTTGTGAGGGGCAGGCTGAGTCTTACCAAATTGATTGACTTTTTTGATGAGGTGACAAGAGAGATCGATGAGAGTAGGGCAGTGGATGTTTACTACATGAGTTTTAATAAGGCGTTTGACAAATTCCCTTATGGAAGATTAAGATGCATGGGGTCTGTGGCAAATTGACTGTTAGGATTCAGAACTGTGCATAGAAGACAGAGGGTAGGGGTAAGTTTTTTTACTCGGAGTGCCAGATGCCTGGAATGCGCTGCCTGCTATGGTGTAGAGGCAAATACTGTACATTGGAGGCTTTTAAGAGACGTTTAGATAGGTACATGAATGTGAGGAAGATGGAGGGAGATGAGCATTGTGTAAGTAGGAGGGTTAGTGTTTGTGTGCTTTTGATTTGCCTTTTAGCTGGTTCAGCACAACATTATGGGCCAAATGGCCTGTTCCTGTGCTGTACTCTTCAACGATCTATGCTCTATCTTGTGTTTCATTGTCACTGGAGCAGATTTCCCAGTGGTGATAAAGAATTTTTGATCAAAAACATAAACTTCTTGCAAGTGGATTTCAGATGCTGAGAGGCCAGATGCATAGTGCAGCTGAACCCACAGTTCCATGTGATCTGCAGTAGAGTCATACGTTAATTTCATGGCCATTGGAATTGTTTATTATTGTCACTTTATTGTGTTTGTTCAAAGAGAGTTCATTAACAAGTGTTTAAAAGAGAGCAGTTTGTGGAAGTCGGTCATTTCTTCGGCAGTTGAGCGGGGCACGACTGTGCAAGCGCGTCTAAGTTGGACCGTGAGGCTGTGGGAGTGTTTAAAAGAGAGCAGATTAATGGAGCGGGTGACATTGTAGCGGGCGACGGAGTAGAGGGAGATAGAGTAGGAAGGCTTTGGCTCCTCAGGCTTTGGTGAGCAGAGGCTGAGGAAGAGCTTCACTCCGTGAGGTAAGGTTGGGTAAGTTCCTTTAATAAATCTAATTACCTTAAGAGTAGGTAATGGAGGCAGCAGTTAGGGCAGTTGAGTGCTCTGTTTACAGGATGTGGGAAGTCAGGGCGAGCACAATCGTCCCTGATAACTACATCTGCGAAAGGTGCATCCAGCTGCAGCTCCTGACAAATCAAGTTAGGGAACTGGAGCTGGAGCTGGATGAACTTCGGATCATTCGGGAGGCAGAGGCAGAAATAGAGAGGAGTTATAGGGAGATAGTCACCCCTAAGAGTCAGGAGACAGGTAGCTGGGTGACTGTCCGGAGAGGGAAGGGGAATAGACAGAAGGAGCAGAGCACCCCATTGGCCGTTCCCACCAATAATAAGTACATCGTTTGGATACTGTTGATGGGGACGACCTACCAGGGACAAGTTGCAGTGGTTGCGTCTCTGGCACCGAGATGGGACCCTCGACTCAGAAGGGAAGGAGGGAACAGAGGAGAGCAGTAGTGATAGGGGATTCGATAGTTAGGGGGACAGAGGTTCTGTAGAAGAGTGTGAGAATCCCAGATGGTCTGTTGCCCCCCGGTGCCAAGGTCTGCGATATCTCGGATCGAGTTCTCAGTGTGCTCGAGAGGGAGGGTGAGCAGCTGGATGTTGTGGTCCATGTAGGGACCAATGACATGGGCAGGAAGAGTGAGAAGGTCCTGAAAGGTGAGTTTAGGGAGTTAGGCGCCAAGTTAAAGGACAAGACCTCCAGGATAGCAATCTCAGGATTGCTACCAGTGCCATGTGCAGGTGGGTTTAGAAATAGTAAGGTAGCGCAGATCAACAAGTGACATGGTGCAGGAGGGAGGGCTTCAGATTTGTAGATAATTGGGCAGTTTTCCAGGAAGGTGGGACCTGTTCCGGTGGGATGGTCTACATCTGAACTGGAGGGGGACAAATATTCTTGCAGGTAGGTTTGCTAGAGAGGCTCCAGTGGATTTAAACTAGATACAAGGGGGGAGGGGAACCAGAGTGTAGGAACAGATGTAGGGAAGAAGGAAGAAAAAGAAAATAGTAAGGTTGTTTGCACCGTTAGTGATAAACAGAGCAAGAGGTGGAAAATTTCTTAAATGCATTTATTTTAATGCTAGGAGCATTATAAGAAAGGTGGATGAGCTTAAAGCATGGATTGATACCTGGAAGTATGATGTGGTAGCTATTAGTGAAACCATGGTTACAGGAGGGGTGTGATTGGCAACTAAATATTCCTGGGTTTAATTGCTTCAGGTGTGATAGAATCGGAGGGACAAGAGGGGGAGGTGTTGCATTGCTTGTCAGAGAAAATATTACAGTGGTGCTCTGGCAGGATAGATTAGAGGGCTCGTCTAGGGACGCTATTTGGCTGGAATTGAGGAATGGGAAAGGTGTAGTAACTCTTATGGGGGTGTATTATAGACCACCAAATGGGGAGCGAGAATTGGAGGAGCAAATTTTGTAAGGAGATAGCAGATATTTGTAGTAAGCACAAGGTTGTGATTGTGGGAGATTTTAATTTTCCACACATAGACTGGGAAGCTCATACTGTAAAAGGGCTGAATGGTTTGGAATTTGTAAAATGTGTGCAGGATAGTTTTTTGCAGCAATACATGGAGGTACCAACTAGAGAAGGGGCAGTGTTGGATCTCCTGTTAGGGAATGAGATAGGTCAGGTGACGGAGGTTTGTGTTGGGGAGCACTTCGGGTCCAGTGATCACAATGGTATTAGTTTCAATATAATTATGGAGAAGGATAGGTCTGGACTCAGGGTTGAGATTTTTGAATGGAGAAAGGCTAACTTTGAGGTGATGCGAAAGGACTTAGGAGGAGTGGATTGGGACAATTTGTTTTATGGGAAGAATGTAATAGAGAATTGGAGGTCATTTAAAGGTGAAATTTTGAGGGTTCAGGATCTTTATGTTCCTGTTAGGTTGAAAGGAAAAGTTAAAAGTTTGAGAGAGCCATGGTTTTCAAGGGATATTGGAAACTTGGTTTGGAAAAAGAGACATACCTACAATAAATATAGGAAGCATGGAGTAAATGAGGTGCTCGAGGAGTAAAAAGAATGTAAAAGGAATCTTAAGAAAGAAATTAGAAAAGCTAAAAGAAGATGTGAGGTTGTTTTGGCAAGCAAGGTGAAAATAAATCCCAAGGGTTTCTACAGTTATATTAATAGCAAAAAGATAGTGAGGGATAAAATTGGTCCCTTAGAGAATCAGAGTGGACAGATATGTGTGGAGTCAAAAGAGATGGGGGAGATTCTGAACCATTTCTTTTCTTAGGTATTCACTAAGGAGAAAGATATTAAATTATGTAAGACACAGGTAGGGAAGTTATGGAAACTATGATGATTAAAGAAGAGGAAGTACTGGTGCTTTTAAGGAATATAAAAGTGGATAAGTCTCCAGGTCCTGACAGGATATTCCCTAGGACCTTGAGAGAAGTTAGTGTGGGAATAGCAGGGGCTCTGACAGAAATATTTCAAATGTCATTAGAAACGGGGATGGTGCCGGAGGATTGGTGTATTGCTCATGTTGTTCCTTTGTTTAAAAGGGGTTCTAAGAGTAAACCTAGCAATTATTGGCCTGTGAGTTTGACGTCAGTGGTGGGTAAATTGTTGGAAAGTATTCTTAGAGATGGTATATATAATTATCTGGATAGACAGGGTCTGATTAGGAACAGTCAACATGGATTTGTGCGTGGAAGGTCATGTTTGACAAATCTTACTGAATTTTTTGAAGAGGTTGCTAGGAAAGTTGACGAGGGTAAAGTGGTGGATGTTGTCTATATGGACTTCAGTAAGGTCTTTGACGAAGTTCCACAGGGAAGGTTAGTTAGGAAGGTTCAATCATTAGGTATTAATATTGAAGTAGTAAAATGGATTCAGCAGTGGCTGGATGGGAGACGCCAGAGAGTAGTGGTCGATAACTGTTTGTCAGATTGGAGGCTCGTGACTAGTGGTGTGCCTCAGGGATCTGTACTGGGTCCAATGTTGTTTGTCATATGTATTAGTGATCTGGATAATGGGGTGGTAAATTGGATGAGTAAGTATGCAGATGATACTAAGATAGGTGAAGTTGTGGATAATGAAGTAGGTTTTCAAAGCTTGCAGAGAGATTTAGGCCAGTTAGAAGAGTGGGCTGAAAGATGGCAGATGGAGTTTAATTCTGATAAATGTGAGGTGCTACATTTTGATATGACTAATCAAAATAGGACACACATGGTAAATGGTAGGGCATTGAAGAATGCAGTAGAACAGAGTGATCTAGGAATAATAGTGCATAGTTCCCTGAAGGTGGAATATCATGTGGATAGGGTAGTGAAGAAAGCTTTTGGTATGCTGGCCTTTATAAATCAGAGCATTGAGAATAGGAGTTGGGATGTAATGTTGAAATTGTACAAGGCATTGGTGAGGTCAAATTTGGAGTATTGTGTACAGTTCTGGTCACCAAATTATAGGAAAGATGTCAAGAAAATAGAGAGAGTACAGAGAAGATTTACTAGAATGTTGCCTGGGTTTCATCACCTAAATTACAGAGAAAGGTTGAACAAATTGTTTCTTTATTCTTTGGAATGTAGAAGGTTGAGGGGAGACTTGATAGAGGTGTTTAAAATTATGAGGGGGATAGATAGAGTTGACGTGGATAGGCTTTTTCCATTGAGAATGGGGGAGATTCAAACAAGGGGACATGAATTGAGAGTTAAAGGGCAAACATTTAGGGGTATCATGAGGGGGAACTTCTTAATTCGGAGAGTGGTAGCTGTGTGGAACGAGATTCCAGCAGAAGTGGTTGACGCAGGTTCGATGTTGTCGTTTAAAGTTAAATTGGACAGCTATATGGATAGGAAAGGAATGGGGGGTTATGGGCTGAGTGTAGGTCGGTGGGACTAGGTGAGAGTAAGAGTTTGGCATTGACTAGAAGGGCTGAGATGGCCCGTTTCTGTGCTGTAATTGTTATATGGTTACATATTTCATGCCTGCATTGGTCAGGGTCGATCATGAATCTAGCTGACTAGATACGCACGCCTGGGAAGTACATTATTAAGAGCATGCTGTTGCCCATGTAGAAAGCTCCCCCTCTCTATGCATCTGGTGAACCCAAAGGAACAGCAGAGACTGACACAGTTTGGCACCAGTGGTATCGCAGGGTTGCCAGTCTGTTTTGAGCTCAATGTGGGCTGCATTAAGGACTCCAGCTCCAGATTTTTCCCTTAGGGTTTATTCCTGAAGCCTTCCTCATGAGTGGGTATAGCCACAAACCGGTGGAGGAGTGAGATCAGGAATTTTCTTCTCCTAGATGAGCTGCCAAGCATGGCTGACGAGCCCTATCTGCCCGAAGTGATTGGTTGTAAGGCACCAGTAATCCGCCTTTGCCCCTTCTCCTGTCAGAAGAGATGGTTCCACTGGGCTTAGTAGCTAAGCCACATATGAAAGCTAGAAGCTGGACTTGGTTGTCAGAGGCTATTTGGGGTGCACATCGGTGGGAGCATTTAATAGGTAGTAGGAGCTTATCCCCACTACCTCTCCCAGCTATAACAACCATCTGTACCTCAAAATGCATATTTGTTACCATATACTGCCTGGAGATTCATTTTCTCGCAGGCACTTGCAGGAAAATTAAGCAGTATGGTAGAATTCATGGAAAAGTAAAAAACTGACAAAAAAACTGTGCATGAGAAGACAAGTCATGCAAGTAAAAAAATAAATAAGTGATACTGAGAATATGAATTGTAGAGTCCTTGAAAGTGAATCTGTAGGTCGTGGAGACAGTTTGATGTTGAGTGATGCCAGGAGACTCATATTTTATCTCACTGAGGGGCAGGAAGTAAGCTTAAAACTGCCTGGAAGGTTAAGGGATGATTTAACTTAAATTTACCAGAGTTCAAGGAGAACTAGAAGATTAAAATTATTTCAGTTGGAGTTTTGAGCTACGAAAATGGAGCCAAACCTTTCAGAACTTAGAAAATACTTCTACTTACAAAAAAATGGTAGAAATGGGACATTATGTTGCGGTAGTACAAGAAGTTGGTGTATTATTTACTTATTTAGAGTTACAGAGTGGAATAGGCTCTTTCGGCTTTTGGAGCTGCACTGCCCATCAGCCCAGCAAATTAACCTCAGCCTAATCACAGAACAATTTACAATGTCCAATTAACCTGCCAACCGGGCACGTCTTTGGACTGTGGCAGGAAACTGGAGCACCCAGAGGAAACCCAAGCATTTCACAGGAAGACGTACCACCTCCTTACGGAGGAAGCTGAGATCGAACTGCAAACTCCAATGCCTTGAGCTGTAATGGTTGTCACAGCCAGGGTGGTAGTGGGGATAAGCTCCCACCACCTAAAAAGCGTTCCCAATGGCATGCATCTCAAATTAGCCTCTGGTAACCGAGTCCAACTCTTGACCTTCACGTGGTGGAACTATTTACTCTGACAGGAGAGGGGGCGATGGTGGGTCACTGGTGCCTTAAAACCAGTTGCATTGGGCAGGTGGGGTTTGTTAGCCTGGGAAGGCAGCACACCTAGGAGAATGAAAACTCTGATTTAAAATCTCAGCTGCCTTGCAGCCATAACCACAAAATGGGAAAGTCATTGGGAGTAAACCCCAAGGAAGAAATCCGGAGTTGGAACCCCTAAGGCAGTCTGATGTTAATTCAACGTCATTTTGGCAGCTCCTGCAGTTCATCAAAACATTAGACTTGGCAGCCCTTTTGACATCAACATCTGGACCGAGAAGGGGATCATGATATTTGGGCAACTCATGGTCTTCATACACCTCCTGCCCAGGATCTGGTGATACCAGTCTCCACAACCATCTCAAGAGCTGTTGTGATCAGGGAGTGGTGACGTTGGCAGGCATAAGATGGTGGTGGGAGCCACTAGTTACGGACCTGCACTCAGGCGGCTAAGTCAAGGGCAGTGTTCGGCAGCCACCTTGGCGATGGAGCAGCTCCCTTCAGAGACCCCACTGCTCCCCCCCGCATGGAAAGGGTCTGGAAAAGGTGACCTAAAGAAAGCTTGCCTCACCCTCTCCTGTCAGCATACTGCAGCTAACTGGACATCTATTTTGCGGCCGAACTGCCTCAAAAACCACAAAAGAAAGAAGAGCCACCAGGAAGCTGAGCAAACTCTGGAACGTCGGGACACTCACAGACAACAAGACCAGTAGCAGACCTGAGAGGCGAACTGCTCTTGTAGGACATGTGCTTCAGAAATACAGCGTTGACACTGTAGTGCTCAGTGAGACACACCTGGCCGGGACTGGTGAAATCACAGAAGTAGGGGCTAGTTTTCTGGAGTGGCGAGGGAAAGGATGAGGCTGGAGAAACCGAAGTTGGTTTTGCCATCTGGACCACTATCGTCAGGAACCTGGAGTCCCTCCCAGAGGCAGCAATGATCGCCTCATGGTAATGAGGCTGCATAGCTAAGACTTATCTGACTCTGCTCAGTGCCTACGCACCCACCATGACCTACACCTCTGAACAGAAGGAACTGTTTTAGCAGGGACTTGGCCAACTACTACGCTCTGTCCCGAAAGATGACAAGATCCTGCTACTTGTCAACTTTAATACCCGAGTTGGCATCGACCATTAGTCTTGGCCGGAAGTCATTGGCAAGCATAGCCTTGGGAAGGAGAATTCAAATGGCCAGCTACTACTCTCCTTCTGCGCAGAAAATGGGCTGACAATCACGAACGCCCTCTTTCAGCTTCCAGACATCCACAAGGCAACCTAGACGCACCCATGCTCCAAGAAATGGCACCTGATTGATCACAAGGTAGTGGGACATCAGGGATGTGATCATCACCAGAGCATTGAAGGGTGCAGACTGCTGGACCGACCACATCCTGCAGAGAAGCAAGCAGTCATTTCAGTTCAGCAGGGCGCACAGGCACCAGCAGGCTGACGCTAGGCGGAAGCTGAACAGTCAACAGTTCGCTGACCCCCAGCACCAAAGAGGAGCTGATCAGCAAACTGGAGGAACAACTTGAGCAACTGCCTGAGGAAGCTGACCCAGAAACAGCATGGGCTGCCTTCAGAGACGCCCTGTATAGTGCTGCAAGTGCCATTCTCGGGCACCCCAGAGGAGGCATCAGGATTGGTTCGATGAGAACAGCTCTGATATCATCACCCTTGTCAAGCCTTTGCAAGCTGGCTCAGTGACAAGCAGCCAACCTTCAAATATGAAGCACCTCCGTAGTAAGGTCCAGACTGAGCTGTGGAAGATGAAAGTGGCACTACTCTGACCAGAGCAACACAAGGAAGTTTTTTGATGGTCTAAAGGCAGTGTACAGACCTTCTTCCAACATCGTGGCACTAGTCTGCTCCTTGGATGGAGCGCTCTTCAGTAAGAAAGGCGACATTGTGCAGCGCTGGGCAGACCATTTCAACCAGCTGCTGAATAGGCCATCCCAGATAGACAACCAGGCCATAGAAGACATGCCCCAGCACTCAGTCTTGGAGGCCCTTGATGATCCCCCCACATTGGTAGAAGCTAGGAAGCCAGTCAACCAGCTGCATCCAGGCAAGGCCCCTGGCTCAGATGGGATTCCACCAGAAGTCTTCAAGGAGGGTGGCAAAATCCTTCAGAGGCTGATAGAGCTCATGCAGCAGTTCTGGGAGAAAGCCTGTGTACTACAGGACTTTAGGGATGTGAACATCAACCACCTGTACAAGAACAAGGGGGACCGGGCATCCTGTGACAAACACAGAGGCATATCTCTTCTGAGCATAGCCAGGAAGATCACGGCCCGTATCATACTGAACAGGATTACCTCTCACCTCCTTGATGATGTTGTTTCAGTGAGCCAATGTGGTTTCAGATTTAACAGAGGGAAGAGGGACAGTGGACTTGATCTTTGGTATCAGACAGATCCAGGAGAAGCGCCATGAACAGAACTAGAATCTATGCATCCTCTTCATGGACCTGACAAAAGCATTTGATACCGTCAGTTGCACAGGCCCTTGCTGCATCCCTACCAAGTTAGGCTGCCCCCCCAGGGCTGCTCAGTGTTGTCAGGACATTCCACGACGGCATTACGGCCAGGGTCACCAAAACCGGCTGCACCTCTGACCCCTTCCTGGTAACTAACAGTGTCAAGCAGGGCTGTGTCCTAGTGCGTACTTTGTTCAGCCTGCTGTTTGCCACGATGCTGTTCTCTGCTGTCTCACAGACTGACGCGGAAATAATAATTCACTACAGGACTGATGGACACTTTGATCTGTGACACCTTGAGACCAAGACCGAAGTGTTGGAAGCAGTAGGACGAGACTTCCTTTTTGCAGATGACACAGTGAACGGGACCAACAGGAGCTCGCTGACTGCCTCACTGTGGCAGCGAAAATATTCGGCCTAACCATCAGCATACAGAAGACAGAACTTCTACTTCAACCCACACCCTACACCAACCCTGCAGAACCATGAATTGAGATTAGAGGCACACAGCTCAACAATGTTGACGCCTTCACCTACCTGAGAAACTGCCTCGCCCCCTCCTGGAGTCTAGATGGAGAGGTCTCAAATAGACTTGCTAAAGCTGGGGCATCCTTTGGCAGGCTATGTACACGTGTGTGGGGAGAACATGGCATCTGGCTGAAGACCAAGATGGCAGTGTACAGATTAGTTGTCCTGAATTTTCTGCTGTATGGCTGTGAAACATGGACCCCATACCACAGGCACATCAAGGTGCTTGACCAGTTCCAACTGCGATGCCTTCACAAGACCACGGGCATCTCATGGCAAGACAGAGTCCCCAGCACGGAAGTGCTATGAAAGGCTGAGAGCTCTGGCACAGAGGCCCTGATCATGAAGGCTCAACTTCGATGGGTTGGACAGGTGTTCTGCAGGAAGACAACCACCTTCCAGAGATGGTATTCTCTTCCAAGCTGGCACATGGCAGCAGAGAGCAGGGAGGCCCCACAAAGCACTATAAAAACTGCACAAAAGCATCCTTGAATGCATGCTATATCCCTGTGACTGGTTGGGAGGACTTGGCTAGAGACTGCCAACATCTGGCAGTCTACAAAGGCACATTCGAAGAGCAGTGATCAAAAGTGCCAAGAGTGCAAGGAGAGTTGACCCAACCCTTCAATGGCCATAATGTGTCCAACCTCCGGGCGCATCTGCGCTTCCCAGTTCAGGCTTCGCTTTCATCAGAGGTGTCACTGATGTCATCATCATTCCTGACGGACTTTCAAGGAGAAGAAGAAGTTGCTATTGTGGCACCTTATGTAACTGTTGGTTACCCCGTTGCAGGGGGGGAAAAAACATCATTAAACTGGAAGGAGTGCAAAGATTTTCAACAATGGTGCCAGGTCTTGTGGACCGGAGTTACTGGGAGAGGTTGGGAAGGCTAAGACTTTATCCAGTGGAGTGCACTCTTATAAAGATGCATAAAACCATAAAGGACATAGACTGGGTGAATGTGCACCGTGTTTTACCCAGCAAAAGGGAACACAAAACTAGAGTGCATAGATATAAAGGAAAGATTTTAAATTGACCTGAAGAGTAACTTCTTCACATTAGACACCAGTGCATATGTGGAATGAACTGCCAGAGGATGCGGCTGACAACATTTAAATGACATTTGGATAGGTGCACGGGTAGGAAGGCTTTAGAGCAGGGGTTCCCAACCTGGGGTCCATGGACCCCTTGGTTAATGGTAGGTGTTCATGGCATAAAAAAGGTTGAGAACCCCTGGTTTGGAGGCATATGGGCCAAACATGGGCAAATGGGACTAACTTATGTGGGCATCTTGGTCAACATGAACCAGTAGGGCTGAAGGGACTGTTCCCGTGGGTATTCATGGGTTTGGCTGTATTCATGGGTACTCATGTATGGCTGAATGAATAAACTTGAACGATGATTCAACAACTCTATCAAATTGCGACCTGCTTTTGAAAATGTTGCTGAGTCAACTGTTCGTTTTAAATCGAGGCCTTTGATGAACAAAGGTTTTGAAGGATTTGAGGAACGTGCAGATCATCTGTGGTATCAGAGAACTTCAGAACAGGATAGAGGGGCTGAATGGCCATCTTCGCTGCCTGTTTTCCAGTTGTCTCTGTGTGGCCATCGGAGCCCTGAGTTAATGTGTACTCAACCAACAACACCCCAGCACACTGAGTTCTAGGCGGAAGATGGGCCCTGAAAAATATCTTCCTCCTCTTGCCCTCTGAGGACCACTATGGAACCATCATCACTGATGTGGAAATGAACCAGATTATGAAGGCCCCAGGTGAATCCAGGTCAAGCTCCAGAAGTTCTCCATTTTCACTGACAGACTGCTTTCTGGAAATCTGATGAAGACTTCCCCGCCTTAGATGGAAATGGTGAAAATGATAATTTCTCTCCCTTGCCGGTCCACAATGAGCTGCTGCTTCAGTTGGCTCTGGACCAATTCCCCGTTGAAGGCAGATGTGTTTCAAAGCACACTGCACCTCATTGCCCCATCTTACACCACACCGCACACTTGCACATTTTTGCCTCGTATCACAGTTACAGTCCATATCCCCTGTACTGTCAGAGCACTGTCCCATTCATGCAGCTTTGAAGTACTATCTCACACGTCAGATCCCTTGTTACTGCAGTGTTCTAATAACACTCCCTCCCCACGTTCTGACAACACTGCTCCTTGTAACACTCTACCCCCACACCATTACAACTCTCCTCCATATCACTCTCCATTCCACACCGTTACACCACTGTTTCACCTCACGCACTCACACACTACCCTCCATCCCTATTGCATCGCTCCATATCATACTCTTTCCTGCAATCTTACAGCGTTGCCCATGTCGCACCGTGCACTCAACAGCAATACCCTATTTCACACCAATCCCAGATCCATATAGCACTACTCCATATTGAACCTTTTCTGCACTCATATATTTGTTCTTCCATATTATTGTATCTCCATGCCTCATGTGTCTCATTTTCGTAGCCTATCACACACTGCGCCCTCTGTATCCAAATTATTTCTTCCATACCCGATACAATCGGCAGCTGTGGAGGCCAAGTCACTGGGTATATTTAAGATAGAGGTTGATAGATTCTTGGTTAGGGATATGGGGAGAAGGCAGGATTTTTGGGGCTGAGAGGGAATGGATCAGCCATGATGAAATGGCAGAGCAGACTCGATGGGCCAAATGACCTAATTCTGCTTCTCCTGTAAATTTTATGGTCAAGGTCTAATACTGCCATCATATCTCATGATGAGCCTTATCCTCTATTCTGGCTTCTTGAACATCCCCAGTTTTGATCTCTCCACCAAAAGTGGCAATGTTTTAAGTTGCATCACACACAAAATGCTGGAGGAACTTCACAAGTCAGGCAACATTCATGAGGGGAGTTGCAAAGATTTTAACTCTAGATTTCATTCTTTAATCATTACTGTTGTGATTGTGAATGAAGTTACTGGAGAGAGACACTGAAGCTAGTGATATAGAGGTCTTTTTTCAGCACAACAAGCAGGCACCATACTGGAGATACTCTTGTGGAAGATGTTCCCTGACCCAGCATTATACTTTATATTTTATACTTTATTGTTGCCAAACAATTGATACTAGAACGTGCAATCATCACAGCGATATTTGGTTCTGCGCTTCCCGCTCCCTGGAGTACAAATCAAAAGTAAATATTAAAAATTTAAATTATAAATTTAAATTAGAAAAATAGAAAATGAAAATTTTCTATTTTTCATAAATAGAAAATGGAAAGTAAGGTAGTACAAAAAAAAAAACCAAGAGGCAGGTCCGGATATTTGGAGGGTACGGCCCAGATCTGGGTCAGGATCCATTCAGCAGTCTTATCACAATTGGAAAGAAACTGTTCTCAAATCTGGCCGTACGAGTCTTCAAGCTCCTGAGCCTTCTGCCGGAGGGAAGAGGGACGAAAAGTGTGTTGGCTGGGTGGATCGTGTCCTTGATTATCCTAGCAGCACTGCTCCGACAGCATGCGGTGTAAAGTGAGTCCAAGGACAGAAGATTGGTTTGTGTGATGTGCTGGGCTGTGTTCACAAACTTCTGCAGCTTCTTCCGGTCTTGGAGAGGACAACTTCCATACCAGGTTGTGATGCACCCTAGAAGAATGCTTTATACGGTGCATCTGTAAAAAATTAGTGAGGGTTTTAGGGGACAGGCCAAACTTCTTTAGCTTTCTCAGGAAGTAAAGGCGTTGGTGGGCCTTCTTGGCAGTGGACTCTGCTTGGTTGGACCAAGTCAGGTCATTTGTGATATTGACCCCGAGGAACTTAAAGCTTTAGTTCACATTTTTATATTAGGTCACATTTTTATATGTTAAAGGTCAAAGGTAACAGCAGGACAATTCTATTGTTACAATGCATTAGTAAGACTTCCTTTAAGTTACATATAATTTTCAAACACCTGGATCTTCACACCAACAGTCCAGACATCCTAGATTGAATGTTCATCGCTGCTATCTTTTACCTACATTATTGCATATGCAGACATCTCAGGCATATGGAGCGTTTCCTGTCTTGTGATCAACCCCAATCTGCAGCTCCAGGAAGACTACTATTCTGAGCAACATTTGAAATGCAATCTCCAATTGACATTCAGATCTGAAGACTTGTTACTGTTGAAATTAATATGTTAGGTCATATTCTTATAACTCCAGAATATGCCCTAACAATTATCTGTTTTCTAACTTTGAGATGCTCTCTAGGATCTCACCTTTTGTTCCTCTGTCCTAGTATTTTATTTCTGTTCGATTTGGTTTGATAATGTTCCCCATGATGCACAGGAATAATTTACTTTTTAAAAGTAATGCTTTGTAATGGAAGACGTTGCCATGGAAACAAGCAGCCTTGCTTCGCATCTTTGGCCCGGAATGAAAATTGAGCAGCTTTGTGAGGCACTGATCCCTAGTGTGTTTTACGGGTCTTTGGAATGACTTTCAGATGAAGAATGCAAATATGATCAATAATGTATAACACATTTATGAAAAACAAAGCACCATGACTCAGTGTCACACAACATGGGAAAAAATGTAGAGGAGATTTACGAGAAAGCTACCAGGACTTGCGGGACTGAATTATGGAGAGATTAAGTAGGTTTCATAACAACTGTGTTTCCCAGCCACTTTTTAGCCCACCTCCCCACTAAAGTGCCTTCATACTTGCCAATGCCACTCTTCCTTACAATATACTTTCCAGCATCCCCATGGTGTAAAAACATGTCTACCATATGCTAACGTGAAGAAAATGACTTTGCTTTAATTTTTTATTTGTCTTTAAACTGAGCTTACACAGTACCTATGCACTGCACAGTAGCTTCGATCTCAGTGTGATCCCTGAGTTGATGGGTTTTAGGAAGAATTGAAATATGTGGTTCAAGATGTGACAGCAAAAGCACACGTAAGTCCGCACACGTAACAATGTCCAAGTGGTTTTTTTGTGAGTATGTGGTTTACTACACTGAAGCCTCTTTCAACTAGGTAGGAGGATGAAAATGCAGCACTCATAACACGCTGGAGGAACTCAGCAGGTCAGGCAGCATCTGTGGAAATGATCAGTCAACGTTTTGGGCCGCAACCCTTCGTCAGGACTGAAGAGGGAAGGGGCAAAGGCCCTATAAAGAAGGTGGGGGGGAGGGTGGGAAGGAGAAGGCTGGTAGGTTCCAGGTGAAAAACCAGTAAGGGGAAAGATAAAGGGGTGGGGGAGGGGAAGCAGGGAGGTGATAGGCAGGAAAGGTGAAGAAGGAATAGCGGAAAGCACAAGGGGTAGTAGAAGGAGGTGGAACCATGAGGGAGGTAATAGGCAGCTGGGGGAAGGGGCAGAGTGAAATAGGGATAGGGGAAGGGAGGGGGAGGGAATTACCAGAAGTTGGAGAATTCTATGTTCATACCAAGGGGCTGGAGACTACCTAGACGGTATATGAGGTGTTGCTTCCTCCAACCTGAGCTTAGCTTCATCATGGCAGTAGAGGAAGCCATGTATGGACATATCTGAATGGGAACGGGAAGCAGAGTTGAAGTGAGTGGCACATATCCAGCACATCTGCAACTTCCGCCACCTTCAACAGGACCCCACCACTAAGCACATCTTTCCCCCTCGACCCCTCTCTGCTTTCCACAGGGATCGCTTCCTCTGCAAATCCCTGGTCCACACGTCCCTCCCCACGGATCTCCCACCTGGCACTTATCTCTGTAAGCGTAAGTGCTACACCTGTCCCTACACCTCCTCTCTTGCCACCATTCAGGGCCCCAAACAGTCCTTCCAGGTGAGGCAACACTTCACTTGTGAGTCTGTTGGGGTCATCTATTTCATCCGGTGCTCCCGGTGTGGCCTCCTCTACATCGGTGAAACCCGATGCAGATTGGGGGACCACTTCGTCGAGCACCTCCGCTCCGTCCGCCACAACAGACAGGATCTCACAGTAGTCACCCACTTCAACTCTGCTTCCCATTCCTATTTGGATATGTCCATACATGGTCTCCTCTACTGCCATGATGAGGCTAAGCTCAGGTTGGAGGAGCAACACCTCATATACCGTCTAGGTAGTTTTCAGCCCCTTGGGATGAACATCGAATTCTCCAACCTCCGGTAATTCCCTCCCCCTCCCTTTCCCTATTCCTATTTCACTCTGCCCCTTCCCCCAGCTGCCTACTAACTCCCTCATGTTTCCACCTCCTTCTATGACCTATTGTGCTTTCCCTTATTCCTTCTTCACTTTTCCTGTCTATCACCTCCCTGCTTCCCCTCCCCCACCCTTTATCTTTCCCTTTACTGGTTTTTCACCTGGAACCTACCAGCTTTCTCCTTCCCGCCCTCCCCCCACTTTCTTTATAGGGCCTCTGCCCCTTCCCTCTTCAGTCCTGATGAAGGGTTCTGGCCCGAAACGTTGACTGATCATTTCCACGGAAGCTGCCCGACCTACTGAGTTCCTCCAGCGTGTTGTGAGTTTTGCTTTGACCCCAGCATTTGCAGAGTATTTTGTGTTTAGGATGAAAATGCAATGAACAGCAGTGTGGCTCTTCTGCAAAGACAAGGAAACTTCATATGACAACGTAGCCACATACCACAAAAGCCAACATTTTTGAAAAGCATTTTTGCTTCTTCATCACCCTGAATTTTGGTAATTTCTTCTTGCTAGCTCTCTTCCTGTTCTTCCACCTTGCAAACAAGTGGATTAGTTACCCAGTCTGGAATTTCCAGATCATTCAACTCCTTGAATATATTCTGAAAATCCTTCTTCAGTGACTGGAGGTGTAAGCAGTACTCTTGTAAATCACCATCTGTGAAAAAGAGTGCAATACTTTCCATGCAAGGAAACTCTTCTCCCAATGTTTTGCTTATATATTTCCAATTTTTCAATAAAAGTGGACACTGCACTTTTTTCCTGGATTAAATTGAAATTCTCACCCTGCAGTTTCATATTTAGAATGTTTATTTGGTCATACAGATCGGCTAGGTACGCCACATCTCCACATAGAAGTTCAACCTTGTTTCCCAAGCTCTTATAACAATATAACTATATAACAATTACAGCATGGAAACAGGCCATCTTGGCCCTTCTAGTCCATGCTGAAGTCTTACTCTCACCTAATCCCACTGACCTGCACTCAGCCCATAACCCTCCATTCTTTTTCTGTCTATATATTTATCCAATTTAACTTTAAACAACAACATCGAACCTGCCTCAACCACATCTGCTGGAAGCTCGTTCCACACAGCTACCACTCTCTGAGTAAAGAAGTTACCCCTCATGTTACCCCTAAATGTTGCCCTTTAACTCTCAACTCATGTCCTCTTGTTTGAATCTCCCCCATTCTCAATGGAAAAAACCTATCCATGTCAACTCTATCTACCCCCCTCATAATTTTAACTACCTCTATCAAGTCCCCCCTCAACCTTCTACGCTCCAAAGAATAAAGACCTGACTTGTTCAACCTTTCTCTGTAACTTAAGAGATGAAACCCAGGCAACATTTTAGTAAATCTCCTCTGTACTCTCTCAATTTTATTGACATCTTTCCTATAATTCGGTGACCAGAACTGTACCCAATACTCCCCTTGGTGACTTTGAGCAAAAATTCAACCACAGGGTCCAATAGATCAAAGAAACATTTTAAGCAGCAGTCTTTTGACAGCCAATGCACTTCAGTGTGAAGAAGCAAGCGTTCAAACTCTTCATCGTTATTTTGGCATAACTGGCAAAATATTCTACTTAATGGATGAGCTTTAATTTTGTTTTTCGCAGATATTTCAAGAATGCTTGAAAAAAGTTGGTGTCTGAGTTTTTTGCCTGCGAAATGTTGACAGTGAATTACAGAATGGATTGCAAACAGACTTGGAATTTCTTTTTTTTTTCATAAATGCCACTAAAGCAGCATGGTGACCTGTCATATACGGTGCTCCACCTGTTGCACAAGAAATGTTCCTCCTCAATATTCATTTTGAGCTTGTCGTAGATTGATTATCTATTGATATTTGTTTTTAACTTTTTACATAAGTGAATCTTTTCATAAACTTTTCCCTTTTTGATAAACCATACATATGCCATGAGCAATGCCTCGTTGCCTCTCACAGTTGTCTTATCCAGTTGTATCCCAAATTCTGTTGTTTTATAGCTCTGTGTATGGCTGACACTCAATGTCTTCACTCATTTTGTCAATAAGATGAGCTACAAAGTTATTACTTAGAGGAATTGATTTTAAAATACTGGTATCCATTTTGAGAAAAGTGGTGAGCACTTCTGATATAGCAGGCATTATTAATCTTTCACCAATTGTATGAAATTTTCCTCACTTTGCTATCATTTTGGAAATGTTATAAGAAGCTATGAGACCACTATCAAGGTCATTTTAGCTTTATTAGCAGATGGCTGGAGAGTGCAATGCTTTTCAAATACTTCTTTCATCTTCTGGAACTAAGTAATACCACCAGCAACCTTTTCAGGTGTCTTTTACAGAAATGTTCCTGCAATCTTGATGGCTTACTGGCTTCATTAGACAGTACAATATTACAAATAAGACACAAGGGGCATTGCTGATCCAGCGGGAATGCAATAAAACCATACTCCAGGTATATAACGTTGTACTGACACACTTTCTGCAGTTCCTGTTTCTTTGGAGGATTAGAATTCAAGGCTTCACCGCCTTCAGACTCAGAGATCACGCCATAGGCAATTATCAATGATTAACAGAGCTAAATGAACACAAATTTGGAATGCCTACCAGATGTTGATGACTGCAGTGAGTCGACATGGTCAGGCCTTGTGATTCAAGTTAGGGTGCCGCTTACTGCCCCTCCCCAAGAATCTTGAATGACCCCTAATGACTTCTATATTCCCCTAATGCCTCTTAGGACATGTAACTGCCCCCAAGGGGAATCACTGCCTTAGAGTGCAGGAGGATGAGGAGTGATCTTGTAGCGGTGTATAAAATCATGAAGGATATAGTTAGGGTCAATGCACATAGTCTCTACCTTGAACCTACCCTGCACTCTTATATTTGTTCTTCCATATTATTGTATCTCCATCCCTCATATCACTCAGTTCCACTGCACCCTCTGTATGCAGATAGTTTCTTCCATACCTGATACAATTGCCGGTTGTAGAGTCCATGTTTAAGGAAGAGATTGACAGATTCTTTGTTAGGCAGGGCATGAAGGGACACGGGGAGAAGGCTGAGAGAGAAATGGATCGGCCATGATGAAATGGCCGAGAAGACTTGATGGGTCAAGAGGTCTAATTCTGCTCTTATAGCTGATGGTCTAACACTGGCAACATATTTCTTGATGGAGGATATAGGTTTAGGAGAGGGGAGCAATTTAATAAGAATCCTAAGGGCAAATTCTTCACCCAGTCAGTGATGAGTGTGTGGCCCTTCAGCCCTTCAGGTGTGTGCCAGCCAAGTTGCCCCATCCAAGATAGTTCCATTAACCCACGTTTGTCCAATAACCTTCTGAATCTTTCCTTCCCATGCAGCTGCCGAAGGACCTTCTAATGTTGTTACAGTATCACCTCAACCATCTGCTCTGGCAACTGATACTATGTACTGATCACTGTCTGGATGGAAAGACTTGCCTTTCAGATTCTTATTAAATCTTTCCCCTCTCACTTGTCCCCTCTAGTTCTTGATTCCCCAGCTTAGAGAAAAAGATTGTGTGTATTAACCCTATCTATGCCCCTCATAATTTTACACATCTCCATAAGATCACTCCTTGTTCTCCTACACTCCAATAAATCTTATTTAATCTCTCTCCATTTCTGAGTCTCTCAAGTTCTGGCAACATTATTGCCAATCTCTTCTGCAATATTAATATCATCACCTTCATCATTATGTGTTGTGTCATATGACGTAGGCATAGTCTTAACCATGATTGTCCTTGGTAAATTTTTCCACAGAAGTGGTTTGCCATTGCCTTCTTCTGGACAGTGTCTTCACAAGACGGGTGACCTCAGCCCTTATCAGTACTCTTCAGAGATTGTCTGCCAGGTCTCAGTGGTCGCATAACCAGGACTTGTGATGTGCACCAGCTGCTCATATGACCATCCACCACCTGCTCCCATGGCTTCATGTGACCCTGATCCTCCTGGTGGGGGAGGAGGTGGCAAGTAGGTGCTTGAGGGTGACCTGGAGGCTAGATGAAGGAAGGAGTGCCTCATTTCTCTTTGCTAGAGGCACATCTCTACCCCCCACTCAGAGCTTAATATCAAGATGACCAAAACAGAATACAGTATTCCAAATGCAACACATCCAGAATGCTGGAGGAGCTCAGCAGGTCAGGCAGCATTCATGGAGAGGAATAAGCAGTCGACATTTCAGGCCAAGACCATTCATCAGGACTGGAAAGGAAGGGGGCAGAGGCCAGAATAAGAAGTTGGAAGGAGGGGAAGGAATACCGGGTGATAGGTGAGATCAGCTGGGTAAGGTAGGTGGATGGGAGAGGCGAATATGAAGTAAGAAGCTGGGAAGTGATAGGTGGAAGAGGTAAAGGACTGAAGAAGACAGAATCCAAGGGGAGAGGACAGTGGAGCATGGAAGAAAGGGAAGTAGGAGGAGAACCAGAAGGAGGTGGCAGACAGGTGAGGAGAAGAGAGGTAAGAGGGGAACTAGAGTGGGGAGTGAAAAGGGAGAGAATGGAGAAAGGGGGAGTGATTACTGCTGATCTCTTCATTATGACATAATATCTATGTCAAACTCCATCAGGATTAAGTTACAGATAGGGCAATTTCTTTGGGTGATGTTGGAGGGGGTCTATGATATCAAAGATGTCCCTGGTTTGATTGGACCACTCAACTGAGCCCTCTTGTCGGACATTCCCAAATGGTTAATACCTTCGTGGAATCAGTGGGAATCTCAGCGAGAAGGAGTTCCTCCAGCTGAATTCGTCCTGTTGTCACCTGACTACACCAGAAACCCTTTCAACCATTAGTTACACCATGTGGAATGTGACGTTGTGCAAAAAGGATGTTGGATTTAGAGAGTCAATTAAGTCAGTGCACTTCAAAGTGAACCGATGTGCGTAAAGCACTTAGAAAACTTTCCAAACAAACCCAGGTGTCTCCTTTCTGGTTCTTGGGAAGCGACACACTGACTTCGGTTTAATGTCAACCTTATTTAACAGCGGTTCATAGATATGCTTCAATGATTTTACCACTTAGATGAAGGCAGACAGAGGAATGTCTAAAGGAGCAGTGTTGCAAATATTGCAGCTTGTGATTTCAGCCCTTGAGTAGCAATCGAACAAACAGCTACGTCAGAATCGATTGATTCAATTGCCTTGAGGTGACTTTGAGTTTGTGCAACCCTTTTCTTCGTACTGATTTCGGAGGTAAATGTTCCTATTGCTTCCTCTGGGAATCGCATTTTTTGACAGGGGTGTAGGCGAATCACCACGTAATGCTGAAAGTGTTCTGTTGCTTCATTCAAGACTTGAGTGAGGTGGCTATGAGCCAAGCAATGCCAGCGTGTCTGTGAGGAATGCCTCTGGGAAAATATTTCGGATGACTGTGAAGGACTCAGAGGGATGTGGAACACAGAATAGGACTGAGTTCCTGAAGAGGGGTCTCAGCCCGAAATGTCAACTGTTTACTCCTTTCCATAGGTGCTGCCTGGCCTGCTGAGTCCTTCCAGCATGTTGTGTGTATTACTTTGATTTCCAGCATCTGCAGATCTTCTCTTGTTTGGAATAGGAAGCGAAGGGATCATTTACAGGAATCATTGGAGCTTAGTATCTTTCACTTGGGGATGGAGGGTGTTAAAGGAGCCATATATGTCCTCTTGAATGTTCAAGAAGATAGACCACGCTGAACATATCAGGATGGATTTAGTAAATCCTTCAGCTCTAAACACTGATACAGAGAAAACTTACATGCACACACACCCCTCATTTATTGAGAATATTGTGGGGAGCACTCGGTTCATAATGACGGATGAGGAAGCTTGTTAAATTCAACAACCATTTTATTGTAATAAACACAAAACAGACCGGGCACCATGACCCAGCCAGTCTCACACAGACGGGGGAGGTGACCATCACACACCCTGGTGACCCACAAGTACACAAGCAAATAACTGCATAACCCAAGCTAAAATGTAACAACTTAATAATAAATGAACTGGAATTTTCCCCATAATCCCACAAAAGCATTTTAACACAAGAACTATAAACACTGCTGGTCATTAGAAATGCAGGGGCGGGCTGTCGACCATGCCCGCCTGAGAGCATCACACTGCCCCCACCTGAGGGGTCAGCCGTCCTCGGCAACCCCAGGGTCCATAGCAAAATCCAAAAGTCCCGGTGAGGTCAATGCTGCTGTCTGGGTGACTGGGGGGCTCTGGAGCCCCATCCAGGGGAGGCCCTGTATGTGTGAGGCAAGAGGTAGTGTCACTTTCTTCCTTCAGCCTTGCTGGGTTAGTGGTGGCCAAGGGCCAACATGGTGTCAGCTAGTCCCAGTGCAGCACGACTGCCTTCCGCAGCTCAGGCAACTGCACCTGATAATACCACATTGGAGCTGCGGTCAAGCGCTTCTCCCAGTCCCTTCCAGAGGCTCCCCGGCCTGGGGGATATTCCCTTCTTCTGGGAGGGCAGTAGACCCATACTGCTGCCCCCACCGCATGCTGCTGCTTTGGCACCCTAGACTGGCGGTGCAGACCCCCCCTGGGACATGCAGTGCACGAACACCTCCACGTCCTGCCTGTACCCAGGCCAATGATCTGGAACTTTCGCACACCTTTGTGACTCCGGAATGGCCAGCCCCCGCCAGCCCGTTCAGCGATCACAGCAGCGTAGTGCGGAGCCCCCTCCCGGGGGACCACCAACTGCAAGGGATGCCTGTCACCGTCGGACAACAGCCACCGCCAGAACAGCAACGCCGCCGTACACCTCCAGCGTTCCCCACTGCGAGTAGGCCTTTGGTCTCTGGATCCAGGGCAGAGACCTCTGCCTTCGCCGGCTGTCATCTCAAGCACAGCCATCCCCTCACACAGGCCAGCACAGGACCGCTCACCTGCTTGCTATGCAGCTGCTCATGGTCCATTGTGGGGAGGATGTCACTGGCTGTCACCTGAAGGGCAGTCACCATCGCTTGTTCCTGGTTCAGCTGTGTTGCGTTGGGCCACTGCGGGGTGTGTCGCACTGCTGCTGTGATACTGGTGGTGGTGTTTGCTCTCCCCAGGGGAGTCTTGCCCCCCCAACACATCCACACGGGTCCCCGCAGCGGATAGCAGATCCAGGCCAATGATGCAGGACTCCCGGATGTTTGGCCGCAGCTCGTGCTCCACTGTTCTTCTCCCCACAGCAACGCATACCCTCCTCTTCCCTCTTGTACAGTCACCGGTGACCACGGGCAGCTGGACCGCTGTCGCTGTCCACCCAGGCGGGGTAACTGGTCCATGTCAGGGAAGACACTGCGATGGATGATAGTTATGGCTGACCCCGTGTCCACCAGCGCTCGGCACCTGACACCCGCCGCCACGCAGTCCACATATAAGCCGCCTTCTTCTCCCAAACAGCCCACCTGGAGGGGCAACAGTGGAAGGATTCTGCTGGAAATCTTGGGCGGTGCCCACTCGGAGTTTCCCAGTGGCTGTGCTGAGCTGTGGCATGGTGCCGGTGCGGGGCAGTCCTGGGCCAAATGATCTGCCTCACCGCACCGGTAGCAGACATCATTTCGTGGACCATGGTGGGGTCGGCACGGAGGCTGTCGGACCTGGCTCACAGGCTCCTCCTCATCAGTTTCCTCCTCCACCTCGGTGATACGAGCCTGGGCTCGTGGCATGCGGGGCGATACTGGAACACCTTGAGGGGCTAAAATTGCTTCCGCCCTTGCACACCCTCCCCCCTCTCCCAGAGCATCACAATGTCATAGAGATAAGTATTATACAATTATACAGACACACAAACAAATCATTTATTGAAATTTTCACAGAGTTCAGTATTATGCAACTATACATACAAACATACCTCAATATGGTACCTCAAGGCAATTAAATCAATTGACTTTGACTCAGCGGTTTGTTTGATTGCTATGCCGTTTTGTACTCAGGAGCCATAACCTTATGCTGCACACATACCTAATTATGAGGGGGTAACACAAAAAAATGCTGGTGAACTCAGAAGGCCAGCATTTTTTGTGTGTGTGGCTTGAATTTCCAGCATCTGCGGATTTCCTCGTGTTAGGGTAAATGCAAGCAGTCTTCTTCCACTGAGGTTGGGTGGGACAACAACCAGAGGTCATGGGTTAAGGGTGAAAGGCGAAATGTTTAAGAGGATCATGAGGGGAATCTTCTTCAGTTAGAGAGTGGAGAGAGTGTACAACAAGCTGCCAATGTAAATAATGGATGCAATTTCGATTTCAATGTTCAAGAGAAGTTTAGGTAGGTACATGGATGGGAGCAGTGTGGAGGGCTGTGGTCTGGGTGCAGGCGATTGGACTAGGTGGTTTAGTTGGTTTGACACAGACTAGATGGGTTGAAGGGCCTCTTTCTGTGCTGTAGTTTTCTGTGACTCTATTTATTGTGAATATTGATGTTTAGAATTATGCAATTAATACAGCACACACACACACACACACACACACACACACACACACACATCATTTATTGAGAATATGATGAAGTTTGTAATTACGCAGTCATACAGCTTGGAAACAAGTCCTTCAGCATACTGAGGCCCCATTGACCATCAAGCACACATTTACATTAATCATATAGGATAAGTCGCGTGCTCATATTCCGGATCACTATTCAGTAACCTCAGAAGGGAAAGCCACAGGCACTTGGTTAAGTGAGGAATCTGCAGACTTGGACTGAAGGTCATGGCCAAGAAATTCATCCCAGACCACATTGTTGTGGTACATAGAACATGGTAATTGTTGTGGTACATAGAACACAGCACAAGTAGACGCCCTTTGGCCCACAATGTAGTGTCAAACTAGCTAAAAAGTAAATTAATAAAAACACAAAAACTAATCCCTCCTACTTACACGATGTTCATATCCCTCCATCTTCTTCATATTCATATGCTTACCTAAATGTCTCTTAAAAGCCTCTAATGTATTGGCCTCTAGCACCACACCAGGCAACACATTCCAGGCTTCCACCACTCTCTCAGTAAAAAACTTACCCTTCACATCTCCTTTAAACCTACCCGTTCTCACATTCAATGCATGCCTTCTGATATTAGACATTTCTACCTTAGGACAAAGATACTGTCTGTCTACTCTAACTCTGCTTCTCATAATCTTATAAGCCTCTATCAGATCTCCCCTCAGCCAGCGCTCTCATAACCCAAGTTTGTCCAGCCTCTCATGCCATCTTAACCAGACAGCTTCCTGGTAAAGGTCCGCTCTAAGGACTCAACGTCTTCCCTACAGTGGGGCAACCAGAATGGTATACAATACTCCAGATGTAGCCTAATCAGAGTTCTATAAAGTTGCAATATAATCTCTTGTATATAATATGTAGTGTTTGTGAAACTACTGGAAAGTTTGCTCCATGACTTATTTATGTCAATAAAGGAGAAAGATGTCTTATTTAGCCCTCAAGTGTACAACTGTTAAAATTACTTTGAGTGATTGTTATTGGAAAGGAATCCATTGTCCTTGCATAATTTTGGCCCTGTCTCTCCTAAATGTGATTGACTCCTCACTGCCCTTTAAGGTAGTCCAGCAAGCCAAACAACTCCATACAAAGGACAGCTAAGGATGTGTGAAAATGTACTGATTTTGTCAGTGATGTCCATCTGAGACCATGATGAATGCTAAATGATTGATCTGCCCGTGATGTCCACATCTTATGAAGGAATAAAGAATAACAGCCAGCCAAGTCTCCAGAAGAGAAGGTTAGACTGTGGAGAATGGTAAAACTGTGGAATTCTTTGCTACAAATGGCAGTGGAGGCCAAGTCATTGGGTATTCAATGGATTCTGATTAACCAGACCATTGGTTAATCGGGGCAGCCAGTTATTTGCAACAACTCTTAAAGGAAAAAAAAACTAATCAAGAAAATAGCCGGTGTTCTCTTTGTTATTTGGGACACTCTGCTGCTTAATTGGGGCAGGAGACTGTTGATGAATAGTTTCTAACTAGCATCAGATGTGTGTATTTGTGGAGCCATTAGACACTACACTGTGCTTAGAGTGAACAGTTTTTAAATAGTGTCAGTTATGTGAGTTTATGTACAAAAAGCAGTCACTTTTGTTACTGATGGTGAGAAATAAGCAACGAGACAAGTTAGGACCGTTTTGCTCACTATGGTTTCAAGCATTCAGGCAAGGAGATGTCAGAAACAACTGAGAGTGAAAAGGAAACTATTTCACTACTTCATCAAGTTTGGAACTACAAAGAACTTGAAAGTATTGACAATCATCTTGAATGTTACAATGAAAATGAAGATTTGGAGGGTGCAATCATTGATAGCATTGTATGAATACAGTCCATTAACTGCGCTAGGTGTTGGTGCTGAATTTGTTCATTTACAGTTACACAAAAGATTAAGCAGTGTACGTTGGATGAAGTCCTCTATTGATAACTATTAGGAACCAATACACAGTTTTATAGTACTGTAGTTGTACTAATACTGTTCTAATTTGTCTAGTATTTCATTTAAATACATAATTTGTTACTCAGTTAAATGGTAGTTCGTCTTTTTTATAACTTTTTAACTATTTCCAAGAAAATTGGGCTAATTGGAGCATCCGTTTAATTGTGCCGAAATGTATTGGTTCTGATGTGTTCCAATTAATCGGAGTACACTGTATTTAAAGTGAAGTTAACAGGCTCCCGAAATGGTAATGAATAGTTCTGGGAGAATGTATACAAACCTGAGGCGGTGAGGGATGATGATGGACAGATGGCTTTTATGTGGACCTGATCCAATTTTGTATGCTGTTTCCACATATATCTCCATCATGGCTGAGTGACAATGCTCTCTGTTGACTGATTGGAGAGTTATATCTAGAATTGACTGACTATTAATGCAAAGGGAATTGAAATAAAAACACGGAACTGTATGGGATTCCAGATTTGCAGCATGGGAAAGTCAAGGAAAAGTTTCCGATGGAATTCCTCATCAGGATCAGGGAGACGTTTTACTAGAAGTGCAGCCCATCATGGACAAGACGAGGTGGTTAAATCTCATCCTGAAGGTTTTCAATTGCAAGATTGGATTGGAGAAGCAAATCCTATAGGAACAGGGAAATTTTGTGGGACAGTGCCACTCGTGAAGAACTGTAAGTATGTTCTAGAATGGAGGGGAAGTGCCTGCTATGAGGCTCATTGGAATCCTAAGGGATGAGGCAGGAGGATATGACGGGAAGGTGATGAAAAAAATGACAAAATAAAACAAGACCTATCTGGCTCCAGGACATCTTCAAGGAGTGATGCCTCATAAAGGCGGCACCCATTACTAAGGACTCCCATCATCGAGGACGTACCCTCTTCTTATTGCTACCAACACGGAGGAGGTACAGGAGCTTGAAGGGCACTCACTCAGTGATGCAGCTTCTTCCTCTATGACATCAGATTTCTCAATGGACATTGAACCGATGAACACTACCTCACTAAACTCTTCTTGGGCTTCCAACCAGGTACACAGTGGAGTTTGTCATCGAAACTACGGTTATAATCAATACCTGTACCCGGCTAGAAGCACGAGAAGAGTTAATTCATCACATACGCTGGGAAAGCACCAAGTCCTTTTTCACTGCCTCTCTACTTTTTTTTCTCTTTTTGCACTGCTTATTTAATTTAACTTTTTAGGTATATATATACGCTTCTTACTGCAATTTACATTTTCTTATTGCAAGGCCGCATAACAACAAATTTCATGACACAAATAAACCTGATTCTGATTCTGATCAAATAAGACTCACTCAAACAAAAGAATCAGAGCATTATGAGTGAGGTTGAAATTAGACCTGATACAGACTGAAAACCACAAATGGATTATATGAGTAGCTTATTGCTTCTGCATTGATGGAGATGTGGTCTCTTAAGTCTCACAGGGGCTTTTGAGAGCATCTGGGGAGTTAATGGGATATCCATTAGCAAATGGGATATTTGGCATGCATGGGACTGGGTTAGAGGAGGTCCTTATGGGGATTGAACCAAGCACTTACTAAGATTCCAGAGAATCAGGCTTTCCCATCAGGCGCGTGGCCGTGCAGCATTGCGGCTGTGACCCCAGAGAAGGGTATGTGTGTTGTGGGCAGAGCAGGTGCTTTGCTGGAAGCTTACGTGTGAAGGAGGAATGTGAAAATCACAGAGTCTCACAGCGCTGAAACATCTTCTCAGTTACAGGCTCAAGGGTGTGCCATGGTAACATAAAGGTCAGCGCAATCACTTTACAGCGTCGGCGAACACCGATTAGGAATCAATAATCATGGCTGTCGCTGTCTGTACTGAGCTTGTACTTTCTCCCCGTGACCACGTTGTTTTCCTCTGGGAGCTCCAGTTTCCTCTCACATTACAAAGACACACAGTTAGGATTAGTGAGTTGTAGATGAGCTATGTTAGCACTGGAAGTGTGGCAAAATTTGCAGGCTCCCCCCAGTGCTTTCTTGGACAGTGTTAGTCATTGATGCAAAATATTCAGACACTTTGTAAAATAATTTACGTCTTATTGTGCCCGTGTGTTGAGAGGGAAGAAGGCACCCTATTTTCAATGTAATAGAAATATCCCCCTTCCAGATGAAAAATATGTGAATTTTATTCTTTTAGAATTAATTTTAATCTATAGAAACAAAAAAAAAGTTGTTGGTCTTATATCCTGCTGTTTTTTTTAATAAATGTATGTTTCGACAATTCACTGCACACGTGGTAAATAAAGGTTATTTTAATCTCCTCAATGCTGATTTATACTACTGCGTCAAATCGACGCTGTAATCTATGCAAGTGGCCTACGCGTGTTGTGAGCATTTATACTTGTGCGTTGGTGTGTCTGCTTTGTTCTGCAATTTGGGCACGTCGCGCATGCGCACACACCTGCCTGTGCAAGGCTTCATGGTCATGACAGTCTTTCTCGGGTAAACAAGTTTAAAGCGAGCGTCTTTTTTCGTAAAAGCGAAATGTGTCCTCCATAATTTTGGAGGTCTGTAAAGCTTTACGGAAAGCATTGCAGCCAGAGTTCCTTCCCTGTCCTTCAGTCGCCCAATGGGAAGCTATTGCAGCGTAGGAGGAAATGCGATGCTACCAGGCGGACCAATCACAGTTGTTGCGGTCTGTGTTGCTGCGACGCGTAGTTACATTTTAGGAGAGGTGCGCATCAGGCTATGGTGTAGGGATCCGCGTAGGCTCTGCGTAGGGTTCGCAGCTACGCCGTACCTACGGCATCGATTTGACGCAGAAGTATAAATCAGCCTTTAGTCTTTAGGCCTAGCGGTTAGCACAATTGCTTTGCATCTCCAGCGATCACCACTATTAAACATTCAATTTCAACGATTTCATCTCTTAATTCTTCATAAATTCCCATCAGCATCCATCCCCATCCCAGACCCTCACACTCCACCTACACACTAGGACCAATTTATACTTAACTTAAAGTACTGTGTCTATCTCATCAGTGAGATGCTCGTTGGTGGAGAATCTGAAAGAGCTGGACGGAACAGATCGTGCTGCTGCCTGCATCAGGGAGGCTTCGGATGAGTCGGTGCGCGATGGGGGCATGCAATCTAATAATGAGTGACCGGCTTAGTTGATTTTCTGGTGCTCACAGGACCCTTTTGGATACTGCTAATGTGGAGTGCTGCAAGTTCAATTCACCGATTTATTTGGTGAGGGAGCTGCGCGGCCTCGGTCATAGCGAGGACTAGTCCTCAAGCCGTGGTGCTGCCTGTTTGCAGCCGCCAGGAGAGAGGCATCTGAGCCGGTGTGCTCCACTGGGGGTGGTGTGGTGCAGCATTCAGGCTGGAGTCAGTGCTGTCCCCCAGTGTTCGCTTGGCAGAAGACAAGCTGTATTGTGGTCGGCTACAGATTTCTGCGGCATTCATGGATTCAGGGTCTGGACTATAGATTTATTTTGCATGGCTGTAATTTACTGATATCTTACATGTGCTTGCTATCTTGTATGTGCTATATGTGCTTTGTGCCGTGTGTGACTGTTGGTTTTGTGTTTTGTACCTTGGCTCATTTGATTGTATTCATGAGTATTCATTTATGGTTGAATGACAATAAAACTTGAATTGAATTCAATGCTGGGCAGTTGAACTATGAACTTGCTCGTCTTTGGGATATGGAAGGGAACCAGAGGAAATCCTTGCAGCCACTGGGGGAACATACAGACTCCTCACAGTAAGCATCAGAGATCAGGATTGAATTTGAGTTGCTAGAGCCATGATGTAGCAGCCCTGTGAAATGTACCATTCAATGAGAACTGTCATGATCTGCTTTTGGATGCTGTAGCTAGCCTTGTCTTACTTTAAGGTTAAGTTCGGCTTTATTTGTCATATGTGCTGCACATCAGAACATCAAAACATACAGTGATATGCATTGTTTCTGTCAATGACCAAGACAGTCTGAGTATGGGCTGGGGGCAGCTTGCCCGTGTCACCGTGGTTCCGGTGATAACATGACTTGCCCACAATTTACCCCTAACCCGTACATCTTTGGAATTCGGGAGGGAAGCAGAGCACCCCTGGAGGAAACTCATGTGGTGTAAAGTGTTGTACTAACTATTATTCTACCATGCTGCCCGTCTCATTTATAGCCACTAAACACTGAATGAAAAGTGAATTGTCAGCCTCTGACAGAAATAGCAATGGATTGATCTACTTTGCCTGCCTCTCTCAGCATAATCCATTAACATTGTTTTGGATGCTTATTTACCATGTCTATTATATTCATGAGGTGCAGCAATTTATTTTTCAGCTACTGTTTCAGCGCTGATAATTGCTTGAGACAAAGATGTTGTTCTAAGGATCTACCTCTGAGTAATAATGACCAGAGAGGCACAGAGGGAATCTGTAATTACCGATAAGTAACTTTATCATCTCAACGGAAGAGCATGGGAACTTACACAACCAAGTACCTGAGTGCACACCTACTACGTCTTCCTCATCCTCTATGAACAATCAAAGAATAGAAAAGGTAATACCTGGAAAAGGAGACTATACTGGCCATGCACTTCTCATGGTCCCGATCTAACCTCCACGCGTCCGTGGGGTACTCCATGTCCACGATGGTTGGTCTCTGGAGAGTTGTTGCTCCTTTGCGTTCAAAGCCTCTGCTTTTATATTCATTCCTTACCAGTTCAAATGTTGCATTTCAGTGTCAATGGCTATGGGTCATCTGACTGATCTACCACACCTTCTTATTGGCTCTGGCCTAAGGGCTAAACAACTTCATGCTTCTTTAGTGACTTCTTTTGTTTTCTTCAACTCCGGTTCAAACCAGTCAAACCAGGTCACTCAGACAATGGACCACGATAACGCGATTACTTCTGCAATCTGCCACCTGACGGTGTAGTTGCATCAGCACTGGATTTCGAGGTGAATGGTCTGGGGTTCAAATGCTTTCCTCCGTGCTGAGTTGAGCAGTGAGGAAGCCTTGTAAAAAAAAAATCTGACAAAATGCTAAAGGAACTGCTCAATGCGCCACAAGGTGTGGAAAGGAATAATTAGTAATTAATTCTGCAACATGCTATTGTACACAATATACAGCTTATCTGAGAATGATCTCAGTTTTAGCAGATCAATAGCAGAAACGTCTTGCATCCACCTTCAATTGCTCTGATTAGATGATCCCAGAGCAAGAATCTGTTCTCAAGCAGTTCACAAGATGGAGGTTACAAAGCAGCTTCACAAAATGGCAGCCCTGTTCCTCATAGCAAGAACAAATACAATTGGTTTGTCTAATTCCACTATTCTTGATTCATTCAAATTCACTGATTTGTAGACGGTAGTTCATCTGGCCAACAATGCAAATGCATATAGTGTGAACTTGTACTGGTATTTCCCAGCTGAATAGACCAAAGAAATAATGGACTGTAGCTACTACTGTCACAACACCAATACCATTTACCGACAGTATCAAAAAGAAATAGGAGAAGAAATAGTTCATTTGGCCCCTCAATCCTACCCCACCATTCAATATGATTATGTGTTTCTCCTGCATACTTTGGTTTCTCTCATATCCAACAGACAGGCTGGTAAAGATAAGAATAGCTTTATTTTTCACAAGTACATCGAAACCTTGAAACATCAGTGAAATGCATCCTTTTGCATCATATCAAATCTGCAAGAATGGTTCTGGGCCAGGGGCAAGTGTCACCGTGCTTCCAACACCAGCAAGGCATGCATGCAACTTACTAACTCTAACTCTATATCTTTGGAAAGTGGGAGCTTCTAGAGGAAATCCATGTGGTCTCGGGGAGTAGGTACAAACTCTTTACACATTAAACCCTGATTGCTGATCGCTGGTGCTCTAATGTGTTATGCTAACTGCTATACTACCATTAAATAGCCACTGCTTTTTTTTTTATGCCATGGACCAATGCCATTAAGCAAGAGGTCCCTGGACACCAGGTTGGGAACCCCTGCTCTGGGGCATGGTGAGTGACAGTTTCTGTTTAGAGTTAATGGAAATGAGGAAGAAAAAGGAAAAAAAAGGTCGAGAAATGGATTTGTTCTGCGAATC
This sequence comes from Mobula birostris, assembly GCF_030028105.1. Taxonomy (NCBI): domain Eukaryota; kingdom Metazoa; phylum Chordata; class Chondrichthyes; order Myliobatiformes; family Myliobatidae; genus Mobula; species Mobula birostris. The sequence continues at coordinate 156,511,908 of NC_092377.1, read as the reverse complement.
AACACGGAGTCACTTGGTTAAGATGGAGCCATTTGTCTTTGTAAGGAAATGTGAAAACTTCTTAGAAAAGTAACAGTCTATTTCACAGGATAAACAATAAAGAATGCTGAAGACAGCAAATGCATACTCTCACTGGATCGGAGTAGATTTATACAACACTTCCAGAGATCATCCAGCCTTGTGGTTTCCATATCTGGGCAGGTTATCACAGTTCAGTGGAAGGAACAGGCCGAAGGAATTTTTCTTTCGGTGATTTTAGTTAATGCAGTTTAGCATTGTGAAGGAAACATTTCAATTGACATTTAAACTAATGTAGACAGTGAGAGCACCAGTTGGGAGAAGATTTCTCTGACCTTGAAGGCATAAGCTTGCAATCATTCTCAGTCTTTGCAAAAAAAAATGACTGTTTCCATATATAATAGCAAGTTATTTTTTGGAATATTGATTAGATTAGTTTAGATTAGATTAGATTACGAGGACACGCAGTCCTCTTTTATTGTCATTTAGTAATGCATGCATTAAGAAATGATACAATGTTTTTCCAGAATGATATCACGGAAACACATGACAAACCGACTCAAAAACTGACAAAAACCACATAATTATAACATATGGTTACAACAGTGCATAACAATACCGTAATTTGATAAGAACAGACCATGGGCACGGTAAAAGTATCAAAGACTCTCGAAAGTCCCATCATCTCACACAGACGGTGAACCTCCAGCACTGCAAAACTTGCCGATGCAGCATCCTGGAAGCATCTGACCACAGTCCGACTCCAAGTCCGTCCAAAAACTCCGAGCCTCCGACCAGCTCCCCGACACCGAGCACTGAGCACCATCTCTGCCGAGCGCTTCGACCCCGGCCCCTGCAACAGGCGATACGCAAAGCAGAGGATTTGGGACCTTCCCCTCCGGAGATTCTCGATCGCACAGTAGCAGTGGCAACGAAGCAGGCATTTCAGAAGTTTCTCCAGGTTTTCCTCTGTGCTTCTTCACATCTGTCTCCATCAAATCCGGATTGTGCACGGTCCCCTAGTTACACATAATCGATATTCATTCGGAACGGCCGTGCGCGCTGCGTTGCGTCGCCATCTTCTCCTCCCTCCTATATTGGTGGAATAATGGAAAATGTGAATATTGTCGGAATAGTTTGGCACTGCACTCCAAGTTATTGCTGATGGTTTCGACAGTAGGTATCAGTACTGTGACGGTTACGAGGGAGATTTTGGCTAGAGGATGAATCAATGGAAATTAAACAGGTAGTGCATCTAACTTGCTCCTGCAGGGTTCGATCCTGACCTGCTGGGAACTCTTTTGAACCGATTGTTTTCCTCCAGGTTAACTGATGTCCTTCAACATCCCAAAGACATATTGGTAGGTTGATCAGTCAAAAAATAACAACAGACCTGAAATGTTCATCCTGTTTTGATCCTGCCTTACATAAACATTGAACTTTTAATACTAGACTTGGTTTGGAATGCTCAGTTGTAACCAGGAAACAAAATGTAAGAAAGGTAAAATGCAAAGTTTCACATGGTGAATAATCTATTGAAGTACGTATAATGTGTTAAAACCAATCACAGCTGGAAGTCACAATATTTACCAAGGCACTTCACAGGAATGCTTTTGAACACAAACGCGATGCTGAGTTTTATCAGGATATATAAAGACAAATGATTATAATCAGAGGGATACGTTTTAATTAGGAGAGAGCAGTGTAGAAAGTTGCTGAAGGAATTATAAACATCAGAAAGTCTGCAGATGCTGGAAATCTAATGCAACACAGGCAAGTTGCTGAAGGAACTCAGTAGCCCAGGGAGTATCTATGGAAATGAATAATTGATATTTTGGGCTGAAACTTTTCTTCAGGACTGGGAAGGAAGGGGAAAGACGTCAGAATAAAAAGGTGGGGGAAAGGAAAAGAAGCTAGCTGTAAGGTGATGGGTGAAGCCGAGTGGGTGGGAAAGGTGAAAGGCTGGAGAAGAAGGATTCAGATTGGAGAGGAGAGTGGACCATAGGAGAAAGGGAGTGAGGAGAGAACCCAGGAGGAGGTGATAGATGAGTGATAGGCAGCCCAAAACCTTGATTGTTTACTTTCCATAGATGATGCCTGATCTGCTATGTTCCTTCAGCATTTTGTGTGTGTGTTGCTGAAGTATATAGATTAGCATTGCAGCCATAGATTTGTGTGGTGCAGAAATAGATCAAGCACGCAAAATGCTGGAGGTACTCAGTGAGTCAGGCAGCACCTATGCAAGGAAGTAGTATGTTTCGGGTTGAGTCCCTTCATCTAGATTGGCGGGAGATAGCCCATATAAAAAAAAGATGGAAGGAAGGGGTGGATCAACGTTACTAGGTGTTAGGTGGGTTCAGGTGAGGGGGATGTTGAGAGGCAGATGGGGGAAGGGAAGTATGGAAACAGGGCTAGAAGTTAGGTTGGTTACAGATGGACGTGACAAATGGCTGAAGGTGTGGTCCCTGACTTCCTGAGTTCCTCCAGCACTGTGTGTTGGTCTGGGTTCCAGCACCTGTAGTTTCTTGAGTTTCGGCAGCACTTGACCCTGCTGACCACTTCAAGTAGCATCTGTATGAATCCCATTTATTAGCACTTGGTCTGTAGCCTTGAGGATTTGAGTGCTCATAAAGATACTTCTTATATGTTGTGAGAGTACCTGCCTCCACCACTTACTCAGGTAGTGCATCTTGGGCTGAGACCCTTCATTAGGACATGATGAACTTTATCCTTTATGAATAAAACGTGATTTTTAAAATATTCTTTATTCCACCCCGACCTGCTGAGTTTGTCCAGCATTTCGTGTGCATTACTCTGGGTATTCAGCGTCTGCAGAACCTCCTGTGTGCATGAACAACAAAATTAGTGGAAGTTGAGAGAGAGAAGAACTATAACCTGAGGTAGTATTAGGTTAACCCAGCTTATCCAGTCTCTTCTCATAAATAAAATGCTCCATCTCAGGTCTCACCTCCTGATGGGTGCCTTCTGTACCCTCGCCTACTGGGCCTGTCATCCATCTCTGCTCCTGCAAAACAGTATGAGGACCCTTCCAAACCCAAATGGTATTGGTGCTTTGAGAACAGTCTCAGCAGGATTTGAACTGGATCTTCCGAACCCCTGCTGGCTGCTGTCTATAACTATTGGGATTTGTGGACTTTTCCAGTCAGACGTGTTTAAATGGCTGCAGTTTGAACTTCTGGTCCTTGCATCCATCTCCAGCCTCTGCCTGTGGTGCATCAGAGTTGATGAGCGTCAATGCCTGTGGCTGCTGGATGGGGGGAAAGCAGGGTCCCTGTCCAGCCTTCCTGATCTCCCATCTCTTTATAACCTTCCCAATCTACAGCCTCCATACCCCTCCCAAACCACAGTCTCTCTACACCTCCCCCTAATCTACAATCTCTTAGTAACCCTGTCCATCTTCTCTCTCAGCCTATCTCAGGTCTTTCCCCCATCTTCCTAATTTCCAAATCCCCTTTCAATCTTATTGGTCTCATTGATTCTCCACCTCATGATTAAAGGTTAGTTTTAATTGTCGCATGTGCATTGAAGCATCCAAAGATACAGTGAAGTGCGCTATTTGCATCGGTGATCAATGCAGTCTGAGGATTGTGCTGGGGGAAGCCCATGAGTGTTGTCACTTCAACTTCAAAACTTCAAACTTCAAAAAACTTTATTGTCATTCTAACCGTACATCAGCTCTGCAGGGCTGAATGAGACAGCGTTTCTCAGGAGCAGTGCAATCATAACATAACAAACGCAACACTAAATAATAAACATAACAATAAATAGTAAAACACAACAGCCACATTTCAGTTAAAATCAAGTTATAAGTGTCCAGGTCAAGTTAAAAGTGTCCAAAAACAGAGTCAGGTAGAGCAGCTATTTAGCAGTCTGACTGCCTGTGGGAGGAAGCTGTTTAGTAGCCTTGTGGTTTTACTTTTGATGCTCCTGTAACGTTTGCCTGATGGCAGAAGAACAAACAGTTTGTGGAGAGGGTGTGAGGGGTCTTTAATGATGTACCGTGTCTTCTGGAGGCATCGACTCTGAAAGAGGTCTTGGACAGAAGGTAGGGAGACCCCAATAACTTTCTCTGCTCCCCTAACCACCCTCTGCAAGGCTTTTTTGTTGACAGCACTGCAGCTGAATTGTGGGCATGTTATTTTGTCATGCTTCCAGTACCAAAATAACATGCACACAATTCCCTAACCCTATCTCTAACGGTAATCTTCAGAATGTGGGAGAGAGCCAAAGCGCCCAGCGGAAACCCACAAGGTCATGGCGAGAACATACAAACTCCTTACAGCCAGTGACGGGAATTGAGCCCTGCTTGCTGATCACTGATGTTCTAAAGCATTGCACTAACTGCTACATCACCGTGCAATAATGAAACTGATAATAATACGAAACACCCAGTGCATATGGTCAGAAATTCTCAAGCCACACTGATCCAGTGAGGACATATCCAGGTTAAGATTGCACTCAGGAGGCTGCTGGAAGTGATGGTGAATTCCAACAGCCTCGTGCTCATCAGAAGGTCCAGTCCAGTCCTTAACCTAACTACCATATTTTTAGAAACAGCTGCCATTCAAAGCTGAGGAATTAGTTCAGTGTTGAGCTAACAGTGTTGAGTATTCCATGTTGGTTCAGGAGTCTAATGGTTGAAGGGTAATAACTGTTCCCAGACCTGGTTGTGTGGATCCCAAGGCTGCTGTATTTCATTCCGATGGCAGTAGTGAGAAGAGAGTTTGGCCTGGACGGTGGGGGCCCTAAATGATGGATGCTGCTTTCTTGTGGCAGCACTCCTTGTGAATGTGTTCAATGGTGGTGGGGGGGGGGGGACTTTTCTTGTGATGGATTGGGTTGTATCCAAATTTTGAAGTTCAAAGTAAATTTTGTCATCAAAGTACATATATGTCATCACGTACAACACAGATTCTTGTGGGCATAGCAAATCTATAGAATAGTGATTATAACAGAATCAATGAACACAAGAATATAAGAAACAGGAGCAGGAGTAGGGAATCAGGCCCATAGAGCCTGCTCCACCATTCAATAAGATCATGGCTGATCTGGCCATGAACTCATCTCCATCTACCTGCCTTTTTCCATAACCCTTAATTCCCTTCCTATGCAAAAATCTATCCAAGCTTGTCTTAAGCATATTTACAGAGGTAGCCTCCACTGTTTCATTGGGCAGAGAATTCCATAGATTCACCACTCTCTGGGAAAAGCAGTTCCTCCTCATCTCCGTCCTAAATCTACTCCTCCAAATCTTGAGGCTATGTTCCCTAGTTCTGGTCTCAGCTACCAGTGGAAACAGCTTTCCTGCCTCTATCTTATCTATCCCTTTCATAATTTTATATGTTTCTGTAAGATCTCCTCTCATCTTTCTGAATTCCAGTGAGTTCAGTCCCAGGCGACTCAATCTCTTTTCATAATCTAACCCCCTCATCTCTGGAATCAACCTGGTGAACCTCCTCTGCACTGCCTCCAAAGCCAGTATAGTCTTCCTTAAGTAAGGAGTCCATATCTGCAAGCAGTACTCCAGGTGTGGCCTCACCAGTACCCTGTACAGTCACAGCAAGACCTCCCTGCTCCTAAATTCAATCCCTCTGGCAATGAAGACCAATATTTGCCTCCTTGATAGCCTGCTGCACCTGCAAAACAACCTTTTGTGATTCATGCACACACACTTCCAAGTCTCTCTGCATAGCAACATGTTGCAATTTTTTACCATTTAAGTCATAATCTGCTCTTTCATTTGTCTTTCCAAAGTGGAGGACCTTGCATTTATTGACATTGTACTCCATCTGCCAGATCCTTGTCCATTCACTTAACCTATCGATATCTCTCGGTAGACTCCCCGTCTTCTCTGCACAATTTGCTTTTCCACTCAATTTCATGTCATCAGCAAACTTAGATACACTACATTCAGTCCCCTCTTCTGTTAATGTATATCAGGAACAGTTGTGAGCCCAGCACTGACCCCTGTTGCACACCGCTCACCACTGATTGCCAACCAGAGTAACACCCATGTATCCCATCTCTCTGCTTTCTATTTAGTTAACCAATCCTCTATCCATGAAAGACTGCTGAACTAGAGCGCTCAACCCGAGTGCAGAATATAAGAAAAATGTGCAATGCAAATTAAATAAATAATAATATAAATAAGCAAGCAATAAATATCGAGAACATGAGATGAAAATTCCTTGAAAGTGAGTCCATTGGTTGTGGGAATATTTCAATGATGGGACAAGTGAAATTGAGTGAAATTATCCTCTTTTGTTCAAGAGCCTAATCATTGAGGACTCGTAATAGTTCCTGAACCTGATAGTGTGAGTCCTGAGGCTCATGTACTTCTTCCTGATGGTAGCAGCAAGAAAAGAGTATGTCCTGCGTGGTGGAGTTCCACCACTTTTTGTAGGCGTTTCCATTCTTGGACATTGGCAGTACCATGCCACCCATGATGGAATATCAAGATACTCTCCACTGTGCGTCTAAGGAGATTTGTCAAAGATTTAGGTCACATGACAAACCTTCAGAAAATTCTAAGAAAACAGAGGCATTGTTGTACCTTCTTTGTAATGGCAATTATGTGTTGGCCCCAGAACAGATTCTCTGATGTGATAAGGAATTAAGTTACTGACCCTCTCCACCTCTGATCACCTGGCTTATGGATCTCCAGTTTCTTCCTCCTGTAGTCCTTTAAATGTAGTCCACGTGGCCAAATGGTTAAGGCATTGGACTAGCTACCTGAAGGTCGTGAGTTCGAGCCCCAGCCAGGCACTTAATCACACATTGCTGCGCGACGACACTGGTGCCGAGCTGTATGGGTCCTAATGCCCTTCCCTTGGGCAATGTTGGTGGCGTGGAGAGGGGAGACTTGCAGCATGGGCAACTGCTGGTCTTCCATACAACCTTGCCCAGGCCTGCGCCCTGGAGAGTGAAGACTTTCCAGGCGCAGATCCCTGGCCTCGCAAGACTAACGGATGCCTTTATAGTCCTTTAAATCATTCCATAATTTAATTAGATCATGGTGGATCTTTGTTTGCAAGTTGCCTTTTATACCCTTGTTATTTTATCTCAGCCTTGAATATTTATGAATAGACAAAAAGCAGCTGAACTTAGTCATGCAAGTCTCCATAAAGCCACTGGAATGAAACAAGAATGCCTCCTCAGTGTGAAAATTTTCCAGGAAAATGCATGTCTATAAATGGTTTTGATCCTTAGCTGCCAAATTAAACTCTTTCTGCAGAAACCCTTTTTATTATTGTGAAATATGAAACCTTGAAAGTTCTTCGCTTTTATTAATTTGGAGTTTGTAACAAAGGTTTCTTATAATTACTGCATGCAGACATTAAGAGCAGTTACAAGGAATTGAATTATTGTTGATATTTCTTTTCTATTCTGAAAAGCAATCCAATATTGCGCATTAATAATGGAGATTATGAAAACAATTAAGTTAGTGAGTCACTGCTGTACAGGATTAAACCACAAAATTATATTTTCATGCAGGCGCACCGGTTTGCTTTTGTGCAGACTTATAGATTCATCATGGTGCTGTCTCCACTCAGAAAGAAAGGCTTTCATTTCTGTCGAAGGGTCTCGGCCTGAAACTTCGACTGCACCTCTTCCTAGAGATGCTGCCTGGCCTGCTGCGTTCACCAGCAACTTTGATGTGTGTTGCTTTCATTTCTGTAACACCTTTCTTGTCTCTTTTCTGGACATTCCTGAACATCTAACAGCTAAGGAACTGATTTTGAAGTCTAACACGCAGAAACTGCTGGAGGAACTCAGCAGGTCAGACAGCAGCTATGGAGAGGAGTAAAGAGTCACAAACAAGAGAAAATCTGCTGATGCTGGAAATCCGAGCAACACACACAAAATGCTGGAGGAACTCATCAGGCCAGGCAACATCTAGGAAAAGAGTACAGTCGACGTTTTGGGCTGAAGCCCTTTGGCAGGTTTGGAGAAAAAAAGCTGAGGAGTAGATTTAAAAGGTGGGGGGAGGGGAGAGAGAAACACAAGGTGATAGGTGAAACCTGGAGGGGGAGGGATGAAGTAAAGAGCTGGAAAGTCGATTGGGGAAAGAGGGAGAAGGCCATGGAAGAAAGAAAAGGGGAGGTAGAGCACCAGAGGGAGGTGATGGGCGGGGAAGGAGATAAGGCGGGAGAGGTAAAAGGAGATGGGAAATGGTGAGGGAGAGGTGGGTGTGTAGCATTACCAGAAATTTGAGAAATCAATATTCATACCATCAGCTTGGAGGCTACCCAAACAGAATATAAAGTGTTGTCCTTCCAAACTAAGTGTGGCCTCGTCACGACAGTGGAGGAGGCCATGGATGGACATATTAGAATGGGAATGGGAAGTGGAATTAAAATGGGTGGCCACTGGACGATCCCACTTTTTCTGGTGGATGGAGCATAGGTGCTCGGCAAAGCGGTCTCCCAATCTACATTGGGTCTTCACCACTTGCCACCCCTCTTCCCTCTCCCACCTTATCTCCTTGGCCACCCATTGCCTCCCTCTGGTGCTCCTCCCCCTTTCTTTCTTCCATGGCCTCCTGTCTCTTTCACTTATCAGTTTCCTAGCTCTTTATTTCATCCCTCCCTCTTTGGGTTTCACCTATCACCTTGTGTTTCTCTCACCCCTCCCCACACCATTTAAATCTACTCCTCAGCTTTCTTTTCTCCAGTCCTGCCGAAAGATTTCGGCCTGAAATGTCAACTGTACTCTTCTGCTGCCTGGCCTGCTGAGTTCCTCCAACGTTTTGTGTGTGTTGCGAGGAATACAGAGTTGATGTTGTGGGCCAAGACACTTCATCGGGACTTGAAGTCTAGTTAGTCTATGCACAGGTAAGTCCCAAGGATACGAAGTGGTAACAAGCATATTTAGTAATGCTGGTGGAAGTTAAAAATTGATCAAAACAGAGGGGAGAACTTCCCCTAATAAGTGCTTTGATAGTTCTTTCATCCACTGAAAGGAGCAGATGGAATCTTAGCTTATTCTCCCAAGACACCCTAAGTCAGTGGACCTGAACCTCCTGTATAGAACATCAGCAGGGTATATAAAATAGCATCTGTTCATTATACAATAGAACCAAACTTTAGTTATTAAAGTAATCCAGCTAGCTTGGGAATTTGGTGATGCCAAACTATATTCAGTGGCCACTTTATTAGGTACAGGAGGTAAATAAGAAGTGGCCACTGACAGTATTTCGGTATGTTCATGGCATCTGCCGCTGTAGCCCATCTAGTGAACGGTTGAGTGTGTTGTGTTTTCAGAGATGCTCTTTTGCACACTTCAGTGGTAATGAGTGGTTATTTGAGTTATGTTGTGTTCCTGTCAGCTTGAACCAGTCTGACCATTCTCCACGTCATTGATTATTACTCCTCTTAATACAACTCCAAAGTTTACTTCAGATTCTTGAAGTATAATAAATAGTATAGTGTAATAAATTTCCCAGTAAACCTGGAGAGTTTAGAGAAAACAGGAAATAGGGTCCCAGTGAGTTTCAACAGAGCATGGGAAATGGGGGCCTGTGAAATTAAAGAGGGTGTGAGGGAGATTTCCACCACCCAGCTGGGCCATGTAATCTTCTTGCAACTACTGGTTGAAGTCCCACTTCTCTTCAACCAGTCAGTTCTTGGACCAATCTGCACAACACTAATCACTACCTCAGTATAGCAACGCTATGACAACCATGCACTACAATGGGCTTACTTCTTGCTCTATTTTTGTTGAGTTTATTGTCATATCTACAAGTACATGTATGCACAATGAGAAACCCACATGCAGGACCATGGTTGGCATAATTGCTAGGGGTCATTGAACAATACAGAAGGGAAACAGGCCCTTTGGCCCATTGAGTCTGTGCGGGCCATTCACACGAACCTCATTTTATTCTGCCCACACTCTCATCAATTTTCTCCAGATTTTATCTCTCACCTTCACCTTAGGGGTAACTCACAGTAACCAGTTAACCAATTAACCCACACATCTTTGGTTGTGTGAGGAAGCCCATGCAATCACCGGGAGAAGGAGAAAACTCCAAACAATCCGGAAGTCAGGACTGAAGCCAGATTACTGGAGCTATAGGCAGCAGCTCCTCCAGCTGTGTCAGTGTAAAATGGTTTAATATTGTCACCTGTACTAAGATAAAGGTTGTCAAAATGTTTGTTGTGACATGTCTAGTATGGTAGTGCTTATCACTCTCACTTTCAGCTTGCACCGCTGGCTAGCAATCTCATGAAAAGGAGAGTTGAGTGTGAACGTCTCTCCTGGCCAGTACACAGCCCTTTCAACAGCAAACCTCATGTAGTGCCTCCTTGCTGGAGACACATGGAAACGCAACGCTTTTTGGACACAGGCTGAATTACAGAGGATGGGGAGGAGGTCTGGCCCCTGCACACGTAGCATGCCGGTGTGTGGACATACCCTGGTACTCATGAACCAGATCCCCGGCTATGGTTAAATAGCCTCACTGCCTTGTGGGCAGCCTCGGGAGAGGTGAAGGCCAAGGGAGTAAACCCAGACAGCAAAACCTGGAGTGGAACCCTTGAGGCTGCTGGATGTCATTGAACATCCTTTCGGCGGCTCCTGCAGCCAAGCTGGTGCCAAACGTAATGCTTCATCAACTTTCCTTTGGACTACACTGGTGAGACCGAGAAGGGGATTTTGTCGACTGGGCATCTCAGAATCTCCTTCCCTTCCCCTAGGCTTGTGATGATGACCATCATCACCCATTGTACTTTGAGACAGATGGATACCAACCATTAAGATACTGTGAAAAACCTGTCTTGCAGATTGATTCAATACAGCGATATCAGCGTGCAGAATAAAGTATTACATAAAGTGCTTTCTAATACACATAGCATAGTGAAGATGATTGTCGTTCCAAATGGTAGCTATATATTACTACAGAACTGGAGTGGGCTAACTATAACTCTGGGTTATTGGATTCTTTCTGCAGATTTAAAAACTTATTTTATTGAAATACAGCACAGAACAGGTCCTTGCAGTTCTTTGAGCCACTCCGCCCAGCAATCCCCCAGTTTTAATCCTAGCCTAATCACTGGACAATTTACAATGACCACTTAACCCTCCAACTGGTATGAATTTGGACTGTGGGAGGAAACTGGAGCACCCAGAGGAAACCCACCCAGTCACTGGGAGAGCATACAAACTCCTTACAGGCAGTGGCTGGAATTCAGGCTGCCTGTACTGTAAAACATTGCGCTAACCACTAAGTTACCGTGCTGCCCCAACATTCCCTTTCAGGAATTATTTGGTGTTAACTTAATATCAGTAGGCTTAATGAGAAATACTGCTGGCCAGTCAGATCTGCTAGTTTGCACTTAGAATTTTTTCCCTTGGATGAGAGGAAACCAAAAGTGGTCAGATCAAAATGGTCAGATTAATTTTTCACTCTCCCTCTCGCGGAGACCACCAGCTCTGGAATTCCAAACTCCAAGAATTGTTCCAGCAACCTCTGGAATTCTTGACATCAATAAACAGAAAAGACAAATTGTTTCTTTTTAGGGAGTGTAAAGAATAAGCAGTCACAAGAAAGGCTTGACTAACTAACCTGACTCTGAAAATGTTATGCATTGTAGCACAATATCTACTTCTGTCTAACAAACAGGCTAATCATGAAGAATGAAGGTTGTTGTTAAAATCAGGGAAAAAAATGCATTTCAGGATGTATATTGTATGCATTTCTCTGACATTAAATGTACCTTTGAAATCTTTGAATTCCCTCGGATGGATACTGCAAGAAACACTCCATGGCCACTTTATTAAGTACACCTGTACACCAACTTGTTAATACAAATATCTAATCAGCCAATCATGTGGCAGCAACTCAATGCATAAAAGCACATGGACATGGTTAAGAGGTTCTGACCAGTCATCAGAATGGGGAAGAAAAGTAATCTAAGTGACTTTGACCATGAAACAATTATTGGTGCCAGATGGGGTGGTTTGAGTATCTCAGAAATTGCTGATTTCCTGGAATTTTCATACCCAACAGTTGCGAGAGTTTATAGAGAATGACACAAAAGAAAACAAAAAAAAAAAGAACATCCAGTAGGCAGTAGTAGTTCTGTGGGCGAAAACGCCTTGTTAATGAGAGAGGTCAGAGGAGAATGGCCAGACCAGTTCAAGCTGACAGGAAGGTGAAAGTAACTCAAGTAGCCATGCACATCACAGTGGTGTGCAGAAGAGCATCTCCGAATGCATACCACGTTGAACTTGAAGTTGTTGGGTTACAGCAGCAGAAGACCACAAACATGCGATCAATGGCCAGTTTATTTGGTACAGGAAATACTAAATAAAGTGGCCACTGAGTGCATTGTTACCCAAACTCCATTCTTGCACTTTAGTGCTAAAGTGGCAGTGATAGTGCATTTCACTCTGAAATTCAGGTTATTTTGGAAAGTGATCATAGTTTGGATGTGATCCAGTTTTGTCTGTTCTGAGGTTCTGTTCTGAGACAATAACAATCCACTACCCATTTTGACTGTAGAGCCAAGAGGGAATATTGTGCGGTGGTGCAAACTCCACTAAGGTAGACATAAAATATTCTGCAGATGCTTGAAGTCCAGAGCAACACACACACAAAATGCTGGAGAAACTCAGCCGGTCGGACATCATCTGCAGAAGTGAATAATCAGTCTTCTTATTCTGACTTCTGCCCCCTTCCTTTCCAGTCCTGATGAAAGGTCTCAACATAAAACATTGACTGTTTATTTCACCCCATAGATGGTGTGTTCCTCCATCAATTTGTGTGTGTTCCAGTAATATACTAGAATGAGAAAATACCTATAGACTAAGTGTTGCTGAAGAGATGGAGTGGGAGACCAAAGTGCAAATTGGAGTTCAAAGTTGCTAAGTCTGGTTCAGTACAAGCATTAGTTTGATTCGAATGAGAAAAGATTGAGTGAAGATAAAAGGGACTAGGGTTGAAGCGTGACACAGAGTGGAAGGGAACTCTGCTGTCAGTTCCTGACTTGAAACATCAGCTATTTTTCCCTCCCTGTAGATGCTGCCTGACCTGCTGATCATTTTCAGAATTTTTGTTTGTGTTACTGGTTTCCAACATCTGTGATCTTTTCTTTTAAGGTCCAGTGGAGCTAGTTTATATGGACTTCTTATGGGAGAAATTGGGTGGTGGGGTGGATATACGCTTCTACCAAAGGAGGTGTAAGGCTCTTCTTCCCTCCATTAGCCTGCAGGTCACCCTCGGGCAAGGTGTAGCACCTGCTTAGCCCAACCCCCCTCACCGATCAGGGTCACGTGAAGCCATGGGAGCAGGTGGTGGATGGTCGTATGAGCAGCTGGTGCTTATCACGTCCAGGTTATGCAACCACTGATGCAGAGCAGCCAATCTCCGAAGAGTATTGATAATGGCTGGGGTCACCCATCTTGTAAAGACACTGCCCAGAAGAAGGCAATGGCAAAATACTTCTGGAGAAAAATTTACCAAGAACAATCATGGTGATGGGACCATGATCATCCACATCATACAACATGTCACATAATGATGATGATGATGAATGGGAGAAAATTACAGATCGGGGTTCGAGGGTAGGGTTGGGGTTTATGGAACTAAGGATATGGAATTTTTGGGAGTGCAGGAAATTGGGCTCAAAACCAACTGTAAAGGTCAACATAACTAACTGAGAATGAATGCATTATAGCAGCTGGATGGTGGTGTAGTGGTATCAGCACGAGACTTCAAGGCTAATGGACCCAGGTTCAAATCCTATCAGCTCCTTGCACCCTTTTCATCCATGCTGGCTTGCGTGTCAAGTGAGCAAGTTGGCCTGATAAAACAAAAATATCAAATACCTCCCAATGTTCCCCAGAATGAATGCTCTATAGTATTATAAGGTGTGGTTCTAAACCTTTTATTGTTTTTGAAAGGGAGCACAATTGAAAGATGATTCTGCTTTGAGACAACAGGCAAAAAAGTCTTGGGAACCCTATTAATGTAAGTAGGTGCCTAAGACTTTAACACAGCACTGTATGCACAGGTGCAATGGAAAACCTAATCGTAGGATGATCATAGCAACATGACATCATGTAGGCAACATAGAAACGCAAATTAATGATGAATTATATACTTTTTTTGCAAGAAAGGACATCAATAGAATATTGTAGAGGAAAGAGATCAAAGTAGTCATAGTGTTGCTAACTGTAGTGATTAGTTTTTATTCAGGCTGGTTGAAGAATTATTGTGTACCGTTCTGGTCACCGAATTATGAGAAAGATGTCAGTAAAATTGAAAGAGGACAGAGGAGATTTACTAAAATATTGCCTGGGTTTCATCTCCTAAGTTACAGAGAAAGGTTGAACAAGTCAGGTCTTTATTCTTTGGAGCGTAGAAGATTGAGAGGGGACTTGATAGAGGTGTTTAGAATTATGAGGGGGATAGATAGAGTTGATGTGGATAGGCTTTTTCCATTGAGAATGGGGGAGATTCAAACAAGAGGACATGAGTTGAGAGTTAAAGGGCAAAAGTTTAGGGGTAACATGAGAGGGAACTTCTTTACTCAGAGAGTGGTAGTTGTGTGGAACGAGCTTCCAGCAGAAGTGGTTGAGGCAGGTTCGATGTTGTCGTTTAAAGTTAAATTGGATAGATATATGGATAGGAAAGGAATGGAGGGTTATGGGCTGAGTGCAGGTCGGTGGGAGTAAGAGTTCGGCACAGACTAGAAGAGCCGTGATGGCCTGTTTCCATGCTGTAATTGTTATATGGTTATGTGGCTCAGAACTGAATGATTGAAGGGAAGTCGCTGTTTCTGAAGCTGCTGCTATGGGACTTCAGGATTCTGTACTCACTAATCAGGAAGTGACTATTTAAGAATAGTCAGAGTTGCGTCTCTGATTTGAGTGCAGAGTTTGGAGAACTGCGTATCTCAGTATTTCTGAGCTCTGTGGCTTTTGTATTTTCAGTGGCACCGCACCAGACTGATTATCAAAACTCCAAAAGCAGTTCAGCATCAGTGTTTGACAAAGCAAACCTCTGCGCTGCCTGATGTTTGAACTGTTGGATTGTAACAAGCCTTGCAAGGATCAAGGATGAACGTTATTTGCCATATACATTTACACGTATTAGGAAATTGCTGTGGTATGTTGACGCGCCATGCAACACAAACAGCAGCATTCAAGAGTTGCATAAAATAAGTTAGAGGTATGGATTAGGAATAAGATGTGCATAATAACATAAGTATCAGCACGCGTTTGCGATGTAAACAGTATTATGAACAGTGGATAGGAGAAGGTGCACAGATGCTGGAAATCCAAGGCAACACACCCAAACTCAACAGGTCAGGCAGCATCCATGGAAGTGAGTGAACAGTCCATGTTTCTGGCCAACACCCTTCTTCAGGACAGCCATTATAAAAAGTGGTTTAAAGTGTTTACCATGCAGTGACTGAGGTAATAGATTGAGGAGTGGGGTGGTGGGGGATGTGGGGTACTAACTAGAATAATTGATCAGATTAATGGCCGTGGGGGGGGTGGGTGGGGGTGGGGGGAGGGTACTTTTAAGACAACACAAGGTTTTTATCTTAATGGCCCTAAAGTGATTTCCAGAAGGAAGCTTTTGGAAAAGGCAGTTTGCAGGATGAATAGTGCCTGCAATGACTTTTCCTGCCCGATTCATGGAGCACCATTCCTTCTCCATTTAACCCCGGTCTTGGGGAATTGGAATTAAAGAGAAATGAGTTAATGTGATTATCAAGGGCTGGCCACACTATGGAACAATGCTGAGTGGATGAACCTTCTTAATTTGGCCCATCTGATTCCAAACTATTACTACTTATAGTTAAATTTTTTAATGATTACTGTGGGGTATTGCATAAGTAAATTGTAGGATCATATAACAGACTGTTCAGACCATCAAGTCTACACTGAACATCAAATATTGATTTACACTAATCTCATTTTTAACTTTCCCCACATTCCCAAAATTTATTTCCCTAACAATTCACCTGAACAAAAAAGGGCAACATACAGTGGCAAATTGGCCTATCAATGCACATGTTTTTTAGGATGTGGGGGGAAAGCCAAAAAATTAGGGAGAACGGAAAAACCACAGTCTGGCAAGATTTCACTTGGCTCGCTGAAGCTCTGATACAGCAACTTCACTAACCATTGAACTATGTTGCCCTGGTGTCAAGATTATGAATAGAACAAATACTTAAAAATTGGCATAAAACATGGCCTTGGTTCAATGGTTAAATGGTTCAACTTAATAGCAGAGATTGTATAAAGTCTACAACCTGAAATTCTTACTCTTCACAGACATCCATGGAACAGAAGTAAAACACTGAAGAATGACAGAAAAACATTAGAACCCTAAAGCCCCCTCCCCCTCCCACACACAAGCACCAGCAAAGCATCAACCCTTACCCAACCCCACAGTTATTCCAGCAGAAAGCATCAGCGTCCGCCTCCCACCAAGCAATAGCAAAGCCCCCGAAGAGAGACCATGATCTGCTGTCCAACAAGAACCATTCTTCACACAACAGTTCGACATGCCACAGGCTCTCTCTCTTTCTCTCTCTCTCTCTCTCTCTCTCACTAACAAGGGACAAAGAGGTGTCACCCATTCCACAGCAAGAGGGGAGACGGACAGATCACTGTTCCGATGTTATAGTCTCGAGTGATGCTTATACAAGCTCACCTGACTCTTCCAGCAGACTCTTTCCCTCCCCCCATAGAGAGAGAGAGAAGAGAGAGAGAGAGAGAGAGAGAGAGAGAAATCATACATGTGAAGAAGCCTCCAACAGCCATAACTGCTGTGTTGATGTTCCAGTCCCCTGCAATGCCTCAGTTGGCAACACTGCGAGGAATCAGGTCCACAAGGGCCGGCCGAGGCTTCACTCTGAAGACATGCATCTTCCAAGCTGTAACTGGAGATACTGAAAATCTGGCCGATCAGCGAGCTCTGGGAGTAAGAACCCACCATTGTGAAGAACTGCAGTTTGAGTGCAGCTGTAGATCACAGACTCTGACATGACCCCAGCCACCTTGAAAAGGTAAAAAACTGACATTAAGGAGAGGAACTCCTCTTTAGATTAAGTTTATCCCTTTTTTTGGTACTACAATCCCTTACTTTCAGCTTTTTTTCCTGTAAGTTTTACGGTTTTTTGTCATGAATTACATTATAGTTTTGGTAGTTGACATTATATTTTCTTTTTTTAATATATAATTACAGCTCTGTGGGGTTGAATGCTCCGATTAATTTTTCTTTTATACATAGAAATGGTTGGCCTGGGGTTTTATAGTGGGAGGGTGGGGAGGACACTAATTTTATATGAATTATATGCTTTTTTCCTTATTGTTATGAATCATATATTGGGCACATATGCTTCGCGTTGTATAAATCTCCATTTCGTTGATGGTTTTTTTTGTTGTTGTATTGCAGAAACGCATAAAAAAAATTAATGAAAAAGAAAGAGAGGAAATCAAGCTGTTTCGCAGATGAGCTCGAAAAAGTTGCCCTCTGGCACCATCTTGGCTCCTCCACCCTCGGAATCATGGCATTTCTCATTAGCTCACTAAATTACAGCTCTTTTCCTGCAATGTCAGGTATGCAACATATCTTGCATTTATAAAGCATCTTGTTATGCTCTAAAACATCCCATGGGTGGGTGACTCATACAAAATGCTAGAGGAACTCAGCAGGTTTAGCGGTATGCATGGAAAAGAGTAGAGAGTCAATGTTTCAGCTATTCGTCAGGACTGGAAAGGAAGGGGGGAAGAAAGTGGAGGAGGGGGAGGAATGCAGTCTGGCAGGAGACAGGTGAAGCCAGGTGATGGGGAAAGTAGATTGTTCAGGGAGGGGAGGACAAAGTAAAGAGCTATAAGGGGATAGGTGGGAAAGGTAAAGGGCTGAAGAGAAGGAATTTGATAGGAGGGGAGATTGGACCATTAGAAAAAGGGAAGAAGAAGTGGCATCAGAGGGAAATGATGGTCAGGTGAGCAGGTGAGGAGAAGAGACCAGGTAAGAGGGGAGTCAGAATGGGGAATGAAAAACAGGAGATGGGGAGGGGGAAGGGGAGGAACGACCAGAAGATAAACGTGCTAAGCCATGGCTGGCAAGTTATTAAGCAAGATTTGACACTGAGCCACATGTTGGCTCAGCTCACCAATAGCTCAGCCAAGAGCTGGGCCTGTTCAAAAGAAGGGAAAGTCCCTGGAGAAGAGACAAGATTTAATGAGGGAACACCGGTCTCAGCCAACAAGGGTAAAGTCAAACAAAGCCAAACTGGATATATGCCAAACTGAGGGAACACGAGAATTCATGCCTGGTTGTTGAGCTGGTTAGGTAACCAGGGAGTAATGGAGTTTAAAATTGAGGCACAGGAAGTGTTGGAATAGGGTCTTAATTGTTATTTTCTTGTAGTTTAACTTCCTTTATGCTTGCTTATATGTATAATCACCTGTTTGTCTGTAAAAGGTCAGTGGATCTTCAGTAATTTGAAGTATAGTCAGTTCTGTTCTTCAGTAGTTTATTTGCCCGTGAGCCTGAGATGGCAGGCAGCATAAATCAAGACCGACCATGCGGTGTCAAGGCTGCTCTTATCAGAGATGAATCCCTCATCTGTCCATCTTGAAGCAGTTTTCAGTATAAAGACGGACAACAAGGCAGGTTCTTTGCCAGAGTGAGTTGGTTGAAGTTAGAGTTAGTTACCTGCTGCTGTTCTTTACTGCTGTGTATCTAATACATCACTGTGCAAAATCTTAGGCATATATATATATATTAGGCCATCGAACTTTGCAGCTCCTCCCGTGGAGGGTCAGATACCCTGAACCAATAGGCTGGTCCTGGACTTATTTCCATCTGGCATAGTTTGCATATTGTTGTTTGATTGTTTGTGGTTTTTGTATTGCTATATTTATGCTCTATTCTTGGTTGGTGCAGCTGTAACAAAACCCAATTTCCCTCAGGATCAATAAAGTATATCTATCTATCTATCTACCTATTTATATCTAGGCTGCCTAAGACTTTTGCACAGTATTGTATTTGTCAACGTGGAGTGGAGAGTGAGTTTGTAAATCTGGCTGGAGCAAGGGATGTTGGGAATGGCAAGGGTGGTGCGCCATGTGAGGGGTGTGGATCAGGTGGCAGAGAAGGAGTGCCGGGCCAGTGGGCGGGATTACAGTTACACTCAGCCCTGAGACAACAGTCATGGTCATTTGATTGCAAAAAATTGGTTTATTGATCATTACAGAATGTCTCTCTGGTGCTTCCCTCTTCCCTTTCCCTTTTCCCAACCATGATTCCCCTCTCCCTCTCCCCTTCCTATTCTCAGTCTACAATAGAGACCCATATCAGAGTCAGGTTTATCATCACTCACATACGTCATTAATACTTGTGTTTTTTTTATGGCAGCAGTACAGTGCAATACATAAAATTACTTCAGTCCTGTGCAAAAGCCTTAGTTATCCTAAGACTTTTGCGCAGAATGATACGTTTATCATCACCTCATACTTTGTTCCAATCATCTTAAAAATATGCCCCTTGTATGAGCCATTTCTGCCCTGGGAAAAAGTCTCTGGCTGCCGACTCAATCTATGCTTCTCATTTCTTCCAGTATCACAAAGATGATTGGGTTGGTAGGTTCATTGGCCTCTGGTTTCCCTCTTCCCCCTCTTCCATCGGGCAAAAGCATGTGCCACCAGGCTCACGGACGGTTTCTACCCCTCTGTAATAAGTTCCCTAGTACAATAACCTCAAATCCTACCTTGTTATGATCTTGCACCTTCTTGTTTATCTGCACTGCACCTTCTTGTTTATCTGCACTGCCCCTTCTCTGTAGCTGTTACACTTCATTCTGCATAAAATTACTACAGTACATTGCAAAAGTCTTAGGCACCCTAGCTTTGTGCCTGAGACATTTCCACCATATTGTATAACAGCTGTAACCACAAGATTTATACCTCATACTTGACTTCCCGAAGAACTTTCTGGATAACGAGCAGCACGATAGCATAATGGTTAGTGTAACACTGATACAGGACCAATGGCCTGGACTCAATCCTGCCATTGTCTGTAAGAAGTTTGTACGGTCTTCCCCGCTACTGCCCGGGTTTCCTCCATGTGCTCTGGTTTCCTCCCACATTCCAAAGCAGTACAGGTTAGTAAAATAATTGGTCACATTGGGTGGTGCAGACTCACTGGGCCGGGATGGACTGTTACTGTGGTGTAGCTCTAAATAACATTAATATCATCTCCCAATCTCCAGACCCTGCCCCCCCCCCGTGAATACATGGCTCCTCCGTAGACGGGATTTCACATCATGACTAACCTACCTAGTCCCTTAATATCACCTCCATGAACAAGAAGGCACAGCAGCACCTGCACTTCCTAAGCAGACTGAGGCAAGTGAAGCTCCCCCATCATTTTAACTGCATTTTACAGGGGCACCATTGACAGTGTCCTGACAAGTTGCATCTCCATCTGGTATTGGAGAAGTTGAGCATTGGACCTGAAGTCCCTACAAAGGACTGTGAGAACAGCTGAGAGGATCATAGGGGTCTCCCTACTATCCATCGGGAACATTTATCAGGAGCACCATGCACACAGGGCCCTCAGTATTATTAAGGATCCCTCCCACCCATCCAGTATTCTCTTTGACTTTCTACCATCAGGCATGAGAATCCGATGTATAAAACCAAGAACGGTGAGGATGACAAGTAGTTTCTTCCCCCAGGCCATTAGGCTTCTGAACTTCCCGCCGCATCACATTCAATGTGTCACTGGTTAATTTGTGCCGTATCTTACAATATTTAATAGTTACGCGCTTTAGTTTGTTATTTATGTGTGATTCATCTGTAGATTTTATCCTTAACTTCATAAGTTATCGTGTATTATGTGTGTTATTTGTACTACTGTGCTTTACACCCTGGTTCAGAGAAACGCTGTTTCTTTTCTATATGCATTTTATACATGGGTGTGTGTGTGTGTGTGTGTGTGTGTGTGTGTGTGTGTGTGTATGTGCACCCTTAACTCCTGATGGAGTTGTTGGGGCGCCGTCATGACAAGCTTTTTGCACCGATCGCTTTGGTATGCTCATCGTATGGCGTGTCTTGGGCATCTGAAACCTGGCGGAGCCCATCCCTCTCCAGGTTTCTTTTTATGAGGTCAAGTTGTTAGCTCGACGCTCGATCCAGGCACGGGTGGAGAGTGTGCAAGGGAACCGGCCGGATTCGAACTTGGGGCCTCTTGCCCCAAAGTCCAGAGCTGATCCCACTACGCCACCAGCCGGCCAACATACATGCATGTATACATGTTATATACATGCATGTAGTTAAATGACAACAAACTTGACTTGACTAAGAAGAGCCAGTGTTAGTTAATGACACTAGGAGAGGTGGACCAGTGGAGATGGAAAGAACTTCAATGAGGAACTGGTTTATTGCACTGACATGCAGTGAAGAGCTTTTTGCCGTGTGCCATCTGGCTTGGTAACCCTATCGACCTCACCATAATGTAGATTTCCTTCACCTGTCACCTTATCTCCGTGCCCATATCTTTGACTGGGAGTCTTCATTCTATTCAATGGACTGATTCTCCTATCCTGAAATTCCTGGATCCACCTGGATTTCTGCAGTCTGACCAGTTGCCTCCCTTCCTGGAAAACTTTGACACCTTAGATGTGTAGTGGAGAGTATATTGACTGGCTGCATCACAGCCTGGTATGGAAACACCAAGGCCCTCGAATGGAAAAGCCTACAAAAATGTAATGGATTCGGCCCAGTTCATCATGGCTAAAACCCTCCCCATCACTGAGCACATCTACATGGAGTGTTGTGACAGCAAAGTCGCATCCATTATCAGGGATGCCCTCAACCCAGGTCATGCTTTTTTCTCACTTCTGCCATCAGCAAGAAGGTACAGGAGCCTCAGGACTCACACCACTAGGTTCAGGAACAGTTATTACCCCTCAAATCATCAGGCTCTTGAACCAAAAGGGATAATTTCACTCAACTTCACTTGCCCCATTACTGAAATGTTCCCACAACCTATAAACTCACTTACAAGGACTCTTCATCTCACGTTCTCAATATTTATTGCTTATTTATCATTATTATTATTATTATTTCCTTTTTATCTTTCTTTTTGTAGATGCACAGTTTGCCGCCTTTTGTACACTGGGTGTTTGCCCTGCTGGCAAGGTCTTTCACAGATTTAATGGATTTATTGAGGATGTCTGCAAGAAAATGAGTCTCTGGTTTGTGTATGGTAACACATATGTACTTTGATAATGAATTTATTTTGTACTTTGAATTTTTGAACTTCTCATCACAAACCTCAACCATAATGTTGATCAACACACATGATCTAAGCTATCAATATTCTCTTCACTGAGAATCAATCTGAACTAACGGCTCCGATTAAATTCTGTAATGTTGACTTATGTTTTCTCTCCCTACAATATACTGCAGTTGCTTTGTATTTTCAGCAAATGTAGTGTATTATTCATCTCCCCTCTCCTGTGTTCTTATTCATCTCTTTCTACTTCTGCAGAAAAAAACCAGGTGTAACTGACAAGGCAATGCCACCCTCTTTTAATTAGTACCGCCATCACTATCTAAGACTAAGACAAGGGAGCTGGTGGTAGACCTGAGGAGAGCTAAGGTACCGGTGACCCCTGTTTCCATCCAGGGGGTCAGGGTGGACATGGTAGAGGATTACAAATACCCGGGGATACGAATTGACAATAAGCTGGACTGGTCAAAGAACACTGAGGCTGTCTACAAGAAGGGTCAGAGCTGTCTCTACTTCCTGAGGAGACTGAGGTCCTTTAACATCTGCCGGACGATGCTGAGGATGTTCTACGAGTCTGTGGTGGCCAGTGCTATCATGTTTGCTGTTGTGTGCTGGGGCAGCAGACACCAACAGAATCAACAAACTCATTTGTAAGGCCAGTGATGTTGTGGGGATGGAACTGGACTCTCTCACGGTGGTGTCTGAAAAGAGGATGCTGTCTAAGTTGCATGCCACCTTGGTCAATGTCTCCCGTCCACTACATAATGTACTGGGTGGGCACAGGAGTACATTCAGCCAGAGACTCATTCCTCCAAGATGCAGCACAGAGCGTCATGGGATGTCATTCCTGCCTGTGGCCATCAAACTTTACAACTCCTCCCTTGGAGGGTCAGACACCCTGTGCCGATAGACTGGTCCTGGACTTATTTCATAATTTACTGGCATAATTTACATATTACTATTTGACTATTTATGGTTCTATGACTATTTATTATTTATGGTGCAACTGTAACGAAAACCAATTTCCCCCTGAGATCAATGAAGTATGACTATGACTATGACTATCTAATCTAGCACCTATCTCAAAGTCAAAAGTCAAAGTAAATTCTATTATCAAAGTACACATATGTCATCATATACAACCCTGAGATTCTCTTCTCTGTGGGAATACTCAGCACATCGATAGAATAGTTGCCTCAACAGGATCAATGAAAGGTCAACCAGAAGACAACAAAATGTGCAAATGCAAATACAGGGGGTGATTGATAAGTTCGTGACCTAAGGTAGAAGGAGTCAATTTTAGAAAACCTAGCACATTTATTTTTCAACATAGTCCCCTCCTACACTTACACACTTAGCCCAGCGGTCATGGAGCATACGGATCTTGGACCTCCAGAAAGTGGTCCACAGCAGGGGTGATTGATGTTCATGGCCTAAGGTAGAAGGAGATGAGTTATTAACTTCAAACTTTCTGCATAATCACTCAAAGAGTTGAACTGCACGTGCATGTAACGAGAGCTGTATAACTCATGTCCTCCTACGCTAGGCCACGAACTTATCAATCACCCCTGCTGTGGTCCACTTCCTGGAGGTCCAAAACGCCAACTTCTACAAAGAAGGGATCCGTATGCTCCACGACTACTGGACTAAGTGTGTAAATGTAGGAGGGGACTATGCTGAAAAATAAATGTGCTAGGTTTTCTAAAATTGACTCCTTCTACCTTAGCCCACAAACTTATCAATCACCCCTCGTATAAATAATTAGCTATAAATAACGAGAACACAAGATACTGAGATAAAGAGTCCTTAAAGTGAGACCATTGGTTGTGGGAACATTTCAATGATGGGACAAGTGAATTTACTTAACCCCTTTTATTCGAGAGTCTGATGGCTGAGGGGTAGCAACTGTTCTTGAACCTGGTGGTGCTCACGTACCTGAGGCTTTTATATCTTCTACATGATGGCAGCAACGAGAAGAGAGCGTGGCCTGGGTGGGGGGGGGCAGGGGTAGGAACTCTGACGATGGATGCTGCTTCCCTACGACAGCGTTTCATTTAGATGTCCTGAATGGGGAAGGTTCTCTCCATTATGAATCCACTACTTCTTGTAGGATTTTCCGTTCAAAGGCATTGGTATTGCCATACCAGGCCATGATGCAGTCAGTCAATAATTTCTCCACTACCCATGTATAGAAGTTTGTCAAAGTTTTAGCTCTTATGCTGAATCTCTGCAAACTCCTAAGGAAGTAGAGGCGCAGAGATGCTTTCTTTACAATTGCAGTTACGTGCTGGGTCCAGGACAGATCCTGCAAACTAGAAACAGCAGGGAATTTAAAGTTGCTAACCCTTTCCACCTCCGATCCTTTGATGAGGACTGGCTGATGGACCTTTGGTTTCCCTCTCCTGAAGCCTACAGTTAGTTCCTTGGTCTTGCTGACATTGAGTGAGAGGTTGTTGTCATGACACCACTCAGCTAAATTTTCAAATCTCCCCCCTGTATGCTGATTCTCACAACCATTGATTGGAGTTGTGCTAAGCCACACAGGTCTAGGTGTAAAGTAGAGCAGGGGTTATGCACATAGCCCTGCGGTGCACCTGTGTTGATGGATATCATGGAGGATCTGTTGTTGCCAATCTGAACTGATTGGGTTCTGGAAGTCAGGAAATCCAGGATCCAGTTGCACAAGGAGTCTGTACAAGAACATCCACTCTGTTCCCTCTGCACCTTCCCTTTTGCAAATGTTACTCCGCTATTTAAGAAGTGTGGGAGGCAGCAGGAAGGAAACTATAGACCTTTTGGCCTGACATCAGTGGTTGGGAAGTTGTTGGAATCGATTGTTAGGGAAGAGATTACGGAGTACCTAGAGGCACATGACAAGATAGGCCAAAGCCAGCATGGTTTCCAGAAAGGAAAATCCTGCCTGACAAACCTACTGCAATTCTTTGAGGAAATTACAAAAAGGTAGACAAAAGAGATGCAGTAGGCATGGTGTACTTAGATTTTCAGAAGGCCATTGACAAGGTGCCGCACATGAGGATGCCTAGCAAGATAAAAGCTCATGGAATTACAGGGGAGTTACTAGTGTGGGTGGAGCATTGGCTGGTCGGCAGAAAACAGAGAGTGGGAATAAAGGGATACTATTCTGGCTGGCTGCTGGTTACTAGTGGAGCTCCACAGGGGTTGGTGTTGGGACTGCTGCTTTTTACGATGTATGTCAATAATCTAGACTATAGTACTAATGGATTTGTGACTAAGTTTGCTGATGATACAAATATAGGCGGAGGAGCGAGTAGTGTTGAGGAAATAGAGAGACTTAGATAGTTTAGGGGAATGGGCAAAGAAGTGGCAAATGAAATACAAACACGAGGAAATCTGCAGATGCTGGAAATCCAAGCAACACACACAAAAAATGCTGGTGAACGCAGCAGGCCAAGCAGCATCTATAGGAAGAGGTATAGCCCATGTTTCGGGCCGAGAACCTTCGTCAGGACGCCAAATGAAATACAATGTTGGAAAGTGTATGGTCATGCACTTTGGTGAAAGAAATAAGTGGGCAGACTATTATTTAGATAGGGAAAGAATTCAAAATGCAGAGGTGCAAAGGGAGTTGGGTGTCCTTGTGCAAGATACCCTAAAGGTTAACCTGCAGGTTGAGTCGGTTGTGAAGAAGGTGAATGCAATGTTGGCATTCGTTTCTAGAGGTATAGAATATAAGAGCAGGGACGTGATCTTGAGGCTCTATAAGGCGCTCATGAGATCACACTTGGAGTATTGTGTGCAATTTTGGGCTCCTTATTTTAGAAAGGATATACAGACATTGGAGAGGGTTCAGAGAAGATTCACGAGAATGATTCCAGGAATGAGAGGGTTACTGTATGAGGAACGTCTGGCAGCTCTTGGGCTGTATTCCCTGGAGTTCAGGAGAATGAGGGGGGATCTCATAGAAACATTCCGAATGTTAAAATACCTGAACAGATTAGATATGGCAAAGTTATTTCCCATGTTAGGGTATCCCAGGACAAGACTTCAGGATTGAAGGACGTCCTTTTAGAACTGAGATGCAGAGACATTACTTTAGTCAGGGAAGTAAATCTGTGCAATTTGTTGCCACAGCGGCTGTGGAGGCCAAGTCATTGGGTGTACTTAAGGCAGAGATAGATAGGTTCTTGATTTGAGAGGGCACCAAAGGGTATGGGGTAAAGGCAGGGGAGTGGGGATAAGTGGAAGAATTGGATCAGCCCATGATTGAATGGCAGAGCAGATGGGCCAAATGGCCTACTTCTGCTCCTATATCTTATGGTTTTACGGCCTTTTGCTGATTTAGAGTGTAAAATTTTTACTTTTCTAGTGTTTTCCTTGTTATTTAACTCTTCCATGTTTGTTTAAAATTTTTATCTACTCGCCTATGTTTGTGTGATTGTTCTGTTCAGTAAGTTTTGCAGTAATTGTTGTACAGTTGATTGTCAGTTTTACTGCAGCATATGTCACACCACTTGTATTTGGTTATTTTATAGTTTACTTATTATCCCCAGAATTTTGTTCATCTCTAATCGGAGTGGGAGATAACCATAGCCTATTTTTCTTCTTTTCTTTGTTCATTCTTGTAACACTTAATAACCAGTTGTAATCACCAAGTTTTATGCCTTATTCTTGTCTTCTGAGGACCTTCCAGAAAAATATTGCCAGATGCAATATCTTCTTTGCAAATTAAACGGCTGAGCTTTGCTAAACCTTCAAGAGTACCACAGTCATGCTGTGGTTTGGAGGCTTATGTGCCTTAGTGATGCCTGGCTGAAGTCAGGGCTTTATGCTTTGATTCTTGGTAGGGTCACCCATGCCAAACAGGTCAAAAGGTAGAGGCCAGACCCAGAGTAGTCCAACGGTCCTCCAGGTTTGGGGGTTCAGCTCAGGACTAACAACCCTGACTGGTCAGCAGACCTGTTACCGAAACAGCAATAATGGATCCTTCTACAGCTGAGTGCGATGGTATTCCTGAGTCTCCACCTGGGACTTGCATGGCTGACAGTGGTGAAAACCCAGAGGAAGTTCTTGGCATGATAAAGGAAGCCCTGAACACCGCAAAGATGGAGGACCTTCATTGCTGCCCTAAACGTCAACCGCGTGGTGGGCAGTAAGTAAGCAAGTTTGGTGGATTATTGACCTAAGATGCTAACCCTTTTTCCTTCACAGATGCTGTCTGAATTTCCAGCAATATTTTGCTACACTTGCACTTTTCCAATCATGTCAGTTTCAAATGTTGGATGTATATCTGAGATGTGGACAGAAGCTTAAAGAGGACAAGATAACAAAGACGTTATCTGCAGATTTACATCTAATTATCCAAATCTTTAAATATGTATATTTTTTCATTAAATCAATTATGATACACTGATTACACTCTGTAAGAAAAAATGTTAACTATCTTTGCTCTTACAGTTTGAGTGAAGGATTAATTAAATTGCAAACTTATAATCCATTTAATGCTCCCTCGATGAATAATGAAGATATAGCTGTCACTTATTCTAACTGATTGGCAAACAAGTGGAAATGACACACTGGATTGTTTAGGTTCAGAGCAGGGTTTAGGGTTCAGGGGTTAGGGGGAAGTTCCTCCAAGACATAGTTAGTTATTGGATAGATTGGTTGATGAGGGTTGTGATCTATTCAAGGGCCTATCCCATCTGAATGCTTCAACATCCTACTCTAATGGAGAGCAACACACACAAAATGCTGGCGGAACTCAACAGATTAGGCAGCATCCATGGAGGGAAATAAACCCATTGGTGTTGCATGTGGAGACCCTTTATCAGGATTCGGATGTCAGCCACAGTCTTGCTGAAGCATCTTGGTCTGAAGTGATGCAAGATTTTTCCCTCCATCGATGCTGCCTGACCTGCTGAGTGCCTGCAGCATTTTGTGTGTGTTGCTCAAGATTTCCAACATCTGCCAAATCTCTTGTGCCTTCTCTAATAGAGTGTGTTTACTCTAATGAGGATATGTAGCTTTTTTACTTTCCCGAACAAGGAATTCATTGCTCTTTAAGAACCTCATTGCATGAATCCAATATAGGATTGGGTTAACTTTCAAATTGCTAGGCAGAGGAAGAAAGTGACATTCTAGTTGAATGGGCAAATATGTCCTTAACCTTGGGCCAAGTGAGGCTGCTACTTACTTAATAAAGCCCACAATCATTGAGGAATGAGGCAATGGATAGGAAGACAGTGATACTTGAATAAGGGGCAGAAAATGATGTATCAGGCAAAGGAGAAAGCTGGCCAATCTTCACGGGAAATGAAATTCATCACTAACATTGGCCTTCCTCCATCTCTGGATGCTGATTTGTGAACTATTTGATTTTAATGTGTAACACCCTGGGAAAGGTTCACTGCTAACGTAATGGTCTTTCTGTAGAAGCAGTGTTTGGGTTATGGTTAGAGATAACGGGTGCTTTGGAAGGGAGACCAATGAAGGGAATGTGTTTTTTGTGCTGTGTGCTTGACACCGGTGTGAGCTGGGTCTTTTGTTCAGTGGGAGATGAAAGGAGAAGACGCCAGAGAGAAGAGGTTGTAGGACTCGACCCAGAGTGGGGCCATAATTTGATGAAGCCCGGGGAGAACCAGAGTGTTTCAAATGCTATTGGTTTAAGTTTCCTCAGGTCTCTTACTCACTCTTAAAGGACTTTGACTGATGACATGTTTTATATTTTTTCCGTGATTTTTATTCCTCTATGAGGCATGGAAATCACTGGTGAGGCCAAATTTGTTGTCCATCTCAAATTCCTAGTGGGACTGGTATTGATGCAGCTGAGGCATGGAGTATTAATTTAGAGGACCACAGAGAGTCAATGATGCTGCTATCAGCCTTGCATTGGTTTATACTCAGTGGCCATTTTATTAGGAACACCTGTACATCTCATTAATGAAAATATCTTATCAGCCAATCATGTGGCAGCAGATCAATTCATGAAAGCACAGAGTCATGGTCAAGATGTTCAATTATCGTTCAGACCAAACATCAGGAAGAAATATGATCTAAGTGACTTTGTCTGTGGAATAAGTATTGGTGCCAGATGGGGTGGTTTGAGTATTTTAGAAAGTGCTGACCACCTCCCCTCCCCGGAATTTTCACACACAATAGTCTCTAGGGATTACAGAAAATGGTGTTGCAAACAATAAGCATCCAGTGAGCAGCGGTTCTGTGTGTAAAAAATGGCTTGTTAATGAGAGCGGTCAGAGGCCAACAAATAAAGTGCCTAATAAAGTGGCCACAGAGTGTATCTTCTCACTCTAAAACTTGCACCACCAACAATGCAGTACCCCTTGGTACTGCACTGGAGCACGCATCTCAGGTTCCTATGCTCACGTATCTGTGCTGGGATTAGAACCATGAACCTCCTGCCTTGGAGATAATACTATCCACTGTTAACTTTGGCCCGCAACGTCATCGCTGAACACATTGCCAAGTTAAACTCGATCTCATTTGCCTGCATACGATCCATATCCCTCCATTATCTGCACATTCACACACCTATCTAAAATATTTTTAAATAGCAACATCACATCTGCTTCCTCTGTCAAGGTTACCAGCTCTGAGCAACTACCACTCCCTGTGTTAAAAAAAATTGCCCCATAATTTTCCTTTAGGCTTTCCCCTCTCATTTTAACTACATGTCCTCTAGTATTCCCTGCCTTCTCCTTTAAACTTTCCCCCTCTTACTTTAAGCGTGTGTTATTATGAATTTGAGGCATAAAGTTTTTGACCACCTACCTTATCTATGCCTTTCATACTTTATAAACTTCTATCAGGTCTGCTCTCAGCCTCTGATGCTATAGAAAATGATCCAACTTTTCCTTAGTTCATGCTCTTTAATCCAGGCAGCATCCTGGTGAGCCTCTTCTACACCCTCTCATGTAGTTACAAAATATACTTTTAAATAATCTTCTACAGGTCTTCCTCATCCACCCAGTCTGCTGGCGCTGACTTCATATGCTGGGATAGACATGTCCCTAACTCACTGGGGTACGAGGCCGCCTGCTACTTTCACCTGCCTTAGCCTGCCTGTCGAGGTGGTGTAGCCGGGTGTGGCTGCTGTTATGTGCAAACAGCTACTTGGAGCCGCAGGTGAGAGCTGTGTGGGCCCCACAATGGACACAACAAGCCCCATTCACCAGAAGTGCTACCCCTCTCTGTGCACCCCATACACCCCATTGAAGAACCCGTCTACAGAGAGATCCAACAACCAGGAAGGTTTATTGCAATGCTCTGTGGCAACTGAAAGGTGCGACAAGGCACAGAAGATGACATGGTCATCCACTGCAACCAACGAAGACCCCAGTTTGTGATGTATGTTCATACCACTGGCCTTGGACTTCTGAGGTTAAGAGAGTGGAACTGCCCCAGTGCAATGGATTTTCCGCTTTAAAATCTCTCCCACACAAGTCCTGTACCTCTCAAAGTCCAACCCTACGTCCTTGTCATGAGAGGTGGAAATGGGTAAGGCCGGCCAGCAGGGCTCTGGTGAAGGTGTGTAGGCCAATCCCTTGTACGGTGAATACAATGGATTACAGAGACTTTGATGAACTCCAACCAGACCATTGACTTTGGCTCATCATCGAGTGAGCACATGATGATGGGGACACTCCTGGTCCACGCTCGAGAAACAGGCTCAAAACAGAGTACGATGGAGGAAGGCGGTCTTTAATGGCCTAGGCTCCACTGAGAGCTAAGGGCCCAAGAAGAAGAAGCACAAGTTCCGCCAACATTTGACATGATGGGCAACAACCATGCCACACGTCTTCCTCAGCTTCCAGCATTCCAGAGGAATCAACACAGAGTTGTTCCACCTATTGCTTTGTGTGGACATCTTTTCCAACAAGCATCAGTCTGGACTTCACTGTTTGTTCAAACTGTGCTCCAATTCACCACAGCTATTTTGTTTATTTAAACTGTACTATGGCAGCAGCTTGACACAATTACTTATCTTCAAATGTTAGCTTAAATGCACTCTATGGATTTTCACTTTAAACTGAGCTGAATACAGAATGAAAAGTAATTAGATTTTAGTTGCCTTACTGTCTGTTTCTATTCAGTATCTTACTCAAAATAGGCTGTTCATTTTCAGTGCATTTCCATTGGGGTATTGGTTTAAATCGACTCACAGCTACACAGAAATGCCTGTACTCGATCACAAAACTAATCTCATTTATTTAAACAATGATACCTTTGAAATATAAATTCAGCTCAAAGTAATAGATGTTGAGATTTTAAACTACAATATAATCATGCTGTTTGAGGTTGGTGAACAACATTCCTGGAAATAAACCATATGTTCTGGAAATTGAAATGGTTTCCGAATTGAAAATAAAACACTGCATATGCTTGAAATCCGAGGTAAAACAGAAAATGGCATTAACTCCTTTTTTCAGTGTTCCACGGATGCTGCCAGACCTGCTGAACATTTCAGTGTATCCATAGAATGGGTTGTTGTGGGAAGGCTTCATCTGGTTTCCATTTGACTTGGTATTAGTAATTGTTTATCATTTTCACTGCACCAAGATTAATCAGAAAGTGATTAGATTAGATTTTAGATTATGAAGACATACAGTCCTCTTTTATTGTCATTTAGGAATGCATGCATTAAGAAATGATACAATATTTCCTCTGGTGTGATATCACAAAACACTGGACAGACCAAGACTGAAAAAACTAACAAAACCAACATAATTATAACATATAGTTACAATAGTGCAACAATGCCATAACTTGATGAAGAAGTCCATGAGTACAGTAAAAATTTCAAAGTCTCTCAAATGTCCCACATCTCACGCAGACGGGAGAAGGAAGAAAAACTCTCCCTGCCATGACCGACCACAGTCCGACTCTGAGTCATCCGAAAACTTCGAGCCTCCGATCAGCTCTCCGACACCAAGTACTGAGCGCCATCTCTATCCAAAAGATTCGACCTCAATCTTGGTTGCCAACAGCAGGCAAAGCCAGGAATTTTGAGGCCTTCCCTCCGAAAGATTCCCGATCGCAGAGTAACAACAGCAGCGAACTGGCGTTTCAGAAATTTCTCCAGATGTTTCTCTGTGCTTTCACATCTATTGAAACAAATGTGTAAGATAAAGAGTTTATTTTTAAATATCCTCAGCCCGGATCTTTGTCTTGCAGCTTCAGATCTTACAGTGAAGGTTCCAGAGATACTCCAGTCAATGAATTTGTCTCAACGAGGGGTTCCCAACCTAGGGTTCATGGACCTGGGTTAATGGTAGAGGTCCATGGCATAAAAAAGGCTGGGAACATCTGGTCTAAACACTTGGATTTAAAAGCAAAATTGGTGATTGGAATTGGTTTATTATCGTCACATGTATGGAGATACAGTGAAAAGTTTGTCTTACATTATGTTCATACAGATCAAATCATGACACAATGCATTGAGGTAGAACAAGGTAAAAAAATAATCATGTTAAATAAAATGTAAAAGCTACTAAGAAAATGCAGTACAGGCAAATAGTAAAGTTGAAGATTGTGCAGTCAAGTATCCACTTTATCCTGCAAGAGATCTATGCCAGGGTCTGATAACAGTGACTTCGACATTAACTTCAGTTACTTGATAAATGTTGATGATTTTTTTTCCATTCAAAGCCGCCACAGGTCAATTTAAGAAATCTTTTAGCATCTCAATTGACATTCATCACACAACCTTCACCTGCTCATTTTTGTACTGTGGATATCACAAGTAAGGCTAGCACTTATATTCCTAGTTGTTTGTAAGAGGCTGGTGAGAAACTGTCTACCTGCATTGTGTGGGGAGAGTGGACATGGTCATTCCAGCCCAATTACCTACTCTGATCTGAGTACCCTGTAGGGTCATTTGGGAGATGTCGGGGCGCTGGAGCAGGGATCCAATTGCAGACCCAGTACTGTGCACACAGTGATATCAATTGAGTAACAAATCCCGAGGTGCACACAAAGTCGGTGTCAAAGTTCAGGAATAGATCAAAACATCCAGAGAAATCCCAAAACCAGAATCTGGAAACAGGCAGAGTCAGTATTCAGACAGACAGAGTGCAGATACATACAAATGCTGGGAAGGCTCAGGAAAATTCACTGGCACAATCTAGCAACACAGGACTGAAATACACTGAGCAATAAACAGAGAGGCAGATGATAGGTGGAGCACAATGAGACACAGGTAGCAGCAACACAGAGAATAATGAGGAACAGATGAGAGACGGAGTGCTCAGTAATACAGGGGCCGGAGTAGAGCAGGAACGCAGACAGAAGCACATGGTAGTACAGAACCACAGATTGACAGCTGGGGGAAACACACAAAAAGGCAGAGTTCAACTGGAGGTACTGACAGGAGAACAGTTAACAGTGGTCAAATACAGTCATTGGTCTGAGAGGAAAAGAGGGAAAGAAAGAGAGAGAGAGAAACTGAAAGTCTGACAGAGAGAGATATAGAGACAGAAAGATTGAGAGACATACAGAGAGAGAGAAAGGGAAAGAGAGAGGAGACAGAGAGAATGGGGTCTGAAATACATAAACAGGGATGTGGGGTGGAAGGGTAAAAAAAACACAGAATAGTGAGAGAGAAAGAATGAAGGAGAGATGCAGAGAGTGAGAAGGAAAGAGACAGACAAGTAGAAACATAGAGAGAGACAGACAGAAGGATAGGCATTCACCTAATCTGACCCTGAACCCCTCACTATGGTGAATGGACAACTGAGGGAGGTACAAGCTCCCTCATTGCAACCATTCAAAAGGAGTCCTGGCAGACATGGCTCATGGGGCTTGACTGGGGTATTGGCAGGGGAATTTGTGCAACTGGTCAGCTTTGTGCATGGGCAGAGATGACCCAGCCCACCTGGGTGCCTTATTACGGATGAGTAACAAACAATATACAAAACTGCCAGCTTTGGGAACTGTACTTCCCTCAATCGCAGGACTCTGCAGAGGGTGGTGCGGACAGATGTGAACTTCCCACTATTCCGGACATTTACAAAGACAGGTGTGTAAAAAGGGCCCGAAGGATCATTGGGGACCCGAGTCACTCCATCCACAAACTGTTCTAGGTGCTATTATCCAGGAAACGGTACTGCAGCATAAAAGCCAGGACCAACAGGCTCTGGGCCAGCTTCAGGCCATCAGACTGATTAATTCATGCTGACACAATTGTATTTCTATGTTATATTGATTGTCCTGCTGTACATACTATTCATTATAAATTACTATAAATTGCACATTGCACAGTTAGATGGAGACATGACGTAAAGATTTTTACTCATGTATATGAAGGATGTAAATAATAAAGTCAATTCAATTTAATTCAATATCCTATTGGTGATGATAAGATTCTGGAAAACGAATCAATTAAAAAAGAATCTCCTTTCCTTCACCACTTCACAGACCTTCTCTTTGTTGTCTGCACCCCTTCCTCTGCATCTTGAAAATCTGTTCTATCACTCTTCTTCTCTAATTCTGACATGGACTCCTCATCAAAAAGTGCACGAGGTCTCAGACCAGAAACATTAATTCTGTTTCTCTCTCTGCTGCCTGACCAGTATTTTGCGTTTCTAACTTTGCATTTTACTGCAGCAATTTTGATCTTACTCCATGTTGTTGAGTTGAGTCAGTGTGTTTCACCCTGCTACAGGGACCTGTCGAACGATGGAATGAATTTCAGAGGTGGTTGTTATAACACAGAATATTTAATACTCCTGACAGGGGTGAATTTCCAGCCAATGTTATTAAGTTAATTGGTTCCTTTACGAGTGTCCAAGCAAGTGTATTATATTTGATGTACTTTGAGACCTAGAATCGATTTAAATGACAAGCATTACTTGTGCTTGTAAATTGGGAGTACCCCATAAAATTTGGCACTTTGAGTTCACAATCCATTATGGTTATCAATACTCTTAAAAAGCATGAAATTGCAGCTACTTGTTTTTGCAACTTAAGCCTGTGGAAGTTGTATTGCCGGAAAATCTTCAGCGATTTTTCATCTAACACTTAAATGTGTTGAAGAGGATTGATCCTGAATGAAATTTAAAGCTTTCAGCTGTTAAGAGCACAAGGAGTCAGGAAAAAAAATAAGCTCAGCTTTGAAGCGTTACTTGCTTCAGGAGTGGATGCTGTCTATTTCTTAGTGAAATTAAACTCCTTTGATCTCCGTTCATTTTGGAGCAGCACGGTGGCGTAGTGGTTAGCACAACGCTTTACAGTATCAGCAACCAGGGTTCAATTACCTCTGCGGCCTGTAAGGAGGTCGGTCCAAAAACGTGTTAGTCAGTACGTTAATTGGTCCCTGTAAATTGTCCCTTAATTAGCCTAGAATGCAATTGGGAGATTGCTGGGTGCTGTGGCTCGAAGGACTGGAAGGGCTAATTCTGCGCTGTATCTCAATAAAGAAATAAAAATAAAGGTATTTATTCCTTTAATTTAAATTGCTTGTTTTAAGGCTTATGATTAGGATGCAACCTCACCCCCTCCTTCCCCAAATGAGCCCGAGAGGGAGCACGATCATTTAAGATCATTAACGTCCAACCATATTAGACTATAAGACAAAGGAGCAGAAGTCGGCCATTCGGCCCATCGAGTCTGCTCCGCCATTTTATCATGAGCAGATCCATTCTCCCATTTAGTCCCGCTCCCCCGCGTTCTCACCATAACCTTTGATGCCCTGGCTACTCAGATACCTATCAATCTCTGCCTTAAATACACCCAATGACTTGGCCTCCACTGCCACCCGTGCAACAAATTCCATAGATTCTCTACCCTCTGGCTAAAAAGATTTCTTCGCATCTCTGTTCTGAATGGGCGCCCTTCAATCCTTAAGTCATGCTCTCTCGTACTAGACTCCCCCATCATGGGAAACAACTTTGCCACATCCACTCTGTCCATGCCTTTCAACATTCGAAGTGTTTCTATGAGGTCCCCCCTCATTCTTCTAAACTCCAAGGAATACAGTCCAAGAGCGGACAAACGTTCCTTATATGTTAACCCTCTCATTCCTGGAATCATTCTATTGAATCTTCTCTGTACCCTCTCCAACGTCAGCACATCCTTTCTTAAATAAGGAGACCAAAACTGCCCACAGTACTCCAAGTGAGGTCTCACCAGCGCCTTATAGAGCCTCAACATCACATCCCTGCTCCTATACTCTATTCCTCTAGAAATGAATGCCAACATTGCATTCGCCTTCTTCACCACTGACTCAACCTTGAGGTTAACCTTAAGGGTATCCTGCATGAGGACTCCCAAGTCCCGTTGCATCTCAGAACTTTGAATTATCTCCCTATTTAAATAATAGTCTGCCTGTTTATTTCTTCTGCCAAAGTGCATAACCATACACTTTCCAACATTGTATTTTATTTGCCACTTCTTTGCCCATTCTTCCAATCTATCCAAGTCCCTCTGCAGACTCTCTGTTTCCTCAGCACTACCGGCCCCTCCACCTATCTTCGTATTGTCAGCAAACTTAGCCACAAAGCCATCTATTCCATAATCCAAATCGTTGATGTACAACATAAAAAGTAGCGGCCCCAATACGGACCCCTGTGGAAAACCACTGGTAACCGGCAGCCAAACAGAATAGGATCCCCTTATCCCACTCTCTGTTTCCTGCCAATCAGTCAAAGCCCTATCCACATATGTAACTTTCCCGTAATTCCATGGGCTCTTATCTTGTTAAGCAGCCTCATGTGTGGCACCTTGTCAAAGGCCTTCTGAAAATCCAAATAAACAACATCCACTGCATCTCCCTTGTCTAGCCTACTGGTAATTTCCTCAAAAAATTGTAATAGGTTTGTCAGGCAGGATTTTCCTTTAAGGAAACCATGCTGAGTTCTGCCTATCTTGTCATATGCTTCCAGGTACTCCGTAACCTCATCCTTGACAATCGACTCCAACAACTTCCCAACCACCGATGTCAAGCTAACAGGTCTATAATTTCCTTTTTGCTTCCTTGCCCGCTTCTTAAATAGCAGAGTGACATTTGCAACCTTCCAGCCCTCCGGAACCATGCCAGAATCTATCGACTTTTGAAAGATCATCACTAATGCCTCTGCAATCTCCACAGCTACTTCCTTCAGAACACGAGGGTGCATTCCATCTGTTCCGGGAGATTTATCTACGCTTAGATTGTTCAGCTTCCTGAGTACTTTCTCTGTCGTAATTGGGACTGCGCACACTTCTCTTCCCTGCCACCCTTGAGTGTCCGATGTACTGCTGATGTCTTCCTCAGTGAAGACTGATGCAAAATACTCGTTCAGTTCCTCCGCCATCTCCTTATCTCCCATTACAATTTCTCCAGCGTCATTTTCTATCGGTCCTATATCTACTCTCACTTGTCTTTTACTCTTTATATACTTGAAAAACCTTTTAGTATCCTCTTTGATATTATTTGCTAGCTTCCTTTCATAGTTCATCTTTTCCCTCTTAATGACCTTCTTAGTTTCCTTTTGTAAGCTTTTAAAAACTTCCCAATCCTCTGACTTCCCACTAATTTTTGCTTCCTTGTATGCCCTCTCCTTTGCTTTAACTTTGGCTTTGACTTCTCTTGACAGCCACCGTTGCAGCCTTTTCCCATTTGAAAACTTCTTTTTTGGAATATACCTGTCTTGCACCTTCCTCACTTCTCGCATAAGCTTCAGCCACTGCTGCTCTGCCGTCCTTCCCGCCAGTGTCCCTTTCCAGTCAACTTTGGCCAGCTCCTCTCTCATGCCACTATAATTTCCTTTACTCCACTGAAGTACCGACACATCGGATTTCGGCTTCTCTTTTTCAAATTTCACAGTGAACTCAATCATGTTATGATCACTGCCTCCTAAGGGTTCCTTCACCTCAATCTCTCTAATTACCTTCAGTTCATTACACAATACCCAATCCAGTACAGCCAATCCCCTAGTGGGCTCAACAACAAGCTGTTCTAAAAAGCCATCTCGCAGACATTCTACAAATTCTCTCTCTTGAGATCCAGTGCTGACCTGATTTTCCCAATCCACTCACATGTTAAAATCCCACACAGTTATCATAATACTGCCCTTCTGACAAGCCTTTTCTATTTCCTGTTGTAATTTGTAGTCCACATCACTGCAGCTGTTTGGAGGCCTATAAATAACTGCCAATAGGGTCCTTTTACCCCTACAATTTCTTAGCTCAACCCATAAAGTTTCTGCACCTTCCGACCTATGTCACCTCTTTCTAATAATTTAATATCATTTCTTACCAATAAAGCCACGCCTCCGCCTCTGCCTACCTTCCTATCTTTCCGATACACCGTGTATCCTTGGATGTTCAGCTCCCAGAGACATGAATCCTTTAGCCAGGTCTCAGTGATGGCCACAATATCATACCTGCCAATCTGTAGCTGTATGACAAGATTATCAACCTTATTCCTTATGCTGCGTGTATTTAAGTACAACACCTTAAGACCAATATTTGGTACTTTTCGCTTTGATTGCACTGCAACTTTGTTGCACTGCAACTCATCCCAATGGCTACAAATTTGCCCCATCACCTGCCTGTCTTTCCTGACATCTTTACTGCTCACTATCTTAGATTTATTTCTGTTTTCCCCTTCCTCCGCTCTATCATTCCGGTTCCCAACCCCATGCCAAATTAGTTTAAACCCTCCCTAACAGCTCTCTTAATCCTTCCCACCAGGATATTGGTCCCCTTCAGGTTCAGGTGTAATCTGTCCATTTTGAACAGGTCATACTTCCCCCAGAAGAGATCCCAATGATTCAAGAATCTGAAGGCCTGCCCCCTGCACCAGTCTCTCAGCCACGCATTCATCTGCCTGATCCTCCTATTCTTGCCCTCGCTAGTATGTGGCACAGGTAGCAATCCTGATATTACTACCCTGGAGGTCCTGCTTCTCAGCTTCCTTCCTAACTCCTGGAAATCTCTCTTCAGCACCTCCTCCCTTCTCCTATCTATGTCATTGGTACCAACATGTACCAAGACAACTGGCTGCTCGCCCTCTCCCTTCAGAATATTCTGGACCCAATCCGAGACATCCCGTAACCTGGCACCTGGGAGGCAACACACCATGCGGGTATCTCTATCAGGCTCACAGAATCTCCTGTCTGTTCCCCTGACTATGGAATGCCCTATGACTACTCCATTCCTCTTCTCCCTCCTTCCCTCCTGCACAACTGCACCAGGCTCAGTGCCAGAGGTCTGGTCACTGTGGGCATCCCCTGTCAGGTCATCCCCCTCAACAGCATCCAGAACAGGATATTTGTTGCTGAGGGGGACAGCCACAGGGGTGCTCTCCACTATCTGGGCATTTTCCTTCCCTCTTCTGACAACCACCCAGTTTTCTGACCCCTGTAGCCTAGGGATGACTACCTCCCTGTAGCTCCTGTCTATCACCTCTTCACTTTCCCTAATAAGCAGTAGGTCATCAAGCTGCAGCTCCAGATCCCTAACACGGTCTCTGAGGAGCTGCATCTCGGTGCACCTGACGCAGATGTGGCCATCAGGGAGGCTGGAGGTCTCCCAGGATTCCCACATCTGACACCCTGAACAAAGCACTAACCCTGCAGGCATGCTATCTAATTCTACAGGAATGAAACAGGAAAAATAAGTCTACTCACCCACTTACCCTGACAAACAGATGAACTTTTTAGACCGTTAGCTTGTACCGTTAGCTGTGAGAGCCCTGCTGTTCCTGTCTGTCCAGGCTGATTCACCAAGGGGAAAAAAAAAGAGTTGGTGCTTCACTCTCGCCTCTTCCCGTTACCGCCGAAGCCCGTTGAAGCCAAAGCTCTACACTCTGCTGCCACTCACTCCACTGCCCGCTCCAACCACTGCCCACTGTATAGGGTGATCTCCTTTTTAAACTCTTTGTGCTGTCCTGTCTACATCACGCGCCTGTGCAGTTTTGTCCTTCTTGCACTCGAAGAAGCTTTTTTAAAAAACTGCCTTCCTTCAGAATTCAGCTCCCACGCCGCTCTGCTTGTCCCAATCCAAAAGACAGTGTTGAAAGTAACCTTCCTTTTTAAACTCTCCGCGCTGTCCTGTCTATGTCACGCGCCTGTGCAGTCTCATCCTTCTTGCACTCGAAGAAGTTTTTAAAAAAACTGCCTTCCTTCAGAATTTAGCTCCCACGCCGCTCTGCTTGTCCCGATCCAAAAGACAACCGTTGGAAGTAACCTATCATCACCAGCACCCGCACCTCACCACCGAATGCTAACACTCTTTGATACCCATCAAGCTCGAGCCAACGGGTGACACAGTTGCTCAAAGCATTCAAGGGTATGTTTCAGATGTGGGAATTATCCATAAGCAGCTCCAAGAGGCTGTAGAACTGACATGAGGACTATAGTTCTTCAGGGGGTTGTGAGCTGCAAGCCATTTAATAGATTGAAAGTTGCAATCAATAGATTATTTTTTACTGGAATTGAGGATTGTGACGTTCAGTTTTTGACTTTTGATACTGTCAAACAGCAAGATCTTCTGGAAATGCTTCAAGATCTTGACATAGATGGGAAAGATATACATTTCTTAAGAAACTTGTACTGGGACCAGACACCATCCATCAGGATAGAAGGAGAAGTGAGTGAGTATGTGAATATCATGAGAGGAGTCAGGCAAGGTTGTGTCTTTTCGCCAGACTTATTCAACCTGTATAGTGAAAATATCTTGAGAAATATCAAAGACACCAAAAGATACACAATTGGAGGCCATAATATAAATAACATCAGATATGCTGATGACATTGTACTAATGCTGACTCAGAAACAAAACTTCAAGAACTACTCACTATAGTGGGTAGCAGAAAGTAATCGCAGAGGCCTCTCAATCAACACCAAGAAGACAGAAAGCATGGTCATCTCCAGAAAGACAAACGTCCCACAATGTGTGATCAAGATCGGAAATACAAACATCAAACAAGTCAACAAATTCAAATACCTTGGCGGCCTAATAACAAGTAATGGCGGGTGCAACACAGATATCAAATACAGAATAGCAATGACGAAAGAAGCTTTCCAAAACATGAAGACCATATTAACAGACAGAAAGATGAGCACGCACACTAAAAACAGAATACTGCAATGCTACATTTATTCTATCCTGACTTATGGAAGTGAATGCTGGACCATTTCTCCAGCAATGGAAAAGAGACTAGAAGCAGCAAGAGAATGTTAAAAATATCATGGACCACACACACATCAAATGAAGAAGTTCTCAGAAGAGCCCAAGCAGTTCGATCACTCATACCAACAATAAGAGAAAGACAACTCAGGTTCCTAGGACACATCATGCGGAAAGATGAACTAGAAAAACTCATACTCTCTGGAAAGATTGAGGGGAGCAAACCTAGAGGAAGACCTCGGCTTATGTACATCAAAAGCATGGCCAGGTGGCTGCACATCGAGGAAATGGAAGTCATCCAAAAAATGAAGGATAGATCTGTATGGAAAACCATGGTCACCAAAGTCCACATCGGATATGGTACCCAGACAGTTCAGTTTGGACAGGGATATCGAAATAGGATCAGTTGTGATGTTCAGGATTAAAATCAGAATCCCTTTTATTAGCATTGACCTATTCAATTCGAGTTTAATTGTTATTCAACCATACGTGAATACCCATGAATACAGCCAAATGGAACAGTGTTACTCTGGGGCCAAGGTGCAAAACACAAAACCAACAGTCACACACAGCACAAAGTACACATAGCACATAGAAGATGGTAAGCACGTAAAGCAATCGGTAAGATACAGCCACACAAAAAAATAGTCTAGACCCAAGCCATGAATGCTGCAGATACCTGCTGTCGAGCACAATATACTGTAACTTGTCTTCTGTCAAGTGAACGCTGGGGGTGAGTGGGCAGCACCAACTCCAGTCGGGATGCCACACCACACTGCACCCCGGTGGAGTGCAACGCTGGCTCTGATGCCTCTCTCCTGGCAGCTGTAAATAGGCAACACCACGGCTTGAGGCCTAGTTCTCACTAAAACCGAGGCCAAGCAAGTCCCCGTCGTCCACCCCCGCTCTCCACCAATTAATCAGTGAATTGAACTTGCAGCCTACCACATTAACAATGTCCCAAAGAGTCTTGAGATCACAAGAAAAGCCACCAAGACCGTCACTTGCTATTAGACTATACGCCTCCTTCAAAACAGGCAGCAGCACCGTGCACAGTTCCTTCATTTTCTTTGCCAACAACCAACTTGCAGATGAGGTAGACATGGAGTACTTTAAGTTCTTAATGTCCAGCAGGATCTTGAGCTCATAAAAAATACGCTTAAAGAGGACAATAGTACTTTCTGTTGACCCTGTAGACGACGCTGTGATTGAACACGCCACCATCTTACAAGAACTGGAAACTTGTCATGAAATATATTGTTTTGTGGCGGTAGAACAGAGCAAGATATAAAAAATACTATTAGTTACAATAAAAAGATAAATAAATAGTGCAAAAAAGTAGTGGCCGGGCAGTGTTCATGGACTATTCACAAATCTGATAGCAGAGGGGAAGAAGCTGTTCCTAAAGTATTGAGTGTGGGTCTTCAGGCTCCTGTACCTCGTCCCTGATGGTAGTAATGAGAAGAGTGCAGGTCACAGATCCTTAATGATGAATGCCACCTTCTTGAAGCACTACCTTTTGAAGATGTCCTCGATGGAGGGGAGGGATGTGCTTGTGATAATAGACAATAGATGCAGGAGTAGGCCATTTGGCCCTTTGAGCCAGCGCCGCCATTCACTGTGATCATGGCTGATCGTCCACAATCAGTACCCCCTTTCTGCCTTCTCCCCATATCCCTTCACTCAGCTAT
The DNA here is from genome assembly GCF_030028105.1 of Mobula birostris. Taxonomy (NCBI): domain Eukaryota; kingdom Metazoa; phylum Chordata; class Chondrichthyes; order Myliobatiformes; family Myliobatidae; genus Mobula; species Mobula birostris. Next base: position 156,468,804 of record NC_092377.1, on the reverse strand, counting down.
CTTTAAGAGCTCTATCTAACTCTCTCTTGAAAGCATCCAGAGAATTGGCCTCCACTGCCTTCTGAGGCAGAGCATTCCACAGATCCACAACTCTCTGTGTGAAGAAGTTTTTGCTCAACTCCGTTCTAAATTGTCTACCCCTTATTCTTAAACTGTGGCCTCTGGTTCTGGACTCCCCCAACATCGGGAACATGTTTCCTGCCTCTAGCGTGTCCAATCCCTTAATAATCTTATATGTTTCAATCAGATTCCCTCTCATCCTTCTAAATTCTGGTGTATACAAGCCCAGTCGCTCCAATCTTTCAACATATGACAGTCCCACCATCCCAGGAATTAACCTCGTGAACCTATGCTGCACTCCCTCAATAGCAAGAATGTCCTTCCTCAAATTTGGAGACCAAAGCTGCACCCAATACTCCAGGTGTGGTCTCACCAGGGTTCTGTACCACTGCAGAAGGACCTCTTTGCTCCTATACTCAACTCCCCTCGTTATGAAAGCCAGCATGCCATTAGCTTTCTTCACTGCCTGCTGTACCTGCATGCTTACTTTCAGTGACTGGTGAACAAGGCCACCTAGATCTCGTTGTCCTTCCCCTTTTCCTAACTTGACACCATTCAGATAGTAATCTGCCTTCCTGATAGAGCTGGCTGAGCCCACATCCTGTTTTTGATTCTTTGCATTGAAGCCTCTGTATCATCTGGTACATAATTCATGAGCACGTGAATGACTGGAAGATATAATCACTCCAGAATGTCACAGTAAATTAAAATTTAAAAAAACAGCTGCTGATTCTGGAAATCTGAAGTAAAGTTAAAGACTGCCAAAATGCTCTCCATAGTACATTTGTAGACAATTGAAAGAGTCTCTGGTGACACTACAAACTCCTCAAACTCTAATAGGAGTGTAGCTTCTCGTGTGCCTTCTTCGTGATTGCATCAATGTGCTGGGCCCAGGATAGATCCTCTGTGATGTTGCTGCCCAGGAAGTTGAAGCTCCTCACCCTTACCAATGTTGACTCTTTGAAGGGTGGTGTGAGTTCTCTTGACCTCTCTTTCCTGAAGTCCACAATCAGTTCCTTGGTCTTGTTGATGTTGGATGCAAGGTTGTTGTTGTGACACCACTCAACCAGGTGATATATTTGGATGGAGAAGCAGGATTGAGGGACTTATTCCTTTGTAGTGCCATTAAGTCATGGAGGCAATAGGGAATGATTTGATATAAAACTGTTGTGTCATAGAAACATAGTCATGGTGCATCGAGTCAGAGATTCATAGTGCCATAGACTCTGAGAGTCATGGAGTCACACAGCAGTGAAACAGGCCTTCGGCCTACCACGTCCATCCTGACCATCATACTAGTCTCATGTTTCAGTACTTGGTCCATATCCTTCTAACATGCTGTGAGAGTATCAGCCTTCATCTCTTTCTCAGGCATTGCATTCCAGATGAATATTTTCCACCTGATCTCCTCTAACTCTCTTACTCGGGATTTGATGTTCTTGTTGCTGTTTGCATGAATTGTTTTTTTGAGCAAAATGGGGGGAGGGTGGTTGATGTTTTGGTTGCCATCTGTACAATTTCTTTTTTTTTTGTGCATGGGGGATTGATATTTTTCTTTGAATGGCTTTCCATAGTTTTTCTATGTTTCATGGCTGTCTGGAGAAGATGAATCTCAGTGTATATGTACTTTGATAATTAATGTGCCTTGAACCTTGAACCTTAAACCTAAGACTTCTAGTTTTTGGCTTCTCCATTATGGGGAAAAGTCTTTCCTGAAAAGGTGCCCTCCAGCACTCTCACTTGTCTGGCTCAACTCGTTCTTGTACTTAACAAAGTCATGAGTTCTATTTACCTGAGTATTTCCCACTTTTTGGAGTCGTATAGTCATAAAGCAAGGAAACAGACCCTTCAGTGTACTGAGTCTGCACCAGTCATCGAGGGGTGTGTGGGTGCATATACTGTACACTAATCATATATTTGATCCTATTTTTTTGCATTCTCCTCGCGTCCTCATCATCTTTCCCAGATTCTACCACTCAATTTATAATGGTGTATTCACCAAACAAGCTGTGTGTCTCAGTGATGAAGGGGGAATTGGGATCACCCAGAGAGGACCGACACTCAGGGAGAAGATTCAAATTCTACACGGGCGACACCCAAGGTCAAGATTGAACCTGGGGTCCAGCATTCTGAGGCTGACAGAACGTTTGGATGTGGCCCAGGAATGGAGAGGGAGCCAATGAAGTGCGTCGACAGTTCACTGACTTTAATGAGAACCGTTGCAGAATTTAAAGGAAAAGGGAAATGATAAATGCTAAGCCAACAGGGCTGTTGACTAAAACTCTGAAACTGAAAATTAAATGCCAACACTGTGACTGGAAACAATAACTAAAATACAAATGAATACTGTCCCTTTACAGCATCAGTTGAAATAGTAGTCCTATTTCTTGGACAAGAAAAGCAGGGAGTATAAATATTGCTGTGCTTTTGGTCAAATCTCAACAAGACTAGAACGAAAAGAAGGAAGTTAAATAGCACCATAATGAAACAGTAATTAGCTGGAATGCACATAATCATGAGCACGATTGCCGAACCTATTGTGTAGCCCGCCTGTGCGGTGAGCAGATCCCACAGCAGAGTCCGTGGTTGTGACAGAGGCAGCACCTCTACCAGCTGAGCCACGGCCATTTCGTTCTGTTTTTGCTCGACATACAGTATTCCTGGTGGGAGTCTACATTGTATCCAGTATATGTTATCACAGGGGCATCTGGGAATCATTCACCTCAAAGAATTGCTGTTGCAGGTGCTGGGAGAAGAGGGGACTTCTGGGGTACAGTTAGTTTGGTTGGTAGTGCTTAACACGTGGCAGTTTTCTCATGTATACAGTGAACTTATGCATCTCACCTTCAATGTACAGTTGTGTTGGAAAAGGAAATCTTAAGGAATGGCCTGGAAAGCAGAAATGTGTTAGTGTAGATCTTGTAAAAAATATTGTACAATTCCCAAACTGGCACATTTCTTTCAGCTGAAGTTATTTATTTGTTTAGTTGCTATAGTAACGATCAATTGGTTCCAATAACACACATGAGCGTTTAGCATGTGATACAAGAAAAAACTCTCTGCCGAAACTTTTGACCGGTTTTCCAAAAGTATAATACCAGAGATGTTGGAAGCTTAAAATTGAAAAAAAAAGACTTATAGAGAAAACACTGGAAGTACTCAGCAGGTCAGCCAGCATCAAGTTCTTAAGTTCAAGGTTAATTGTCGTTCAACCATACATTAATGCCCATGGATACAGTCAAATGAAATAGTGTTACTCCAGGATCAAGGTGCAAAACACAGCACAAGTCACATATGAGATATCAGTAAAATTCAGTCACTCAAAACAACATAATCCAAGTCCTGTGGAGGGAGCAAGTCTGCTTTGGTTTTACAATCCTTTTCTTTGTCATTTCTATTAAAACTTTAATTAAGAAAAATTATATATACTATAACAAGATTCCATGTAACAAATTACTTACACGTCTGAGAGTGTTTGATGGACCAGAAATCGGTCTAACTTGTGTTGTACCTGTTTTTGGAGTGTTTGAGTAGATAGTCTGGAGGGAGGTGGGTACTGTATTTGGCTTAAGAATGTTTTTGATGCAACAGTGCAGACAGAGCTTGATTTGTGATCTATCAATGCTGTTTGATGCCATAATTCAAATGCAGTTTTGAAGGACTGCCACCATCCATAACATATCCTCTTCTCATTACCATCTCCAGGAAGGAGGTACAGGAGCATGAAACCCAGGAAACATGCTAGTAAATCTTCTCTGTACTCTCTCAATTTTGTTGACATCTTTCCTATAATTCAGTGACCAGAACTGTACACAATACTCCAAATTTGGCCTTACCAATGCCTTGTACAATTTCTTTTTTAAAAATCTTTTTATTAATATACAATTTTCTACAGTTATAAAGTATAGAAATTCAACCAATTAGTATGTATATAATTAATAAAGCTGAAGAAAAAAAACTTATATACGCTAATGAGAAAAAAAAATTTATAAAAGGAAAAGAAGGAAAAAAGAGAACCCCAGCTAACTAACAAAAAAGCCACTAACTATAAAACAAAAAAAAGAAGGAAAAGAAAGCAACAACCGCCAAATCATATTTATATAACATAACATTTGGAAGCAAACCATGTAAATTGATTCAAATTAAATGATAATATTTAGCAAAAGAGCTCCACCTTCTCTCAAAATCAAATCGGGGATCAAAAGTTCTACTTCTAATTTTTTCCAAACTAAGACACAACGTTACTTTGGAAAACCATTGAGTTAGTGTAGGAGCAGAGGTATCTTTCCACTTCAACAAAATAGTCCTTCTTGCCAACAATGTAACGAATGCAATTACATGTTGATTTGAAAATGAAATACCCTGAATGTGATGCGGAACTATTCCAAATAGAACAGTCAATTTGTATTAGATTGTAAATTAATTTTCAAAGCTTTAGAAATTGTAGAAAATAAAATTTCCAGAAAGATTTCAATGAGGGACATGACCAGAACATATGTGACAAAGTAGCTACTTCATTTTTGCACCTATCACAATAATTATCTATATTAGGAAATATTTTGGATAGTCTCTCCTTTGTTAAATAATAACGGTGAACAATTTTAAACTGAATTAAACAATGATTGGCACATATCGAAGAAGAATTAACCATTTTCAGAACTCACGATCAATCTTCATTAATAAAAGTCATATTAAGTTCTCTCTCCCAATCCAGTTTAATCTTTAGTGAGAGGTTATCTTTTTGTAGTAAAAATAAATTATAAATTCTACCAATGGAGCCTCTCACTAAGGGATTCATATTCAAAATGGTATCCAACAAATCAGATTCTTGCATATATGGAAACGTAGAAACATATTTTTGTAAAAAATGTCTAACCTGTAAATATTGCAAGAAATGTGTGCGAGAGGGAGAATATTTGCTAATTAACTCTTCAAAAGACATCAATAGACCATCACTTAAATCTGCAAAAGAACAAATCCCCTTATTTCTCCATAAAAGAAAGATGGGATCAGTAATTGAAGGTTTAAATAGCAAATTTTGAAATACAGGACTAGACAATTTAAATTGTTTGGAATTAAAAGAGTTGCAAAACTGAAACCAAATCCACAAGGACTGTTTAATAACAGGATAGAGATTGAATTTGGAAATTTTAGCAAATTGTAAAGGTAATGGAGCTCCTAATAGTGAAGTTAAATAAACTTGATTAACAGTTTTAAATTCCAAATCAATCCAGGCTAGTTTTTGGTTCTTATTGAGCCAATATAACCAAAAACATAATTGTCGAATATTAACAGCCCAATAATACAATTTTAAATTAGGTAATGCGAGTCCACCATCATTTTTAGATTTTTGTAAATGAAGCTTATTAACTCTTGTTTTTTTATAGGTATATTTTGAAAAATATATAAAAATCTAGGTAAAATCATCATTTTCACAGCATAAATACGACCTATTAAAGAAAGTGTAAGAGGATTCCATCAAGAAAATAATTGTTTTATAGAGTCCAATAAAGGAACTACATTAGCTTTATAAAGATCCTTATATTTTTTTGTAATGATAACACCCAAATATTTAAAAGAATTCACAATTCTAAATGGAATATCCTTATATATGAAAACAGGAACATTTAAAGGGAACAATTCACTTTTATTTAAATTAAGTTTATATCCTGAAAATTTTCCGAAATCATTTAATAATTCCAAAAGATTAGGAATAGAATCTTCAGGATTCGAGATATAAACCAAATTGGTGTTTTGGATAATGGTGAATATATAATATTCATCAATCTCCAAACATTAGAAAAAGAATAACGGCCTCTAATAAAGCCTATTTGATCCACAGAGATAATTTTAGATAAAATGTTTTCCAAACGGTTAGCCATTATCTTGGAAAGATTTTTAGCATCCACATTTAATAGCGAAATAGGTCTATAAGATGAGCATTCAGTAGGATCTTTATCTTTCTTGAGGATTAAAGAAGCAGAAGCTTCATAAAAAGAAGAGGGTAAGTTACCTTCCTCAAAAGATTCATGAAATATTTCCAAAAGGTATGGAGAAAGTAACTTTTCAAATATTTTGTAAAATCCTACCGAATAACCATCGAGTCCAGGGGCTTTACCTGATTGCATTGACCATATAGCTTTCTGAATTTCATGCTCAACAATTGGAGCATCAAGGATCTGTTGATCTTCGCTGTAATTTGAGGTAATTTAATCTTATATAAAAAAGCTTTCATTTTAGAGGAATCTGCTGGAAACTTAGATTTATAAAGTTTAGAATAAAAATCCTGAAAGATATTATTAATATCTTCATAATTACTTACTATATCTCCATTATCTTTAGAAATCTTTAAAATTTGTCTTTTAGCTTTAGCAGCCCTTAACTAGGAAGCTAATAGCCTATTATTTTTATCACCAAAAATATAAAACTGACTTTTTAATTTAAGCAAATATCCTTCAATAGGATAAGTTAATAATAAATGATATTGTGATTGTAATTCCACTCTTCTTTAAACAATTCAACGCTTGGAAGGATTGCGTTGATATTACCTAATTCTTTAATTTGTTTAGCAATTTTATCTAATTCTATTCTTGTCTGTTTCTTCAACTTAGCTAAATAAGAAATAATCTGACCACATAAATAAGCTTTTAATGTATCCCAAGTTACTAACTTTGAAACGTTTCCTGTATTAGTAAAGAGAAAAAACTCTTTTATCTGAGTTTCAATAAACTCAACAAAATCTGAACTTTGTAACAAATGTTCTGGAAAACGCCAAGGTGGTCTTGTAGAAATAACATCTTTCAAATCAAATATTAAATTTAAAGGAGCATGATGAGAAATAACAATTGCATCATATTCACATTTCTGAACATTAAGTAAAAGTCGAGGGTCGGCTATAAAATAGTCGATTCTGGAATATTTATTATGAACATATGAAAAAGAGGAATATTCTCTATCAGTAGGATACATATGTCTCCAGACTTCAATTAAACCATAATCAATTAAAAAAGAATTAATAAGTGATGCAGAATGATTAGGGTGTTGATGTCTAGATGATGATTTATCTAACAAGGGATTTAAGCAAATATTAAAATCTCCCCCCATTAATAACGTATATTCATTTAAATCAGGTAATAGAGTAAAAATATCTTTAAAAAGGAAGGATCATCGGTATTTGGTCCATATATATTAACCAAATCCATTTTCTTATTGTAAATTGTTCCTTTAACAATCAAAAATCTACCATTAATATCAGATATAAAACCCTCCTGACTAAAAGGAATATTGGAATCAATAAAAATGGGAACACCCCTAATTTTACTTTGAGAGTTTGCGTGAATCTGAGGGTCCTTCCAAAATTTAAAAAATCAATTGTTGTCACATAACCTGACGTGTCTCTTGTACAAAGATCATATCAGGTTGGAATCAATTAATAATTTTAAATGTTTTCTTACGCTTAATAGGATGAGTCCAATCACGGACCTTCCAATTTAAAATGTTTAACTGTTTAACTAACATTATGAAACTTTTGATAAACAACAATGATAACAATTTGTGTACATTCCAGAATTCCATAATGGGTGTAAAAAATAGAAATAAAAAAAGAAAAAAACCCACTCAACCTACAAAGCCCTGAAATAAGTCGATTTTAATCGACGCAAGCCCCAACAAATGCATAGAAGCTCGTTCCACATAGCTACGACTCTCTGAGTAAAGAAGTTCCCCCTCATGTTAATCCTAAACTTTTGGCCTTTAACTCTCAACTTATGTCCTCTTGTTTGAATCTCCCCCACTCTCAATGGAAAAAGCCTATCCATGTCAACTCTATCTATCCCCCTCATAATTTTAAATACCTCTATCAAGTCCCCCCTCAACTTTCTATGTTCCAAAGAATAAAGACCCAACTTGTTCAACCTTTCTCTGTAACTTAGGTGATGAAACCCAGGTAACATTCTAGTAAACCTTCTTTGTACTCTCTCTATTTTGTTGACATCTTTCCTATAATTCGGTGACCAGAACTGTACACAATACTCCAAATTTGGCCTTACCAATGCCTTGTATAATTTCAACATTACATCCCAACTCCTATACTCAAGGCTCTGATTTGTAAAGGCCAGCATACCAAAATCTTTCTTCACCACCCTATCCACATGAGATTCCACCTTCAGGGAACTATGCACCATTATTCCCAGATCTCTCTGTTCTACTGCATTCTTCAACGTCCTACCATTTACCATGTGTGTCCTAATTTGATTAGTCCTACCAAAATGTAGCACCTCACATTTATCAGCATTAAACTCCATTTGCCATCTTTCAGTCCACTCTTCTAACTGGCCTAAATCTCTCTGCAAGCTTTGAAAACTTACTTCATTATCCACAACACCACCTATCTTAGTATCATCTGTATACTTACTAATCCAATTTACCACCCCATCATCCAGATCATTAATATATATGACAAACAACATTGGACAACATTGGACCCAGTACAGATCCCTGAGGCACACCACTAGACACTGGCCTCCAATCTGACAAACAGTTTTCCACCACTACTCTCTGCCATCTCCCATCCAGCCACTGCTGAATCCATTTTACTACTTCAATATTAATACCTAACGATTGAACCTTCCTAACTAACCTTCCGTGTGGAACCTTGTCAAAGGCCTTATTGAAGTCCATATAGACAACATCCACTTACCCTCATCAACCTTCCTAGTAACCTCTTCAAAAAAATTCAATAAGATTTGTCAAACATGACCTTCCACGCACAAATCCATGTTGACTGTTCCTAATCAGACCTTGTCTATCCAGATAATTACATATACCATCTCTAAGAATACTTTCCATCAATTTACCCACCACTGACATCAAACTCACAGGCCGATAATTGCTAGATTTACTCTTAGAACCCTTTTTAAACAATGGAACAACTTGAGCAATGCATCAATCCTTCGGCACCATCCCTGTTTCTAATGACATTTGAAATATTTCTGCCAGAGCCCCTGCTATTTCCACACTAACTTCCCTCAAGGTCCTAGGGAATATCCTGTCAGGACCCGGAGACTTATCCACTTTTATATTCCTTAAAAGTGCCAGTACTTCCTCTTCTTTAATTATCATAGTTTCCATAACTACCCTACTTGTTTCCCTTACCTTACACAATTCAATATCCTTCTCCTTGGTGAATACTGAAGAAAAGAAATTCTTCAAAATCTCCCCCATCTCTTTTGGCTCCGCACATAGCCGTCCACTCTGATTCTCTAGGGGACCAATTTTATCCCTCACTATCTACCTTTTGTCCACCTTTTACGTTGTAACTTATCCTGTTGACTGCAATTTTTCCCTATTAACAGCCTCTCCGCACTACACATTGCTTCTCTTTGTAAAGCAGCTACCTCATCTTCAGCTCTATTATCCGCCTTTCCTGTAATACTTCTTGCATTGAAATGTCAGCAGATCAGGACACTAGTTGCGCCATGCTCAAACTTTTGATTCCTAGCTTTGTCTGAGGTCTTACCAATATTTGCCCCCACAACCTCTCCACTAACTGTCCTGGCATGCTGGTTCCCATTCCCCTGGGCATAGGTCTAAGGTGAGAGAGGAAAGATTTAAAAGGGACCTGAGGGGCAATTTCTTCATGTACAGGGTGGTGTGTTGGTGGAATTTCTTTATGTACAGGGTTGTCTGTACAGAACGGATGACTTGCACCTGAACTGGAGGGAGACAATATCCTTGTGGGAAGCCCTGCTCTAGAGTTTACAAAGAATGGTCTAAAAAACAAAAAAAACATCCAGTGAGCGGAAGTTCTGTGGGCAAAAATGTCTTGTTAATGAGAGAGGTCAGAGGAAAATGGCCAGAAATGTTCAAGCTGACAGGAAGGTGACAGTAACTCAAATAACCACGCGTTATAGCATTGGTGTGCAGAAGAGCATCTCTGAATGCACAGCACATCGAACCTTGATGTGGATGGGCTACAGCAGCAGAAGACCATGAACGTACACTCAGTAGTCACTTTATTAGGGGCAGGAGGTGCCTAATAAAGTGCCCACTGAGAGTAGATTCTAACTACTTTCCCTATCAACGCCTCTCAATCTTATAAATTTTTATCCCCTCTGTCTGAGGCGAAAGTTGTATTGATAGCTGCACAAGAAGGTAGAGCGGTGTCCGACATGGCTGATGTTTATACAACTCACTTTCAATGTGCGATAATGTGTTGGAGAAGCCAAGGCCTGAAAAGCAAACCATTGTTACTACTATTACTAAGTCGACTCAGGCCTAGGGGGTCGGCATTGGGCAAAAGGCAAAAATTAAGAACATTGTCGGTGCAATAATAAGTTACAATAATTTATTATTCCAAATGGGCACTTGCTAAGGCTGCTGTTATTTGCTGCTGTGGTTGTCATGGTATTGATTTGTGCTTTGTTGCCTTCAGTTTGCTTTCACATCCAAGAGTTGCAGCAAGGCGAGAGTTTTGTACCAGTGCATTGTATCCACAATCAGAGCCCTGCGACTGACTAGCACTTTCTGAATGCATTGGAAAAAGCCCAGTTAAGATCAAGTCAGCAGAATCACTCAGCCCATGTTGGTGAAAAGCCCAGTGGTTTCTCTGAGCATTGAAGCTTTGGTCTGGAAGTGAGGCAGAGTCACCAAGTCATAGAACACACATGTATAGAATGAACTGCAGGCTTTTCAATCTCAACCGGTTTAACGCCAAAAACAAGGTCAGCAGCACCACTATAGTGGAGCTTCAGCAGGTGAAGACAAAGACATCACAGTACACTCTGAAGAAGATCAATGTATCCTAAATACCCCTGCCAAAACATACAGGGACCTGTGTCATGCTTGAATATAAAAAAGGCACAGGTCCTATATCTGTCACTGCCCAACCAGCCATTTATACAGCCCTTTATAAAAGTTGTCACTATCACTCTAGAAAATGTAGACTATTTTGATTCTGAGATGTGGGTCTTGGGTTGGCCTCTATTGCCACCTGAGGAGCCACCACTAGACAACCTGGGGTGCACGGACCTCTTGGTTAATGGTAAGGGTCTATGGCCTAAAAAACCTTGGAAACCCGTGTCTTAGGAGAACATCATACTCAACTCGAGTGATCGCACTACTACTGGAGCACTACAGGGCAGAAACAGATTCTTTCCCCCTACTAGTCAATGGCAAACTGTTTTTCTGCCTAGTTCCATTGACCTGCACCTGGATCATAGTCCTTTTACTCTTCCGACCCATGTTCTTATTCGTACTTCTCTTAAATGTTGAGATTGAACCTGCACCCACCACTTCTACTGGCAGACTGTTCCACACTCTCATCACCCTCTGAGTAAAGAAGTTCCCCCTCATGTTCCCCTTAAATGCTTCACTTTCAGGTGTGTTCTTGTTGACATTGAACCTGAGAGAACTGATTTCCACTCTCACCCAGCAAGGGTTTGTCATTGTTACAGGAAACTTGCACTGGACAATCTCTGTCTGAATGACATGTACGCCTCTAGGGCTTTGAGTCTGAACAACTTTCTTTTGTTAAACAAATTTAATGTAAATTGCAAACAGGAGGAAATCTGCCGATGCTGGAAATTCAAGCAAAACGTTGATGAAGGTTCTCGGCCCGAAACGTCGACTGTACCTCTTTCTTTAGATGCTGTTTGGCCTGTTGCATTCACCAGCATTTTTTGTATGTGTTACTGTAAATTGTTTGGAATTATAGTGAATATGGGTCAAAGAAACAGAACTTTCTCCCAAGTGTGCTCTTTTCCGACTTGAAAGGTTGACTCTGTTTCTTTTCCTGCTGCGAATGACCTACCAGCATTTCCCATTTTTGTTTTAGATTTTGAACATGGAACAGAGAACCTTACAACAAGCGCAGCCCCTTTGGCCCACAATGTTGTGCTGACCTTTTAATCTACTCCATGTTCTGGACTGCTCTGACCAGAGCCTGGAGATGATCAGGAACACTGAGTCCCAGAAGTTGGATCTGGGCATTGGCAACTGTTGGAACCCACTGTATTTTTTAAATAATACTTTTTAAAAGATTTGTACTTTTTTCCAAGTCATATATGTTTCACAGTACATGGTGGTTCATCCCCACTCACTGGCAGAAAGTGGTATAGCAGTTAAATTAACGGTCCATCACCTTTCTCATTTTTCATTGGCTAAGTATTAGCACATTACCCACATGTTTTAATTAGGTAGCCTATTTGCTAGTTTATTCCCATCTAAGGAATGTCTTATCTTATCTATAAAAGTGATGGAATTTTCAGAGGGGCCGTCTTTATTTCTTTTGTCTTCACATCCATTCCCCACTAAGCATTGTTTCACAGCTCTTTACCTAGTTTGCTTAGTGCTGGTATGTTTGTTCATCCTCAAAAATAAACTGTAGTTGGAATTAGGACCACTCATCGTCCCTGACTCCTGGAAGACCCCTACAAATCAGAAAATAAACAGAGATTCACCAGAACATTGCAAGTTTTTTGCTCAGAGAGGGGTGGGTGCCGAGGATGGACAATCAGGGGAGGTGGCGAAGGCAATGGTGATTGATGCATTTAAATTAGCTCATGAATGTGCAGAGAGTGGAGGGATATGGACTTGTGTAGGCAGAAGGGACTAGTCCATTTAGGCTTATTATTATTAATTTTGTTAGTTCAGTAAAACGCTGTGGGCTGAAGGTTCTCCAATCACGAAGAAAAGGAAATCTGCAGATGCTGGGAATTAAAGCAACACACAAAAAATTGCTAGGCCAGGCAGCATCTATTGAAAAAATGTACAGTCGACATTTCAGGAAGGGTTTCGGCCCGAAACGTTGACTGTATTTTTTTCCACAGATGCTGAGTTCCTCCAGCGTTTTGTATGTGTTGGGTCGAAGGTCCTGTTCCTCTGCTTTACTGTTCTAAACTTTACTCCAAGATCAATCTAACTCTTTCCTCCTGCTTAGCCTCAGTTTTTCTTTCAAGCATCTATAGCTTTTTTTTTGAATGATCAAAGTTCAAAATTCAAAGTAAATTTATCATTGGAGTATATATATCCCACCATACACCACCCTGAGATTCATTTTCTTGTGGGTAAACTCATTAAACCCATAATAGAATAATAACCATAATAGAATTAATGAAAGACCACATCAACTAGGGTGTTCAACCAATGTGCAAAAGACAACAAACTATGCAAATAAAAAAGAAAAAAGTAATAATAATAATAAATAAATAAATAAGCAGTAAATATTGAGTCCTTTAAAATGAGTCCATTAGTTGTGGGAACATTCAATGATGAGGCAAGTGAACTTGAGTGAAATGGTTCTCTTTGGTTCAAGTGTCTGATGGGTGAGAGCTGATAACTGTTCCTGAACTTGGTGGTGAGAGTCCTGAGGCTCCTATATCTTCTTCCTGATGGCAGCACAGAGAATAGAGCATGACCTAGGTTTTAGCTGGGGCGGGGGTTCCTGATGATGAATGCTGTTTTCCTGCAACTACACTTCATGTAGATATACTCAATGGTGGGGAGAGCTTTAACCATGATAGACTAGGCTGTATCCATTAGTTTCTGTAGGGTTTTCCATCCAAGGATATTGGAGTTTCCATACCAGGCTGTGATGCACCCAGTTAATATACTCCCCTCCACATATCTATAGAAGTTTGACAAAGTTTTGGATGTCATGCCGAATCTTCGCAAACTCCTAAGGAAGTAGAGGCACTGCCTTGCTTTCTTCATAATTGCATTTGTATGCTGGGCCCAGGACAGATTCTCTGAAATGATACCATCTGAGGAATTTAAAGCTGTCCATCTCTGATCCTCCAATGAGGTCTGACTCATGGACCTCTGGTTTCGTTGTCCTGATGTCAATAGTTATCACCTTGATCTTGCTGACATTGAGTGACAGATGGTTGTTGTGGCATCACTTTGAATCTCCCTTCTATATGCTGATTCATTTAAAGAATGTCATCCCAACCCAAATGGTTCATCTCAATACTGTTTCTCTACAATGGCATCCTTTGCATCATTCCACCTCACCTTCACTTGAATAATCTCTACTTTTCCCATCATCCACTTCCTATGGAAGTGAATTCCATTCCCTACGGTCCTCTGGGTGAAGATATCACATCGGCCTTCTCTGTAATTATTTCACATTTCCAACATCTGTGTTTTTTTTCATTGTTACTGCCCTGAGTTGAAGAAGTTGTTACGTGTGAGATTGAGATGAACCAGGCAAGTGAGTTAGTGGGTGGAGGCCCATTCAGAGATTAAATGGAGGTCCCTCTTGGTGTGGGATGCAGGTGCAGAGACACCTGCTGAGGCCGATGAGTGTTTCCAATGTCTTCTGTTACTACTTCACATTTCTAGTGTTTTTTCTTATATTTAAAGATTAGTTTTATTTGGTTTATTTGTTGTGTTTGTTAAAACATCAAAACATGCAGTGAAATGTGTCGTTTGCATCACAAATGATACAGAGAGCAGAGTGGAGTGATGATGGCGCTAAACGGTGACTCCTTTGCTTACATCTTCGAAAACAGCTCTATTTCCATCTTTAATATCTTTATTTTTCCCTTTCAGGGTTCTTTTGAAGACCCTGACCTGGATTTACACGCTGACTATGGTTCTTTGCGGGAATGGGACCGGCTCTCTGGATTTCATAACCGGCCGTTGTTGTTCGGCACGCCAAGGGCTCGGCCTAAGAGTCCGGCATGGCTTTGGAGGCCTAGGATCTCAGGGCTTTGGAGACAGGTGGATCAAAGGTCGATGTCACGGCAGGAGACCCGTGTGTCATTGGGGGAGTCGGAATATCTACGGTGGTGTGACCAGATCTTTGGGCACAGAGCTCAAAAAAAGCGACGTAATGGACTTCTAACATCGTAAACCAATTTTGTTATGTCTCTCCACTGGCTGTGAAAACAGAGACACCTCTTACTCCTTTATTAGGGAGAGAGAGAGCCTGTGGTATGTCGAATACTGGGTGAAACACTAAGTCTTCGGAGTAACTGCAAGTCTATGTCTTTGCTATTGCTTTGCTCACACTTGAGTGCTTAGTTGTGGGTGCTGATGCTTTTTCTTGCCAGTGGGGGGAGAGGGGGTTGTTGTTTGCTGCCGTTTACGCGCAGGAGGGAGGGAAGCTGGGGTGAGGGGGATCTTTGGAGTGCTAACATTTAACTGTCGCTCATTCTTCGGGGCACTCCTCTGTTTTCGTGGATGGTTGCAAAGAAAAAACATTTCAGGATGTATATTTTATACATTTCTCCGACATTGAATGTACCTTTGAAGCCTTTGAAATGTGCTGGAAGCAGCCTGCAGGTGTCTCCATGCTTCCAACACCAACACAGCATTTCCGCAACTTACAAACCCCAACCCATATGTATATCTTTGTTCTGTGGGAGGAAACCAGAGCACCTGGAGGAAACACACATGGTCACAGGAAGAATGTACAAACCCCCTACAGATAATGGAGGGGATTGAACCCTGACCGCTGGTGCTGCCAAGGGTTGTGCTAACTGTTATGCTACTGTGCTGCCAAAAGCTCAGTAATCTGAGCTCTGTGTGTTTGCTATATTTGTCAAGAGGTCTCCTTCATCCTAGTTCCTCATGTGGATTCCTACAACTAGGATGCTCGTCTCAGTATAACTTTACTTCTGTAATGCTTTCCAGTGCCTCTGTGAGACCAGTGTACAAAAGATAACTGGGACAGTGCAAACCCCTGTTCACATATCTTTGCTTCACATTGCAATTGCCTGGATTACACTGAACACAGGATAGACCTTCCCAACCTGGGTCTACGTACCTTTTCCTTGATGGTATTGGCCCCTGGCAGAAAAAAGGTTGGGAATCTCTGGGTTAGAGGAAGAGGCCTTCTCTGAAATTGCTCCACAATGCACTTTCCTGACCTATCTACCCCGCTTTCCCTTAAATGTGTAGTCTGCAGTTGAATGCATCCTATCCTGATGCCTCACATCCTGGCTGGGCAGTTGCTCTGCACAAAACCACAAGAAACTGCAAATTTGTGAATACAACCTGGTCCATCACAAAAAAAAGCCTCCCCTCCACTAAAGCAGGGGTTCCCTATTTTTTTTATGCCATGGACTCCTACCATTAACCGATGGGTTCTTGGACCTCAGGTTGGGAATCCCTGGACTCTCACTTTTCTGCTGCCTCAGGAAATCAGCCAACGTAAACAAGGATCCCTTCTGACCCCGGTCATTCTTTCTTTTAACCCCCTTCCCTCTGGACAGAAGACGCAGAAGTTTGAGAACCTGTACCACCAGACTCAAGAACAACTTTAATGCTGCTGTTATAACTTTCGTGTTCAGATCTCTTACGTGGTAAAGTGTTTATCTTTCAATATACCTCCACCTGGACCTTGAACTTCATTTGTCTAGCTGCACTGTGCTTCCTCAGTAACTGTAACCGCATGTTAAGGATCTGGCCTTAACACTGGGTCGAAGGGCCTCTGCTGGTAGCTCTGGATCACGACAGTCTTTAATTTCTGTTTTCTTTCACCTGGCCATGTGGGTTCTGGCCCAGCCCCTTTCCTTTTTTGGACTTCCTCCAATTACCCGCTTGTCTCCTCATTTGCACCCACCTGTGTCTAATTTTCACTCATTACCCTGTCCATTTAAACCCTGCCTTGAGTAGCATTCTCTGCCAGTTTGTCCCATTTCTGCCCTGTGTTGTTCCAGCCTGTTATTGTGACTTCTGCCAACTGATTTTGCCTGTTCTTGGACCTGATTTTTGCCTGTGTGCTCTGGATTGTCTGTCCTTGCCTGACTGCCTTTCCTGGTAAGACCTCTGCCTGCCATTTTGGATTCGTGCCTGCCTTCTGTTTTTGAAAGACTTGCCTTTATGCTCCCCAATAATCCTGGTGAAATAGTATTCATTGGTCTGCACTTGAGTCCTGCTGAAACCTGACAGAACCCGACACCACAATACTAGGCTTTCTGTTCTTTCCACCCCCCCCCCTTTTGTACTACTGCCTGGATGGCATGCAAACAAAGGCTTTTCATTGTATCTTGGTGCATGTAACCATAGTTCAAAGTAAATTTATTATCAAAATATGTGTATGTCACCATTCCCTACCCTGAGATTCATTTTCTTGCAGGCATAAATAATAAACTAATTATCAATATATCTTTACTCTGCCTACCACTAGGGAATTTATTGATACAGTGCAGAAAAGGCCCTTCTGGCCCTTCAAGCCATGCTGCTCAGCAATCACTCTGGTTTAATCCTAGCTTAATCATGGGAAAATTTACAATGGCCAATTAATCTACCAACTGGTAGGTCTTTGGACTGTGGGAGGAAACTGGAGGAAACCCATGTGATGATGGGGAGAATGTGCAAACCCCTTGCAGGTAGGGGTGGGAATTGAACCTGGGTCACTGGTACTGTAAAGTGTTGTGCTAACCACTACACTACCATGCTGCCCTGATAATTTCCATTTAGAACATACAGTGTAGAACAGTACAGCATAATACCTATATAAACTCTGTGATCAATCTAATCCTTCATGCCTACACACCCCATGACCCTCCATATTTTTCTGACAGCTATGGGCCCTAGACTCTATCACCAGCCCTGGAAGTGCTTTCCAAGCACCCGCCACCCCCTGTGTTTATATTTATTTAAAAAAAAATCCTACCTCTGGTATCTCCCCAAAATGTTCTTCAACTCATCTTCAACTGATGTCCTCTGGTATTTTGCTTTTTAGATGAAGGTATTTCAGCAACTGAATTAGTTATTGACTGTCTGCCCGGGTCGTAAATATGGAAGAATCTTTCTCATATACTGCAAACACGAGGAAATCTGCAGATTCTGGAACTTCAAGCAATACACATAAAAATTGCTGGTGAACGCAGTAGGCCAGGCAGCATCTCTAGGAAGAGGTACAGTCCTGACGAAGGGTCTCAACCCGAAACATCGACTGTACCTCTTCCAATAGATGCTGCCTGGCCTGCTGCATTCACCAGCAATTTTTGTGTGTTGCTTCTCATATACTGTATTTGTTTGTTATGTGCCATGTCATATGACATAGGAGATCATGGTCTTTCCATGACCATGGTCACTCTTGGCAAATTTTTCTATAGAAGTGCTTTGCCATTGCCTTCTTCTGGGCAGTGTCTTTACAAGATGGGTGATCCCTCAGCCATTATCAATACTCTTCAGAGATTGTCTTCCTGATGCCAGTGGTCACATAACCAGGACTTGTGATGTGCACCATCTACCACCTGCTCCCACGGCTTCATGTGCCCCTGATCAGGTGAGGGAGGGGAAGAGGAGTGCGAAGCAGCTGCTACACTTTGCCTGAGGCTGACCTGCAGGCTAGCGGATGGAAGGAGCACCTTACACCTCCTTTGGTAGAGATGTATCTCCACCCAGAGCTCAATATCAAGATGACCAAACAAAACAGAACACAGTATTACCAATGGAGCACATACAGAAAGCAGGAGGATCTCAGCAGGTCATGTAACATTCATAGAGAGGAATAAACAGTTGACATTTCAGGCTGAGACCATTCATCAGGACCAGAATGGAAAGGGGAAGAAGCCAGATTAAGAAGGTGGGGTGAGGGGAAGGAATACTAGGTGATAGGTGAGATCAGCTGAGGGATAAGGTAGGTTGGATGGGAGAGGGGGATATGAAGTAAAGTGGAAGAGGTGAAGAGCTGAAGAAGACAGAATCCAAGAGGAGAGGACGGTGGAGCATGGATGAAAGGGAAGGAGGAGGTGAATTAGAAGGAGGTGGTGAAAAGTTGAGGAGAAGAGGTAAGAGGAGAACCAGAGTGGGGAATGAAAAAGAAGGGGGTGGAGAAAAGGGATGTGATTACTGCAAATCTCTGCATTGTGACATGCATCCATGCCAGGCTGCACCAGGAGTATGGAACAGACTGGATAATCTCCTTGGGTGACATGGGAGGCGTTCTGTGATATCAAAGATGACCCTCATTTGATTAGACCACTAGCCTGAGCTCTCTTCTGACATTTCTAAGTGGTTAATAACTTCATGGAATCAGTGGGAATCTCAGCGAGAGGGGGTCCCACTGACTGAGTTACTCCTGTTCTGACAATGCCAGAAACCCTTTCAACCATTAGTTACACTATGTGGAATGTGACCTGTTGGCTAGTGGAGGGAAGGAGCACCTTACACCTCCTTTGGTAGAGACGTACCTTCACCCCACTACCCAGATATACTGTACATCCCAACAAAATTCCCTCAACAGCCATGTAAATAAGTTTATAAATCTAGTTTCCATCCATGAGTTCTATGCAGGGATGGAAATGATTTTAAAGTCCTCCCCAAAACACCAAACTTACGGTGAGCTGGTATGTATGAATTAGTAGCTTGGTTTATTGTTATCAAAAACCTGAGGCAGAGTGAAGAACATTGTTTTCAAGGTCATTTCATCACATTAGTACACAGATCATGTACAATAACAATGCAGAATAAAGTGTTACACTTGTAGAAAAAATGCAGAGCAGACAGACAGTAAGATGCTGCTATGATGAAGTTTAAGACTCCATCTTACAGTGAGATAATTTTATATATTGCACTGAACTGCTGCCGCAAAAAAGAAAACATTTCATATATGTGTGAGTGATGCTAAACCTGGTTTTGATATGGGTCTGTACTGTGGATGAAGTGGGAAGGGAGAGGGCAATCATGGTTGGGCAAATTAGAAGGGAGAGAGGAAGGAGTGGGAAGCACCAGAGCGACATTCTGTAATGATCAATAAACCAATTGTTTGGAATCAACTAACCTTGCCTGGTGTGTCTACACCCCTGCCACTCCCCTGCCCCTGGCACTCCTCTGCCACCTATCCTACGGCACTCCACCCTCGCCATTCCCAACAGCCTTTGCTTTGCCAGATTTACAAACACGCTCTCTGCTTCATATTGACAAATGCAAAGGTCTTAGCAATCCTTGGTATATATGTATATGTGCCTAAGATATTTGCACAGAACTGAAGAAACTGCCCTTGAGCTTGGTGGTGAGTGCTTTCAGGCTTTTGTACCTTCTTCCTGACGGGAGAGGTGAGGTGAGAAAATGTCTGGGGTGGGCGGATCCTTGACCACAATGGCTTCTTTAATCAGACAGCGAGAAGTGTGGACAGAGTCCATAAATGGGGATTCATTAAAGAAGCCATTGTTGTCAAGGACCCGCCCACCCCAGACATTTTCTCATCTCAGTATGGACTCTATGTGACGTGCTGAGCAGCGTCCACAACTGTCTGCTGTTTCTTGCAGTCTTGGGCAGACCAGTTGCTGTACCAGGCTCTGATGTATCTGGATCAGATGCTTTCTGTAGTTCATCTATAAAGATATTTTAAAAAAAAACGGAAGATGTCAAACATCCATAGCTTCCCGAGGAAGGGGAGACACTAGTGAGATCTCTTGGCCACAGCCACGTGAATGAACATTTGGAAAATGGTGGGATGGATTTGTCGGCTGCCTCAAGGCTGCGGGCATCTTCTGTGGTGGCAATCTCATTGCACCTTGCAGGGAAATCTGAATGCAATGCATGCAAAATGCTGGAAGACATCTGCAAATCAGGCAGCATCTATGTAAACAGTCAGGCCAAGCCCCCTCATCAGGACTGGAAAGGAAGGAGGCGGATACCAGAAACACTGACTGTGTATTCCCCTCCATAGATGCTGCCTGACTTGCTGAGTTCCTCCAGTGTTTTGTGTGCATTGCCAGCAGAATTTCTTGTACTTGGGGAAATCTGAATGGTTGAGTTTTGTAGCCTGGTTTACCTCTATGCTCTCTTCCTGCTTGCACTATGTTTCTACTTAAACATTCATCTTAAAGCTAGGAAGACATTGCACTCAATAGATACAACTGGAGGAAATCTGTTCAGAAGGGAGTGGTGCTGCACTAGTACGACACCTGCTATACTGCAGAGACCAAGCAGCAGCTCTGAAAGGAGAAAATGAACAACCAAAAGACCCAATCATTAACCGCAGCCTCTGCTTGTTCGCACCCGGACTGCACCGGAACATGTGGGTCCCGGATCAGCCTCAGCTGAGGTCCCATTAATAGACAACTCCTTACGAGAACACCTTACTCAACTTGAGTGATCGCGCTACCTTACTGGGTGACCATGTCTCTCATTTGGGACCTGATCAGGTTGCAAATGATTCAGGAACAGAACCCAGCAGTGACCTGAGAAAGCAAAGTGACCCATTTAGTTCTCCTCCAGTAGATACTCCTCAGTTGTGGAATAGCAATTGCCTTGCTGCATTTCTTGCTCCAGGGAAACGAGCCCAGCCTGCTCAGCACTTCCTGAAAGGGGGTCACAACCAATTTTATTTAGACCTTGCTGACCTCTGCCTTATTGACAGTCCAACTCATCCAGAACCCAGCCGCCTCCAACTTGTTCTGAAGGACAGCATTGAGTCAGTGAGCAAAGGAAGCTGAAGAGCAATGGCAAATTCTTGGCAAGTCAACATTCTCCACTGTATGTCTGAGAAGGGCAACTATTCTCTTAATAGTGAGAGAGAGGGAAACTCAGTAATGGAGAAGTGAAGTGATGTCCATACTTATGGGTAGTGTACATGTAGATGTCAATTCTTAGAGCTTCCTCTTGAGCAGTCCACTGGGATTGATGGCAACTTCCTTCCACTCCCATTTTGTGGGCTCTGAGGACAATACTGGGAGTGCTGACTCTTGAGACAGGAGGTGGAAGATGGAGGTGGGAGGGGAGTAAAGGAGGCCCATAGCCTCCCCTTGTGCCAAGATGTGGCCACCCTCAGGGTAGAGGAGCAGCACCTTAATTCCATCTGGAACAAGAGAAAATCTGCAGATGCTGGAAATCCGAGCAACACATACAAAATGCTGGAGGAACTATTGAAAAAAGTACAGTTGACGTTTTGGCCCGAAGCTCTTATTTCCATCTGGGTAGCCTTCAACCTGATGGCATGAATATCAACTTCTCCTTCTGGTTTAAAAAAAATTCCCACCCCTCCCCTCTTGTATTCCCCCTCTAACCTTTTACCTTTTCTTACCCACTTCCTCCTGGGACCCCTCTTCCTTCCCGATCTCCTATGGTCCACTCTCCTCTCCGATCAGATTTCTTCCTCACCTGCCCTTTACCTTTCTCACCCAATTAGTTTCAACTATCACACCCCAGCCTGCCTCCTTCTCTTCCCCCCACTTTTCATTCTGGCACCTCCTCTCTTCCTTTTCGGTCCTGAGAAAGGGTCTCAGCCTGAAACGTTGATTTTTATCATTTCCATAGATGTTACCTGACCTGCTGAGTTCCTCCAGCATTTTGTCTGTGTTGCTTTGGATTTCCAGCATCTCCAGACTTTCCTGTGCTCAGCATTGAGGTGGTCTGCTTCTTCCATCCTTACTCAGTGGCCACTTTATTAGGTACACCTGCGCACCTGCTTGTTAATGCAAATATCTAATCAGCCAATGATGCGGCAGCAGTTCAATGCATAAAAGCATGCAGACATGGTCAAGAGGTTCAGTTGTTGTTCAGAGCAAACAACAGAATGGGGAAGAAATGTGATCTAGATGACTTGGACTGTGGAATGATTGTTGGTGCCAGATTGGGTGCTTTGAGTATCTCAAAATCTGCAGATTTTCTGGGATTTTCACACACAGCATTCTCCAGAGTTTATAGAGAATGGTGCGAAAAACAAAAAAATCATCTAGCGAGTGGCTGTTCTGTGGGTTAAAATGACTTGTAACTCAAATAACCACGCATTACCACAAAGAGCACCTTTGAATGCACAACGCGTCAAACTTTGAAGTAGATGTGCTACAGCAGCAGAAGTCATGAGGTATCTAATAAAGTGGCCACTGAGTGTGTGTGTATATGTTTCTGTGTGCTTACATGAATGGTCTTGAGGATCTCAGTATAATCCAAGTGTCTCTCCTCTACTTTGACTTGTCATGGGCCAACATCAGTAGACATGGTGCATTTCTTCAAGAAGGTTTAGAGTCCATCCTTGATTCTTTTCTTCCATTCTTTCTCTGGTGTCTCTTCAAATCATAGAGCTTTGTCTGGTTCGGAATTCCAGTGTTGTTGTTGTTCAGTTGTTAAGTCGAGTCTGACTCTTCATGACCTCATGGGCCATAGGGTCCATAGCATTTTCATGGCAAGATACAGAAGTAGATTGCCAGGTCTTTCTTCTGCATAGATACTGCTGCTGCCCTGGTTGAGACCTGGCTGGGCTTGAACTCAAGAGCATCATCCTCGAAGTTCAGTGCTGATGCCACTACACCACCTGTCCAGCTTGGACCACTAGTCCACCAGTCTAAACACCAGAATGGTGTTAGGCATACAAATGATACAGCCTACCCAAGTCAGCTGAC
Source organism: Mobula birostris (assembly GCF_030028105.1). Lineage (NCBI taxonomy): Eukaryota > Metazoa > Chordata > Chondrichthyes > Myliobatiformes > Myliobatidae > Mobula > Mobula birostris. Next base: position 156,445,441 of record NC_092377.1, on the reverse strand, counting down.
TGAATTAACTATGGCCTCAATACTGGAGATGTTGGACTGGAAGTGATCTTGTCTTCCTTATGCTTTTAGTTAATTTAGCCAATTTGTGTTGTGGAAACCTTTATGATGTTTTTTGGGTGCCCTGAGCTGCCTGCTGTTGGTAGCCGGGTCTGAAAGGCACAGAGGAGGGCAGGACTCATTGCTGTTTGGACAAGCATGATTTGAGGTTAGTCCAGAGTCTTGATCTTCAGATATCCTTTCTTTTCCTCAACCAACTGTAGGTGCACTGGTACCCTGAAGGTGTTGGGGAATTTCATCTCTGATGTCTGCCTTCACCTAGAGATGGCTCCCAAGATAAGGAAAGTGGTCTTTTATTTTTTAGTTTTCTATTTTTTTGTGTGAGAGTGGGGAGTTTGGGCTTTGCAAATTTTATTTCTTTTTCCTTTCAGTGAGTGAGTGAAATGATGTATCTTTGAACAACTCCCACGCCTTTTCTGTATTTCATGGCTATCTGGAGAAGACAAGTATCAGGGTTGTATTGTACATTCACACTTTGCTAATAAAATGAACTTTTGAACCTTTATAGTATCTGCGGACAGCGTGATACTGCGCAAAGTTCAGTAGTTAATATTGGATGAAGTAGTTGAACACTAGAAGTTATTCAGATGCTGAAAATCTTCAGCGATAAATACAAAGCAGGTCAGGCAGCATCAATGCAGAGGAAAAAAAAACATCGATGTTTTGGGTCGAGACGCTTCATCAAGAATGTAAAAGGAATGTTTCCTCAGTAGATGGGAGAACAGGACTTGAGGGGCCAAATGGCCCTCTTCCACTTCTATTCATTTTCTCACCTATACAGTAAGCATGAGCTTTAGGAATAAGCATCACCTGTAAACTGATCATCTGTATCACCTGACAGAGCTTTATAAAATTGAGGCATGGATGACAGCCAATATCCTTCTCTCAAGGTTGGAATGTCTACCACTAGAGGACGGGTATTTAAGGTAAGAGGGGGTAATTTCAGGGCGAAATGTGCAGGGCGTTTTTTACTCAGAGTGGAGGGTGCTTAGAAAATGCTGCCGGGGTAGTGGCGGAGGCTGATACAATAGAGGCGTTTATGAGGCTCTTAGATAGACACGTGGATGTGCAGAGAATGGAATGACATCTACATTGTGATTAGTCTAGCACTTAATTCCTAGTTTAATTAGTTTGGTACAGCATCGTAGATTTTCCTCTGCTGTCATTATTGTCATCGGCGATCACTCGTAGTCGAGTATGAATGATTCTTTTGGTTCCTGCGCTTTACTATTCCATGCACACAGCAACTGGTAACCTATGATCTATTGTCAACGTTTGTCATAGCCACCTCCCAACTAACTCAAAAATGACTCTTTATTCCTGGGGTCTCATTTTAATCTGTTAAAGAATCCTCAATCCACTCTGGTAGCTGCTCCCCCGATTCTATTCGCAAAAGTCCGGCTCAGTTTCACAAGAGCTTTCTTGATTCCCGTGAATATGGCAATGACCACTGGGTGACGCAGTGATGCAGCTAGTAGAACCATTGCCTCACAGCACTAGTGAACTTTGGTGCTGTTGGTGTGGAATTTTCACGTTCTCCCTGTATGTTTTCCCCGAGTGCTCCAGTCTCCTCCTACATCCCAAAGATTTGAAGGTTTTTAGGTTAATTGGCTGCTATGAATTTCTTGTGTGCCAGTGCGTGTCAGATTCTGGGAGAATTGATGAGAATGGGATTAATGTAGATAGGAGGATGATAGTTGGTCTGGGTTGGAGGGCCTGTTTCTATGCTCTACGACTCTATACCTTCAGTCTTTTAACTCCGGTCTGGATTTAATTTTTTCCCCTTCAGATCAGTTCTTTGGGCAGCTACAATTCTGGAAAATCCCACCAGATGGCAGTAGAGGGCTGCAGCTGTCTTCGACCAGGTGATTATTCAAGCCTCTGTTGGATAGAGATCGTGCGGCTAAAATACAGATACTCAGCCAATGCCCTGTTCTGCATACAGACACTATGCAATTAATGGATTGTCATTTTCATGTTCCTAATAGTAGCTGTAGTTGATATTTTACAGATTCAGCCCTAAGCTTTTCGCATGATGGTTTGCCAAATAAATTTGCCTCCCAGAGTGGAACGAGAGATCTATCTCCTCTCCTCGAAGTGCTTCCTGTATTCCCGTGTTTTTTTGACAGATAAGATATCTGTTCTTTGTATCTTTTTGGAAAAATTACAGCTCAGCCTGGTCGCTTTTGACTTCTGACATAATCATTTTTATCTTTGGTGACTTTGACAAAGAAAAGGAATAAGTTTCGGTCACGGAGGAGAGGGGCTTTCTCGGGCAACTTTTTGACATTAATTCCCAGATGATAGTATGACTTCCTATTCTGATAATGCTATTAATCCAAATGCATTGAAATCTGCCTGTAAAGCTGGTCTCAACTGTAGGTTAAGAGGAGACATGATTAAGATATACAAGGATTCCCAGGTTACAGAGGATCTGACTTGCAAAAATCTAATTTTAGCCACAATCTCCCATAAATTTTAAATCCTACAAAAAGCATATGCAGATCAATGCTGTAAGCAAACACAAGAGATTCCCTTGTCCGTTCATCCCTTCCCACCAATCTCCCTCCCAGCATTTATCCCTGTAAGCAGCCCAAGTGCTACACCTGCCCATTCACCTCCTCCCTCACCTCCATTCAGGGTCCCAAACAGTCCTTCCAGGTGAGGCAATGCTTCACCTGCAAATCGGCTGGGGTCGTCTACTGTGTCCGGTGCTCCCGATGTGGCTCCCTCGACATTGGTGAGACCCATCGTAAATTAGGGAGCTGCTTCGAGCACCTCCGCTCCATCTGCCAAAAGTGGAACTTCCCGGTGACCAAACATTTAGATTCCGATTCCCGTTCTGAAATGCCGGTCCATGACATCCTCTTGTTCCAAGATGAGGCCACCCTCAGGGTGGAGAAGAAACACCTTACTTTTATTTATTGACTTATTGAGATACAGCATGAAATAGGCCTTTGTGGCTCTTTAAGCAATTTAACCCTAGCCTAATCACAGGGCAATTTACAATGACCGATTAACCTACAACTGGTATGTCTTCGGACTGTGGAAGGAAACCGGAGAAGCCAAAAGCCTCCAACCTGATAGCATGAATACTGATTTCTCCTTCTGGTAGAAATTATTCCCTAACCTTCCCCTCTTATACTCCCCACACTGACCTCTTACCTCTTCTCACCTGCCTATCACCTCTTTCTGGGTCCCCTCTTCCTTTCCTTTCTCCTATGGTCCACTCTCCTCTCCTATCACATTTTCTTCTTCTTCAGCTCTTGACCTTTTCTACTCACTTGGTTTCACCCATCACCTTCCTGCTAGCCTCCTCCCCCCTCCTTCCCACCTTTTTATTCTGGTGTCTTCCCTCTTCCTTTTCAGTCTTGAAGAAGGGTCTCGGCCCGAAACGTTGACTGTTTATTCATATCCATGGATGCTGCCTGACCCGAGTTCCTCCACCATTTCGTGTGTTTTTCCTTGGATTTCCAGCATCTGCAGACTTTTTGTATTTGGACTCTGTAGATGATGGAAATCCAAAGCAACACATAAAATGCTGGAGGAACTCAACAGGTCAGGCAGCGTCTATGGAGGGAAAAACAGTCGATGGTTTGGGCTGAGATGCTTCGTCAGTTCCTGATGAAAGATCTTGGCCTGAAAGGTTGATTGTTTATTCCTCACCAGCGATAATACTCTCAGTGGCCACTTTGTGATTAAGAGTGGAACCTGATATGGTCTGTAGCCCATCCACTTCAAGGTTCGATATGCTGTGTGTTCAGAGATGTTCTTCTGCACACTGCTGTTGTAACGTGTAGTTATTTGAGTTACTGTCACCTTCCTGTCAGAGTGAACCAGTCTGGCCATTCTCCTCTGACCTCTCTCATTAACAAGGTGTTTTTACCCACAGAACTGCCTCTCACTGGATGTTTCACAGGAGACCAGCAACCTCATCTAGCATTCCACAGTCAAAGTCACTTGGATCACATTCCTCCCTCATTCTAATATTTAGTCTGAACAGCAACTGAACCTCTTGACCATGTCTGCATGTTTTTATGCATTGAGATATTGGCACATGGTTGGCTGATTAGATATTTGCATTAAGGTGTACAGGTGTACCCAATAAAGTGGCCACTGTGTGTCAATAATGGCTACCTTATTCAATGCAAGTTTTTTTTTGTGTGACTCAGTAATGGACGTGGGTGTCACTGGGAAAGTCATTATCTATTGCCTGTCCTCAACCGACATTGAGTAGGTGCTAATGCACTGTCTTCTGGAGCTGCTGCAAATGGAGCCACTCCCACAATAGAGATGCAGCTTGAGATTCGTGGTAGCCATCACTGGCGATTGACAGTGAAAATGGTTGCTGGGATGTCTCAGCACTGGGCTCTGCGTTTCTCTGGGCCTGGAGTTACCTGCAGCTAAAATGGAGGAGCATAAGTCAAAAACATTCAAAAAATTCATAAAAAGCCATGCAGCATCCATGGAGAAAGGCAGACCATCAGCTCCTGGATTCAGGACCCTTGTTCCATGCGCTGTTCAGTTCCACCACGAGAAAGGTAAGTGAAACGGTAGCATTCACTTCAAGAGGACTAGAATATAAAAGCGAGGATGCAATGCTGAGGCTTTGTAAGGCATTGGTCAGACCACATTTTGAGCAGCTTTAAGCCCCATATCAAGGGAAGGATGTGTTAGCGTTGAAGAGGGTTCAGAGAATGATCTACTGGATGAGGCTGTCAATAATCCTGGGAATGAAAGGGTTAATGTGTGAGGCTCTTTTTATGGTTCTGGGCCTGTTTAGAAGAATGAGAGAGGTTCTCATTGAAAACTACTGAATATGGAAAGGCCTAGCTGGAGTGGATGTGGAGAGGATGTTTCTTATAGGCGGGGAGTCTAGCATGAGAGGGTGGAGTATCAGAATAGAAGGAAGTCTCTTTAGGAGGAATTTCTTCAGCCAGATTTGTTGAATCTGTGGAATTCATTGTCACAGATGTCTGTGGCGGCTAATTTATTGGGTATATTTAAAGCAGAGGGTGATAGATTCTTGATTAGTCAGGGCATCAATGATTACTGGGAGAAAGCAGGAGAATGGGGTTGAGAGGGATAATGAATCAGCCATGATCAAGTGGTTGAGCAGACTGAATGGGCCGAATGCCTTATGGGCTTATCTACCATCTTTTCTCTGGAGGAGGAGAAGGCTGGGTACTCTGAAAGATCCCGGAACACAATCTGAGCTGCTTCTCCCTTCTCTGGCTCACTATGGGAACAAATGTTGGCATTCGCATCACAGTGCTGATTCTGGGAGCTGGCTCTGTGTAAATTTGCTGATTTCTTACCAATATTGCAACACTAACTGTACTTCAATTGCCCCTGAAAGGTGTTAGATAAGCAGATTTTCTCTGCTCTAGTATTCACATTTTCAAAGCCAGGGCAGCTGATACTTTTTAAAATATTTGCCTCCCAAAGATGTGGAAGGTTTGTAATTGGCGTTGGTTGTTAGTGTTGTCACATGTACTGAAATACAATAGGGAAATTTCGTTTTGCAAATCCATACAGATCATGTCATCGCATCAATACATCAGTCTGATCATGTGGGTTTTCAAACTTCGAAAGACATCCCTTTAGAACAGAGATGAGGAGGAATTTCTTTAGCTAGAGGGTGGTGAATCTATGGAATTCATTGCCACAGGTGGCTGTGGAGGCCAAGTCTTTGCGTCTATTTAAAGCAGAAGTTGATGGGTTCCTCCTTAGGAAGGGCATCAAAGGTTATGGGGAGAAGGCAGGAAGATGGGGTTGAGGGATAGTAAGTCAGCCATGATGGCTCAATGGGCTGAATGGCCTATTCTGCTCCCATGTGTTGTGGTCTTGTGGTCTAATGAAAGGGAGAAAAGAGAAGATGACCAGGATGGGTGGTGTGTTTGACCATGCTGGCTGCTTTACCAGGAAGTGGGAAGTGTAGGAAGAGTCTGTGGAGGGAAGGCTGGGTTTTGTAATGGGCTGATCTGTATCACAATCTCTGCATTTTCTTGCAGTCTTTGGGCAGAGCAGTTGCCATACCAAGCTGTGATGCACCCAGAGGTGACGCTTTCAATTGCGTAGCTGAAAACGATGCTGAGGGTCAATGGGGTCATGCCAAATTTCTTTAACCTTCTGAGGAAGTGGTGCAATTTCTTGTCCATAGCTTCTAAGTGGTTGGACCAGGCCAAGCTACCACTGATGTTCACACGCAGGAATTCGTAGCTCACAACCATCTCTACCTCAGCACCATTGATAAGCACAAGGACATGTGCTGTGCCCCGCTTCCTGAAGTAAAAAAAAACAGCTCTCTATACATCTTGACTGAAGCTTGATAGACCATGAAGTCACAGTAGAGTGATGGCTAGTGCAATTGTTTTACATTGTCACCAATCGCCATTTGGAGTTCCGATACCCACTGCTGTCTGTAAGGAGTTGCAATGACTGTGGGTTTCCTCCAGTTGCTCTAGTTTCCTCCCACATTCCAAAGTTGTATGGTCAGGGTTAGTGAGTAGTAGGCATGCTATATTGGCACCAGAAGCTTATTGACATTTGCGGACTGTGCTGGTCATTAAAGCAAACAGCACATTTCATTGTATGTTTTGATGTATGTGTGACAAAGCTAATTGTTGACTTTCAATTTGATCAAATGTGTCAAATCATGGCTGCTGAAAATGTCTGATCAAACAAATCAGATTATCGTTTTTCTTTAAATGAGGAAAGAACATAGAACATAGAATAGTACAGCACAGTACAGGCCCTTCAGCCCACAATGTTGTGCTGATCCTCAAACACTGCCTCCCATATAAGCCCCCACCTTAAATTCCTCCATATACCTGTCCTTCCTCTAATATCCCCATTGAACTTCCCACCCTTTACCTCAAAGCCATGTCCTCTTGTATTGAGCAGTGGTGCCCTGGGGAAGAGGCGCTGGCTATCCACTCTATCTATTCCTTTTAATATCTTATACACCTCTATCATGTCTCCTCTCATCCTCCTTCTCTCCAAAGAATAAAGCCCTAGTTCCCTAATCTCTGATCATAATCCATACTCTCAAAACCAGGCTGCATCTTGGTAAATCTCCTCTGTACCCTTTCCAATGCTTTCACATTCTTCCTATAGTGAGGCGACCAGAACTGGACACAGTTCTCTGAGTGTGGCCTAACCAGAGTTTTATAGAGCTGCTTCATTACCTCGTGACTCTTAAACTCCATCCCTTGACTTATGAAAGCTAACACTCCATAAGCTTTCTTAACTACCCTATCTACCTGTGAGGCAACTTTCAGGGATCTGTGGACATGTACCCCCAGATCCCTCTGCTCCTCCACACTACCAAGTATCCTGCCATATATAGATATAGTTCATCTTCCGGGAGGAGTATCAAGGATAAATATGGACACATGTCCTCCCATTCCCCTCCCTGCCCTATTCACCTTCTCCCTCACATCCATTCGGGGCCCCAAACAGTCCTAACAGGTGAGGTAACTCTTGCTGTGTTGCGGCTGTCAACTGTAAATGGTGCTCCTAATCTGGCCGCCTCTACATCCGTGAGACCTGATATAGATTGATCGAGCACCATCCTCGAAAAGCAGTACTTCCCATTTCAATACCAATCCTCAGTCCCATTCTGACGTGGCAGTCCATACCCTCCTCTACTACCATGTTGAAGCCACCTTCAGGCTGGAGGAGCAACACCTCACATTCATGGTAGCCTCCAACCTGACGGCATGAAAATCCATTTCTCTAACTTCCAATAATTTTGCCCCTCCCCCTTCCCTCTTCATCCATTCCCCACCCTGGCTCCCTCCTTATCTCCTTTTCTACTCACCTGCCTATTACTCCCCCCCCCCCCCCGTGTCCCTCCTCCTTCCATTTCTCCTGTGGATTAGGTTAGATTGAGGACACTCAGTCCTCGTTTATTGTCATTTAGAAATGCATGCATTAAAAAATGATACAACGTTCCTTCAGAATGGTATCACAAAAAAACACAGGACAAACCAAGACTAAAACTGACAAAACCACATAATTATAACATAGTTACAACAGTGTAAAGTAATACCATAATTTGATAAAGAGCAGACCATGGGCATGGTTTTAAAAAAAAAAAAAGTCTCAAAGTCCTGATAGAATCATCATCTCACGCAGACGGCAGAAGGGAGGAACTCTCCCCGCCATGAACCTCCATGCACCGCCAACTTGCTGATGCAGCAGCATTGGAAGCGCTCGACCGCAGCCGACTGAGTCCATCCTGAAAACTTCGAGCCTCCGACACAGCCTCTCTGAGCACCATCCTCTGTTGAGCGCTTCGACCCCGCCCCGGCCGCCGAGCAACAAGCAAAGCCGAGGACTTGGGGCCTTCCCCTCCGGAGATTCTGGACCACACAGTAGCAGTGGCAGCGAAGCAGGCATTTCAGAAGTTTCACCAGATGTTCCTCCGTGCTCTCACATCCGTCTCCATCAAATCAGGATTGTGCACGGCACCCTGCTTGGCAAATAACAGACATCACCACCGGAGTGGCCGCTGCGAGCTGCATCGCGCCGCCATCTCCTCCTCCAGCCTCTCATCAGATTCCTCCTTCTCCACCCCTTTACATTTCCACCTATCACCTCCTTGCTTCTTACTTCCTCCCCCAGCCACTGAGCTTCACCTATCACCTTCTAGCTTGTACTTCTTCCCTTCCTCCCACCTTTATATTCTGGCTTCTTCCCCCTTCCTTTCCAGTCCTGATGAAGGGTCTCAGCCTGAAACGTCAGGGGTTTATTCATTGCCATGGATGCTGCCTGACCTGCTGAGTTCCTCCAGCATTTTGTCTGTGCTGTCCTGGATCGCGTGTGTTTACATATGGACTTAAGTAAGTCCAAACCCCTGGGATAGATTACCAGAGGACTTTCACCAGATGGACATCAGCAGTTCAAAAGCACAACTTACTTCCCAGACTCAGGGCAATTAAGGAAGGACAATTAGCTGACAAAGCTCACAATTTGTATACAAACCACTCTGGGCATTTTTGCCTCCTAAAGAGCTCCCATTTTGTTGAGAAGGTTACAGGTTCCAGCACCAAAGGTGAGAAGGACATAGATGAGGCTAAACCTGAATCTGAATTTGGGTGACGTCAGGATTGTTAATGGCTCGTTGCACTACAGGGGTGAGAGAAGTTGCTGTGCGTGGGCATTCAGGAAGACGTAGTGTTGATTTTAATTGAGGTGGTGGTAACCAAGGGATATGAATGTTAAAGTGGTTCTTGGCAGACATCCAGATTTAGCGGGGAAGAAGACAGTAGAACAGTGATAACAGTGAAAAAGAAAAAAAAACGTCAGTGACTTGATTTGCTTTGACTTGAGTTAATCCGAAGTTCAGCTTCAATTAAAGCAGATTACCAAGTTTAGACAGTTCTAACGCTTCCCGAGTGCTGCCCAGCGAGGTTGTAATCTGTTGGATGTTCAAACATGCTGCAGATCGACAGGAAAACTATTCTGCTGATTCTTTTCCACAGTGGAGCCAGTTCGTTACTGGTTATATTGTCTCTGCCCTTTGTTGATGCTGAGCTTTGCTGCAGTTATGGTGAAATCTACATCCAGATGAACTTTCGCTGAACACCCCCGCTCTGTCTGCCAGAGAAAGCAGGATCTCCCAGTGGCCACACATTTTAATTGCACATCCTGTTCCCATTCTGATATGTCTATCCACAGCCTCCTCTACTGTAAAGGTGAAGCCACACTCAGGTTGGCGGAACAACACCTTCTATTCTGTCTGGGTAGCCTCCAATCTGATGGCATGAACATTGACTTCTCTAACTTTCGCTAATGCCCCACCTCCCCCTCGTACCCCATCTGTTATTTATATACACACATTCTGTCTCTCTCTGTCTCTCTCTGTCTCTCTCTGTCTCTCTCTGTCTCTCTCTGTCTCTCTCTGTCTCTCTCTGTCTCTCTCTGTCTCTGACCATAGCCCTTGCCCATCCTCTGGGTTTTTCCTCCCTGGGCCTCCTGTCCCATGATCCTCTTATATTCCTTTTGCCAATCAACTGTCCAACTCTTGGCTCCATCCATCCCCCTCCTGTCTTCTATCATTTTGGATCTCCTCCTCCCACTCCCACTTTCAATTCTCTTACTAGCTCTTTCAGTTAGTCCTGACGAAGGGTCTCGGCCCAAAACATCGACTGTACCTCTTCCTAGAGATGCTGCCTGGCCTGCTGCGTTCACCAGCAACTTTGATGTGTGTTTCCAGATGAACTGTCTGTGTTTTTTTCAGAGATACACCATGATAATAGGCTATTCTGGCCCACCAAGACCACAATGTCTGATTATACCCATGTAATGCCCTGGTTCATATGGTTTGTATTTTTTCTCTGTTATGCTGTTCTGTTCTGTGCTGCTTGATTGGGTTACTGTTGAAGACAGGAGATAGGAGAATTATATCCCATCCAGTTAGGATGGCCAGATTTAGGGGAGGTTTCTCCGGTGAGGGACACTAAGGTTGGGCTTGGGGCTTTGGCAGAGGAGAAGAGGTCGTAGGAGTCGATCTGCAGTGGGGCCGTGATTTGATGAAGCCCTGGGAAAACAAAGGAGCATCGGCGAAGGGAAAACCGTGAGCTCCAACTTGTGCATATTAGACTGTTTCATTAAAATCGGCCCCTTTTTTTATGCTTTTTCTTTACTAACCCTTTAGTCAAATTAAGAATTATAAAGCTAAATCATTTAATTGTATGCGGTGTACTCTCTGTTATCTTGTGGTACTTACTTGTAACAGAGTAACGAATCACACAGCATCCATGCAAACAGGGGAATTTGGTGGGTTGGCAGGGTTGTGTCATGGTCCGGTCTGTGGACACAGGACTCCGGGTCTTCCAGCTGTCCCTTGTTTGGTTGAGTTAATCATAGGCACCTGATTCCCCTCTTGATTCCCATCAAGCTCCATGAACACTAGCCTTGAGGATCCCGCAGCCAAGCTCCAAGAACACTAGCCTGAAGGCCCCAGCCTGCAACCAAGCTCACGACCCAAGACCCCAGCCTCAAGCCTCAAGAGCAAAGAACCTAGCCTGTCTCCAAGCTTAGGCCTCTAGACTCAGCCACGTCCTGTCCTGAAGCCATGTCATGTCCTTGCCTGGTTCTGGGGTCCGAGCCTGAGGCAAGACCCAGGTTCTGGGTCCTTGTCCAATCTCAGGCTCGGAGTCGAAGCCTTGTCTCCTAGTCCATGGTTTCTAGTCCTGGTCCCGCTTTCCCTAGCCCAAGTCTGCATTCTTGTCCATGCTCCTGGTCTGAATCCTGTCACGTCCCTACTCTAGTCAAGTCCTGTTCCTTGTACTTCAGTGTCTGTGTCTTGCATTTGGGTCCACTACCAGTGCCCCCATTGTGACAGGCCGGAGATTGTCATTCCCTAGACTTATGCAGTCGATGGAACCAGAGTGTTTTACCCATGTGACCAATTAATCTAATAACCTGTATGACTTTGGAATGTGGGAGGAAACCAGAGCACCAGGAGGAAACCCATGTCCTCCTGGGCAGAAAGTTCAAAATCCTTGCAGGGAGCAGTGGAATTGAACTTGGGTCACTGGTGCTGCGATGGCATTATGCTAACCACTACAATACAGTGTCATCCCACTTGCCTCTTTTCTCCACCATCTACATTGTCAGTCGGGCTATTGCCCACAAAAGACAGAAATGTATCTCTGTTGAGTGGGTCAAATATAAGCTACAATACTAAATTTGTCTGTTATTGTCATATGGACCCAGAGACAGTGCAGAGGTTATCGCATTCCTTGACAGCACCAGCAATAAGATCGGGGTTCAATTTCTGCTGCTTTCTGTAAGGAGTCTCCCCATGACCGTGTGGGTTTCCATCATGTGCTCTGGTTTCCTCCCACATTCCAAACACATACAGTTAGGGTTAGTGAGTTGTGGGCATGCAGTGTTGGCGACAGAAGTGCGGCCATCCTTACAGTCTGCCCAGCACAATCCTCATTTGTTTAATGCTGACAAAGAATTTCACTACATGCTTCAATGTACATGTGAGAAGATTCCTTAAGGTTGTCATAGCTGGGGCTGGGAGTGGGGATAAGCTCCCAATACCTACTAAATGCTGCCAGTGGTGTGTGTCTCAAATAGCCTCTGACAACCAAGTCCAGATCTTGGCCTTCATGTGAGCTTAGCTACTAAGCTTGATGGAACCATTTCTGCTGACAGGAGAAGAGGCAAAGGCTGGTACCTTTAAACCAGTTGCTTCGGGCAGATGGCACCTTAAAACTAGTCACTTTGGGCAGATAGGGCTCGTCAGCCATCTACGAGAAGGAAAGCTCTGATCTCAAACCTCCGCTGCTTTGCAGCTATGCCCACACACGGGAAGGCTTCGGGAGTGAACCCCAAGGAAAAGTCCTGAGCTGGAGTCCTTAAAGCAGTCCTACGTTGAGTTCAGTGCTGACTGGCAATGCCTGCAATGTCGCTCATGCCAAACTGTCTCTGCCTTCCCACTGGATTCATCAGCCCCATGGCAAGCAGAAGCCTGCGACATGGGCAACAGTTTGCTCTCTGTGTTGTACAGCCCTGGATGTGTATCATGAAGACAACTGGGATGGAACATCCCCATGGTTGACCTTGAACAGTGGAGGGCCTTAACATATGAGAAATAAAGCTAATCCTATCTTTTATCTTTGTTCATACCTACCAGATCATTACACAGTGCATTGAACTAGGACAAGGTAAAACAATGACAATGCAGAATAAAGTGTAACAGCTACAGAGAAAGTGCAGTGCAGGTCAGCAATAAGATGAAAAATCATAATGAGGTAGATTATGAAGTCAAGAGTCCAACTTATTGTACTAGGGAACTATTTAATTGTTTATAATAGTGGGTGGCAAGGTGGAGATGCATCCAAATGAGGCATAAGGCATTCCTTCCCTCTGCTAGCCAGCAGGTCACCCTTGGGCAAGGTGTAGCACCTGATTAGGTCCTGATCAGGGTCACGTGAAGCCATGGGAGCAGGTGGTGGATGGTTGTATGAGCAGCTGGTGCATATCACAAGTCCTGGTTATGCCATCACTGATGCCAGGCAGACAATCTCTAAAGAGTAGTGATAATGGCTTGTGTCACCCATCTTGTAAAGTCACTGCCCAGAAGATGGCAATGGCAAACCCACTTCTGTAGAAAAATTTCTCGAGAACAATCATGGTCATGAGACCATGATTGCCTCTGTCGTACGACACGACATGTAATGATGATTATGACAGTGGGGTGGGAGCTGTCCTTGAACCTGGTGTGACATGCTTTCAAGTTTTTGCACCTTCTACGCAATGAACCAGAGGAGAAGAGAGAGTGGCCAGGGTGGGTGGGGTCTATGCACTTCCATATTCACATCATTATACAGACGAGCAGCAGAGAGCATCCTAACATGGGGCATCACTGCTTGGAATGGAAACTGCACTGTAACGGTCAGGAAGGCTCTACAATGGGAGTCAAAATTGCTCAACGTATCACCAGCACCAGTTCACCCACCACTAACACATAGAAAGGTGATGGAAAAGGGTCAGTAGCATCATGAAGGATCCCACCCACCCTGCTCATGGACTATTTGTCCCACGCCAGGACCACCAGGCACAAAAACAGTTACTTTCCCCAAGCAGTAAGGCTGATCAATGCCCACTCACCAACCCACGTGCCAACCTCCACTACGTTATCATTTCCTGTCAGTCACCTTATGTACAGGTGCTCCTGTGCCTAGTGTTATTTCATGGACATACGACCTATCAATGCATATAAGTTTTCATATGTATTTATATTTATTGTGTTTTTATTGTTATTGCCATGTTCTTTATTTTATTGGGGTTCTTTTCGTGCTGCATTGTACCCAGAGTAACAATTATTTCGTTCTCCTTTACAATTGTCTGCTGGAAATTGCATTAAACAATCTTGAACCTTTGATTTTGCTGGCTGCTTTATTAATTCAGTGAGAGTCCATTGTGGAAGGGGAGGCTGATTTCTATGATGTGATGAGCTATGTCCACAATGCTCTGTAGTTTCTTGAGGCTATGTGCAGAGTAGTTGCCATACCAATTCATTATACTTTCAGATAGGATGCTTTCTATGGTGCATTGATGAAAATTAATAAGGATTGATAGGAACGTTCCACATTTCTTTAGCCTCTTGAGGAAGTACTTTATACTTTATTGTCGCCAAACAACTGATACTAGAACGTACAATCATCATAGCGATATTTGATTCTGCGCTTCCTGCGCCCTGGATTACAAATCAATAGTAAATATTAAAAATTTAAATTATAACTCATAAATAGAAAATAGAAAAATGTAAAGTAAGGTAGCGCAAAAAAAACTGAGATGCAGGTCCGGATATTTGGAGGGTATGGCCCAGATCGGGGTCAGGATCCGTTCAGCAGTCTTATCACAGTTGGAAAGAAGCTGTTCCCAAATCTGGCCGTATGAGTCTTCAGGCTCCTGAGCCTTCTCCCGGAGGGAAGAGGGACGAAAAGTGTGTTGGCTGGGTGGGTCATGTCCTTGATTATCCTGGCAGCACCGCTCCGACAGCGTGCGGTGTAAAGTGAGTCCAAGGACGGAAGATTGGTTTGTGTGATGTGCTACGCCATGTTCACGATCTTGTAGTAGGGGTGTTTGTGAGCTTTTTGGCCATAATGTCTATGTGGTTGGACTAGGACAGAGTATTGGTGATGTTCTGAACCCTGTCAACCTCAGCACCCCATTGACCTGACTTCCAAATTATGCTGAGACTAAGTGGCCAATGCTGAACTGGTTCCATTTAAGCCTTAATTTACCACCTTTACAGGAGATTGTGTGAAGGTAATCAGCTAGATGCCTTTGTTTTTGAACTGCTGAAGGCCTGAACATCCGGCAGAATTGATCTCACTTTGCAACATCTGGGAAGTGCTAGAGCTTTCTAAACTGCTTTAATTGAAGCAGAATTTCAGAAGAAAGAGAAGTCCCTTTAGGACAAAGATGAGGAGGAACTTCTTCAGTCAGAGGGTGGTGTAACTGTGGAATTTGTTGCCATGGAGGGCTGTGAAGGTCAAGTCATTTGGTGTATTGAAGCAGTGGTTGATAGGTTTTTGATTAATCAGGAAGATAAGTGTTATTGGGGTTTGGGGAAAAAATCAGCAATTATATAATGGTGGAGTAGATTTAATGGCCAAATTGCCTAAATCTGCTATATCTTATGGTCTTAAAGTCTTACACTATATTTCTTACTATTTTCATTTCCTGTTTCTTGCATCTGCGTTTGCATAAGTAAATATGGAGCCTCCAATGTCCAATTCTGATGTGATGAGGGGCCAGATCGTGTTGATTTGGAGGACCTATCACACTAATCTAGGACCCCACTGACATGGCCTGTGTGGTGCCAGAACATCCATTGCGCAGTGAAGAAAATATGACTACCAAATCACAGCTGAAAACCTTTGACAGCCAGCCCAGCCCTGCCAATGGCTTGGCTCACTGTCAAAATTCTATTGTTTTAAATATCTCTGACTTATACAATTATTTCAAAATAAGTAAATATAGAATTAAAATATTAAGCAGAACCTAAATAATTATATTAATTGCGCATTCCTTCCTGCCTCCTTTCTTCTTTGTGTTTCTATAATCCTCATTGGAATGA
Organism: Mobula birostris; assembly: GCF_030028105.1. Classification (NCBI taxonomy): domain Eukaryota; kingdom Metazoa; phylum Chordata; class Chondrichthyes; order Myliobatiformes; family Myliobatidae; genus Mobula; species Mobula birostris. The sequence continues at coordinate 156,429,768 of NC_092377.1, read as the reverse complement.
TGGGTCTAGAGTCTTAGAATTGTACAGTAGGCCCTTCAGTCCATCACATCAATGGTATCCATCATGCTGACATTAATCCCACTTTTTTTATATCCCACTCAACCATTGGTGTACTACGATTAAAAAATCCTTTCCATTCAGTATTTTCAGAAATCTGATCACTTGGCTGTCCTCCTCCTACCTGCATAAAGGCAGAGGTTAAAGAGCAAGGCTCCAGAGGAGCGGCTACGGGATTACTTCAAGTTGCTGGTCTGCGCTGAGTTCAAGGACTCATCAGAGGATCTAAATGAGTGCACCACAGTTGTCACGGACTTTATCAAAGCAGTCACAGACAAACATGTCCTCACAATATATTTTAGCTTTCCCAACAAGAAGGAGGAGGAGGAGATGGCGGCGCAATGGCAGCATGCGTGGCCTTTCCGGTGAATGATATCTGTTATCTGTCAAGTAGGAGACCATGCACAATCCTGATTTGATGGAGACGGACGTGAGAGTATGGAGGAACATCTGGAAACTTATGAAATGCCTGCTTCGCTGTCGCTGTTACTGTGTGGTAACCAGAATCTTCGGAGCAGAAGGCCCCGAAATCCTCGGCTTTGCTTGTTTCAGTGGCTGGGGCTAGGGCGAAGGCGCTCGACAGAGGATGGTACTGGGGAGGCTGTATTGGAGGGGCTGGTCGGAGGCTCGAAGTATTCGGACGGATGGACTCAGTGTCGGCTGTGGTCGGCTGCTTCCAAGCCATCGGCAAGTTGACGGTGCCTGGAGGTTTATGGCAGGGAGTTTCTGCATTTTGCTGCCCACTATCGGGAATTGGGGGGCCAATTTGACTCGGGCACTTTTGAGACTTTTTTTTACCATGTCCATGGTTTGTTCTTCATCAAATTATGGTATTGCTTTGCACTGCTGTAATTATATGTTATAATTATGTGGTTCTGTCAGTGTTAGTCTTTGGTTTGTCCTGTTTTCTGTGAAATCACTCCAGAGAAACATTGTATTATTTCTTAATGCATGTATGCATTTCTAAATGACAATAAAAAAGGAGTGAGTGTTCTCATAATCTAAAGAAAAGAAGCCCTGGATGAACCACGAGATCTGCAATCCACTGAGGACCAGGTCAGTGGCATTCAGGTCTGGTGATCAAGTAAAATACAAGAGATCCAGGTACAATCTCCAGAAAGCTATCTCACGTGCGATGTGGCAATTTTGGACCAAACTTGAATCACTGAAGGATACTTGACAGCTGTGATAGGGCCTGAATACTATCACCTCCTACAAAGTGAAACCGAACAACATAGGTGACAATGAGGCTTCACACCCAGCTAAGCTCAATGCCTTCTATGCTTACTTTGTCCATCAAAACATGGAGGCACCTTCATGAACTCCCACAGCCCCCCATGACCTGTGATTTCTGTATCTGAGGCTGACATAAGAACATCCTTCATGAAGGTGAACCCACAGAAAACAAATAGCACAGATGGGGTACCCTGATGAGTACCTATGCCATTTGGGTATGGTTTAGTCCATCTCATTTAAAGCCCTCCCCACCAATGAGCACATCTACGTGGAGCGCTGACTCAGGAAAGCAGCATCCATCATCCAGACCCCCACCATCCAGGCCATGCCTCTCACTGTCGCCATCAGAAAGAAGGTTCAGGAGCCTCAGGACCCACGCCACCAGGTTCAGGAACAGTTATTACTCCTCAACCATCAGACTCATGCACTAGAGGGGATAATTTCACTCAGCTTCACTTGCCCCCATCATTGAAATGTTCCCACAACCCATGGACTCACTTCATCTAATGTTCTGGATAGTTATTGCTTAGTTATTTATCACTTGTAGTTATTAGGTCTCAGCTCAAGCTGCTAAAACATCGGGTACAGGCATAGCCAAGTACACTCATTTCTCAATTGTTAGGAACTCTTGGACTATTCTACTGGTGTTTTGTATTGTGGCTTTCTGGAGATTTACATAGATATTGCTGTGTAGGCCTGATTGTTTAATGCTATTGTGTAATGACTTTGGGATGATAACAGTTGTAAATATTACTATTGGGACAATGTTCATGTTTCATATTATTATTTCTCTTTGTATTTGCACAGTCTGTTGTCTTTTGCACCTTGATTGTCCATCCTGTTAGGGGCGGTCTTTCATTGGTTCTGCTGTGTTTCTTGTACTTACGGTGAATGCCCTCAAGAAAATTAATCTCAGGGTTGTATATGGTGACATATATGCACCCTGATAATAAATGTAAGGGGGTTCTCTGTAATGCTAACGATGCTAACTGCTCAGGCTGATAAAATGGCTTCTCTGTAATGCTAACGGCTGAGGTAATGGGTTTTTCTGTAGCTGCGATGTTTGGGTTATAACTACAGATAACGGGGAACTAACCAACGGGTGGACATGTTATTCTATCTTGTATGTATGGGAACTGAGCTAGTTCGCGGTCTTTCGTTGAGGAGAGGAGAAGAGGAAGGACGCGCTCAGAGCATCCTGTTCCAGTCGAGGGTCGTCGGAGTTCGGAGGAAATCGATTGGTGGAAGGGAGACCTGGTTCCGTGAGCTCCAACGAATTCATTTGTGCACAGACTGTTTAAAACCAAATATAAGTGGCGCCTTTTTCTACCCTAACCCTAACTCCTACTGTTCTCACTGTACACCCATGATTGTGTAGCCAAGTTTCCATCGAACTCAATATATAACTTTGCTGATGACACCATGATTGTAGGTCGTATCTCGGGTAATGATGAGTTTGAGTACAGAGAGGAAATTAAGAACCTGGTGGCATGGTGCGAAGACAATAACCTATCCCTCAACATCAGTGAGACGAAGGAATTGGTTGTTGACTTCAGAAGGAGTAGCGGACCACGCGACCCCATTTACATCGGTGGTGCGCAAGTGGAACAGGTCAAAAGCTTTAAGTTCCTTGGGGTCAATATCACAAATGACCTAACTTAGTCCAACCAAGCAGAGTCCACTGCCAAGAAGGCCCACCAGTGCCTTTACTTCCTGAGAAAGCTAAAGAAATTTGGCCTGTCCCCTAAAACCCTCACTAATTTTTATGGATGTACTGTAGAAAGCATTCTTCTAGGGTGCATCATAACCTGGTATGGAAGTTGTCCTGTCCAAGACCGAAAGAAGCTGCAGAAGATCGTGAACACAGCGCAGCACATCACACAAACCAATCTTCCATCCTTAGACTCACTTTACACCGCACGCTGTTGGAGCAGTGCTGCCAGGATAATCAAGAGCACGACCTACCCAGCCAACACACTTTTTGTCCCTCTTCCCACCGGGAGAAGGCTCAGGAGCTGGAAGACTCGTACGGCCAGATTTGAGAACAGCTTCTTTCCAACTGTGATAAGACTGCTGAACGGATCCTGACACGGATCTGGGCCATACCCTCCAAATATCCGGACCTGCCTCTCGGTTTTTTTGCACTATCTTACTTTCCCTTTTCTATTTTCTATTTATGATTTATAACTTAAATTTTTAATATTTACTATCGATTTGTACTCCAGGGAGCGCGAAGCGCAGAATCAAATATCGCTATGATGATTGTACAATCTAGTATCAATTGTTTGGTGACAATAAAGTAAAGTAATGTTTCTCTACTAACCACATAGCCACAGTAAGATTTATAAAGTGTAATTATTTAATCGCTTATTGTGTACTGTCTGATTTTTGCATTGTGGGTCTGTACTGGGGTACATTACACAGCATCCACACAAACTTGATTACGCAGTTTGGCGGGGCTGAAGGCCACTTCCCCTGGATGAACAAGAGCTGAGCGAGCCCATGGCTTACATAAGTTTACTTCAAACTTTGAACTGCTCCTTCAGATACCTGTCAAGATGCCTATTAAATGTTGGTAGTGTTCTGGGCTTCTTCACTTCCATAGGCAGCTTATTCAAAATTCCAACTGCATATTGTGTGAACAATTTAACACTCATGTCTCTAAACTTTCTCCCTCTCACCCTAAATCCAAGTCCTCTAATTGTAGTTTTTTTTATTGTGTTTTTTAATTGTGTTCTTTATGCTGCATAGGATCTGCATTAACAATCATTTCATTTTCCTTTACACTTTTTTAACTGAAGAATAACAATAAACAATCTTTATCTTGATTTTGTGTTTCTTATCTGATGCTGGACAACAAATTTTATTAAAAGTTTTGCTTCTTCAGAAAGTTTTTTTTTGTTGATGATAGACTGCTTGAAGCTGAACAGAAATATATTTTCAGACTACTTGTATCGCATAGGAACTTGGTGAAACAAGAAATTAACTTCTATTGAATATACTGTGTTTAATTGTTCAACTAAGCTAAAAATGTTTTGTTGATAATTCTTACTTGTACTCTGTGTCCTAGGCTTCTCACTTAAGTGTCCAACAATAATCAGCCAGCATTGATAGAATTCAGTTGCCTTGATACTGTTTCTCCATGACCACAATGCCCTGATGAAACCTTTCGCCACGCTCGTCACTGACAGCGCCAGGATTTGCAGGGAAGAAGTCTAAATGGGAATGCATAATATGAATCCTTAGTGACATGTTGCACTTCATGGTTTTGTATGCCTGAAGCATGTTGTCAACCAGCTGCACATAGTTTGATGTTCTGTAGTTGCCAAGCAAATTTTCAACAGCAGCCTTGAATGCCATCTATGTGAATTCCCCTGCTCCCACTAGAAGTTCTTCTGACCTGTTTGATTCGCAGACCAACAAGAATGTCTTCCTTAATCAGTTGTTCTGCAAAACATCTGTCTCAAATATCGAAATCCTGCATGGAAACTTTTGTGCCAAGTGACAGCAGATTCCATCCTCGCAGTTCTGAACCCAGTAATTCTGATTTTGCCTTTGACAAACCCAAGTCTCTGACTAGGTAATTTAACTAAGACTGATTTATCAGATAAGACTCACTCAACATAAAAGGTCAAAATCAGTATCAGTATTAGTGATGTTTCCGATTCTTGCTCGTGTATCATGTCATCTTCATCTGGTTCCTCTAGACTCTATGCCCTGTTTTCCTAAAACCAGTCCTGCCGTGCAGCATCTGCCCTGGCTAAGCATATCCAGGCATGCCTGGACAAGGTAGAAAACCTCTCAGATTACATTGTGGGCAACATTTTAATTGGCTTGAATTATGAATTGAAATACCAAATATAGGTGATTTCAAACAAATGGTGATTTACATGATTTGCAGCCCAAAATCCACAAATTACACCCAAAGGTATTCAGGAAGCCAAATGTTTGTTGTCCACTGCTATCAATTAAATAAAATGGTTTCACCACTGAATATTAAGGGTGGCTAATTATACCAATCATACATAACCTCATACCGTGTACACAGAGGCCACTTTATCTCCTGTGTCTAATAAAGTGGCCATTGAGTTTATGATTCTGGTCTTCTGCTGCTGTAGCCCATCCACTTCAAGGTTTGATGTGATGTGCATTCAGAGATACTCTTCTGCACACCACCATTGTAACACGTTTGTTTGAGTTACTGTTGCCTTCCTGCCAGCATGAACTATTTCTGGCCATTCTCTTCTGACTACTCTCATTAACATGGTATTTTTGCCCACACAGCTGCCATCGACTGGATGTTTTAATTTTGAGTTTTTTTGCACCATTAATGCTTGAGACTGTTGTGTGGTGTGTGAAAATCCCAGGAGAACAGTAGTTTCTGAGATACTCAAACCACCCTGTCTGGCACCAATAAATATTGCACAGTCAAAAACACTTAGATCACACTTCTTTCCCATTCTGATGTTTGGTCTGAACAACGACTGACCCTCTTGCCATGTCTGCATGCTTTCATGCAGTGAGTTGCTGCCTCACAACTGGCTGGTTAGACATTTGCATTAATGAGCAGATGTACAAGACTACCTAATAAAATAGTCACAGAGTGTATGTATTCAATTTATTAACTCAATATCTAATAAAAAAGATTTGAATACAACATTTGCTAGTTTAAATTGAGTTGTTGGTTGTTTTACCCGATAGGCGATGGCCTGAAATTAAATCTTCCAATCAGTATCCACCTGGCTGTGCAGGGAATGTTGTATTAATTACCTGTGTAGTATTTTGCCATTCTAACATTGTTTCAATTAGAATGCACACATCCAATGCAAATATTTGTAAGTCCATTGTGTACGCTTCAAATCTAATTTCTGTTCTGCAGGTTATAATAACATGAAAGCTCTCTTAACTGCCTGGGAAAAGTAGACAAAACCGCCAATACAAGAGAGGCTGTTCTTCATTTAAGACTTCAGTGAACATAAAGACACCTAATAAAGAATTCCCCGTCCTTTTCAGCAACAACAAATTATGTTTATGCAAAAAATTGTACTGAGAGAAAATGTTTCAAGAAGCTTTGCTGGAACGTCATCATGGGTAGATGGTTGGGACTTCCTCCACTGGAGCATGAGAGAATGAAGTGTGATCCTCTTGAAGTGATTAAGATCATGAGGGGCATAGAGAGGATTTTATTCCCAGGGTTGGGAAATCAAGAACTAGAGGGCATTGGTTTAAGGTGAGGGAGAAGCATTTAATAGGAACACGAGGGCAACTTTTTTCACTCAGAGAATGGTCAGACTATGGGACAGCACGGACGGTCGCTTGGTAGTTAGCTTAATGCTTTTACAGCGCCGGTGACTGGGGATCAATTCTGCCACCGTCTGCACGGAGTTTGTACGTTCTCCCCATGACAGTTTGGGTTATTTCTGTGTGATCCAGTTTCTTCACACATTCCAAAGTTGTACAGATTAGTGGGTTAGTTGCTCACGTGGGCTGTGCTTGGCTGGTGTGGACTCATTGGGCTGGAAGGGCCTGTTACAGTGCTGTATCTCCAAATAAGTGAATGGAATGAGCTGTCAGAGAAAGTGTTTGAGGCAGGTATACTGACCACACTTCGATAGGTGCATGGATAGGAATGGTTTAGAGCGATATGAATTAGCTGGGTGGATACTGTGGTCAATATGGGATCATTGGGCTGAAGGGCCTATATTCACACCATATGACTCTGTGAAACAGAGGTGACCAGAAGTATGGTGAAAGGTATTGCTTCTCAGGGAACATTCTAAAGGCAGGGCGAGAGGGAAACTGGAGAGTATTGGCAACTGAAGGCACGGTTACTGACAGTGAAGCAATTAAGTGGGGAGATGCAAGGGACCAGGATATGAGGGAGTGCAGAAATATTGAAGTGTGTCTGACCATAAGACATAGGAGAAGAATTAAGCCATTTGGCCCGTTGAGTCTGGTCACCATTCCATCATGGCTGATTTATTATCCCTCTCAACCCCATTCTCTTGTCTTCTCCATATAACTTTTGACACTCTTACTTATCAAGAACCTATCAGACTTTGCTTTAAATATGCACAATAACTTGGCCTGCTCAGCTGTCCATGGCAATGAATTTCGCAGATTCCCCACCCTCTGGTGCTAGACTCCCCTACTATAGGAAACATCCTCTCTACATCCACTCTCAGCAGGCTTTTCAATATTTGATTGGTTTTAATTAGACCCCCTCCTCCCTTGTCTAAACTCCAGTGAGTACAAGCTCAGACACATCAAACACTCTTCATGCATTAACCCTTTCATTCCCAGGATCGTTCTCATGACCCTTCTCTGGATCCTCTCCAAAGTTAGCACATTGTTTCTTAGATAATGGGTCCAAATGTGTGGGCGCGTGGCCAAGTGGTTAAGGCGTCAGTCTAGTGAGCTGAAGGTCGCTAGTTCGAGCCTCAGCTGAGGCAGCATGTTGTGTCCTTGAGCAAGGCACTTAACCACACATTGCTCTGCGACGACACCGGTGCCAAGCTATATCGGCCCTAGTGCCCTTCCCTTGGACGATATTGGTGGTGTGGAGAGGGGAGACTTGCAGCATGAGCAACTGCCAGTCTTCCATACAACTTTGCCCAGGCCTGCACCCTGGAAACCTTCCAAGGCGCAAATCTCACAAGACTAACGGATGCCTAAAAACAAAAGGTCCAATGCTCCTCACAATACTCCAAGTGTAGTCTGACCAATATCTTATAAAGCCTCATATATCTTATACATCCTTGCTTTTATATTCTAGTCCTTTCAAAATGCATGCTAGCATTGCATTTGCCTGACTCAACCTGCCTAGAGAAGATTACAGAGATATGAGGTGAGAGGACAAGGAAGTATTTGAAAACAAGGATTCAATATGTGAGTCATTACAGGATTGGAAGGTAGCATTGATCAGTGGGCAGTTATTGTTACAGAAAGAGTGGCTAATGGTATCTACAGTAACAGGGTCAGAGGACTGTATAGTAGGGCAGATTGTGGCCCACGTATATGGAACATGACCAAAGGTTTCCAATCCCAGGAAATTGTAAGAGAGCACAGGTTTATTAACTGTATAAACTGTGAGCAGAGAAAAAGAGATGTATTTGCTTGACTTGAACAAAATTATTTCTTCTGTGACCTGCCCTCCCACTGTTTTGACTACCTGTGGTTTTATAACATTCACAATGCAGTCACAAACAAAGGCTTCTGAAGGACACATGGCATTTCATATCCATAAATAGTTAGTTCAATACAAGTAAAAAAAAACACGGGCAGGGAATTTTTGAACTTTGTATTTTCCCATATGAAATGCAATTCCATTGTGAATATCGAACCCAATTGTATTGAATTTCCAGTCCGAGACCCAGTAAAGTTGAATATCATTCTCAGTGTAGCCTCAGAATAACTAATGGAATCGTGCTTGAACACTTGGGGTATATTTCAAGGTTGTGATTCTGTAAGGTATTCATGTTGTATCAGACAGCTGATACAAGATCCCAGACAGGAGTATCTGTATTGTGAACTTGGAGCATGGCAAGTAGGTTTGGACCCCCCGTATCTAAGAAGGGATGTGCTGGTATTGTAGAGGGTCTAGAGCAGGTTTACAAGAATGATTCTGGGAAAGAAAGGTTAACGTATGAGGAGCACTTGATGGATCTGCGACGTACTTGCTAGATTTTCAACGAACGAAGGGGGATTTCATTGAAAAGTACTGATTATTGAAAGGTCTAGATAGAGTGGTCATGGGGAGGACGTTTCCAATAGCGGGAGAGTCTAGGACCAGACTGCACAGTCTCAGAATAGAAGGACGTCCCTATGGAACGAAGATGAAGAGGAATTCCTTTAGTGAGAGAGTGGTGAATCTGTGGAATTCGTTACCACAGATGCCTATGGAGGCAAGGTCATTGGGTATATTTAAAGTGGAGGTTGATAGTTTCTGGGGATTAGTAAGTGTGTCAAAGGTTATGGAGAGAAGATGTGAGAATGCCATCAAGAGAGAAAATAAATCAGCCATGATCAAATAGCTGAGCAGACTTGATGGACCAAATGGCTTAATACTGCTCCTATTTCTTACGGTGTTATGGACAGTATAGGAGCAAAAGAACTGAAATTTTGCTTGTTCAAGCATTGACAAAACTTGTAAATGGAAGTTGCAAATTGAGCTGTAAATGACTGGTGAGCTTTCACCTTAAAAGTGTGTCTTTATTGCTTTGAAGGCACTACAGTCTTGGAAATGTGCGATAATAATTTGTTTTATGCGTTGCGTGTGATCTATGCATTGTGGTTGCACCGTAGTTAGGAGGAGCCTTGTTTTATTTGGTTATATATATGTACAGTCAGCTGACAATAAAATTGAACTTGAATTTGGCTTGAGATGGTTCAGCATAGCGTGGAAGCGTAGAGAGATAGGGGAGGGTATCGTAGTGTTGTTACTTTAGATTAGATTAGATTATGAGGACACTCAGTCCTCTTTTATTGTCATTTAGTAATGCATGCATTAAGAAATAATACAATGTTCTTCCAGAATGATATCACAGAAACACATGACAAACCGACTTAAAAGCTAACAAAAACAACATAATTATAACATATAGTTACAACAGTGCAAAGCAATACAGTAATTTGATAAGAACAGACCATGGCACGGTAAAAAAAAAGTCTCAAAGTCTCTCGAAAGTTCCATCATCTCACGCAGACGGTGAACCTCCAGCACCGCCAACTTGCTGATGCAGCATACTGGAAGCATCCGACCACAGTCCGACTCCGAGTCCATCCGAAAACTCCGAGCCTCCAACCAGCTCTCCGACACCGAACACCGAGCACCATCTCTGCCGAGCGCTTCGACCCCGGCCTCGGCAACAGGCAATAGGCAAAGCCGAGGATTTGGGGCCTTCGTCTCCGGAGATTCTCCATCGTACAGTAGCAGCGGCAGCAAAGCGGGCATTTCAGAAGTTTCTCCAGATGTTCCTCCGTGCTTCTCACATCTGTCTCCATCAAATCTGGATTGTGCACGGCCTCTACTTACAAATACGACATTCATTCAGAATTCCAAGTAACTTCACTCACCTCAACTCTGAAGCTGATTCCACAACCTCTGGACTCACATTCAAGGACTCCACACTGATTTTCTCAGTATTATTTATTTGTTTTATTTGCACTGTTTGTCTTCTTTTGCACATTGGTTGTTTGTCAATCTTTATTTATGTACGTACAGCTTTTCATTAATTCTACGGTATATCTTTATTTTCCTGCAAGACATATAATGTATTTTGAATTTGACACTGTGATAAATTTTAATTTATTTAGAGATACAGTGCGGAATAGGCTCTTCCGGCCCAATAAGCCACACTGTGTAACAACCCACCTGTTTAAACTGAGCCTAGGATAACTTACAATGACCAATTAACCAACTAACCTTCACATCTTTAGACTGTGGCAGGAAACCCACGCGTCCACAGGGAGAACATACAAACTGCATTCAGAATGGCGCTGGAATTGAACTCTGAACTCAAGAGAGGTAAATAGACCCCAGGTTGTGAACCACTGGCCTAAACTCTTTCTACCGATGTCCCTGCCCAAGTACCTTTTAAATATCATTCCAAGTATCTGCCTTAATCATTTCCTTTTGGCATTTACTCCATATACTGGTCACCTGCTGGGTGAAAAAGTTGGCCCTTAGGTTCCCGTTATTTCTCTCCCCTCTCACCTTAAACCCATGACCTCTAGTTCTCGTTTCTCCAACCTTGAGAAAAAGACTACATCATTCACCCATTCATATGGTTATCTGAGACCCTCTATTGTATTTGATATCCTTGGCAGCGCTTCTCAGATACCTACCTCTCTATGTAAAAAAAGATGTCCCACACATCTCCTTTCAATTTACCCAGTCTCACTTTAAATGTATGCCCTTCAGTTCTTCTTAAGCCTATCACCCTTGGTGTTTGTCCACCGTCAAGGTCGATGAGGACCTCGATACCATTATGATGGTGTCGAGAATAGCGCGTGATTTGGATTTAAGTGAGGAAGAATTGTGCAGCGTCAGCCTCACTCTCTCTTACCAATTCCCATCTGGATCCAGTGGCAAGACAGAGTCGAGATGGCTGGAGATGGGACTAGGTGCAGTGGATGACCAGGACGTCTTCTGTGTCTCTACACATTCCACGATGCTTGCAGAGACCACCTTCTTGACCGTTGGACCTTCCATTGGTCTCGTCCGCTCAATCCGCTGGAGTCTGTCTTCACATGCTGGGATAGACAACTCCCTATCTCAACGAGGGTTTGAGACCCATCGGCTACCCTCACCTGGTTTAGCCGGTTGTCAAAACCGTTGCCCGGGGTGTTGCCACTGTCACATGCAAATAGCTACGGGGAGCCACAGGTGAGAGCTGAGTGCCAGGTGGGGACCAAAGGATGGACTAACCGCCTTGAAAAGGATGTGACATGTTCCCCAACCAGAGGTGCTACCCCTCCCTGACATCCTTACTGGGGCATAGACCACTGACAGCAGCTAACCAGAATCCTTAGTCCTGGGCAAAAGATTGATTATATAACCATATAACAATTACAGCAGGGAAACAGGCCATCTCAGCCCTTATAATCCATGCCGAACTCTTACTCACACCTAGTTCCCCCAACATGCACTCAGCCCATAACCCTCCATTACTTTCCTGTCCATAGAGCTGTCCAATTTAAATTTAAAAGACAACATCGAACCTGCCTCAACCACATCTGCTGGAAGCTCATTCCACACAGCTACCACTCTCTGAGTAAAGAAATTCCCCCTCATGTTACCCTTAAACTTTTTCCCTTTAACTCTCAATTCATGTCCTCTTGTCTGAATCTTCCCCACTCTCAATGGAAAAAGCCTATCCACGTCAACTCTATCTATCCCCCTCATAATTTTAAATACCTCTATCAAGTCCCCCCTCAACCTTCTACGTTTCAAAGAATAAAGACCCAACTTGTTCAACCTTTCTCTGTAACTTAGGTGATGAAACTCAGGTAACATTCTAGTAAATCTTCTCTGTACTCTCTCTATTTTGTTGACATCTTTCCTATAATTCGGTGACCAAAACTGTACACAATACTCCAAACCTGGCCTCACCGATGCCTTGTACAATTTCAACATTACATCCCAACTCCTATACTCAACGCTCTGATTTATAAAGGCCAGTATACCAAAAGCTTTCTTCACCACCCTATCCACATGAGATTCCACCTTCAGGGAACTATGCACCATTATTCCTAGATCCCTCTGTTCTACTGCATTCTTCAATGCCCTACCATTTACCATGTATATCCTATTTTGATTAGTCCTACCAAAATGTAGTACCTCACATTTATCAGCATTAAACTCCATCTGCCATCTTTCAGCCCACTCTTCTAACTGGCCTAAACCTCTCTGCAAGTTTTGAAAACCTACTTCATTATCCACAACTCCACCTATCTTAGTATCATCTGCATAGTCACTCATCCAATTTACCACCCCCATCATCCAGATCATTAATGTATATCTAATGTACTTTTTGAAAAAGGAGGGAGAGAGAAACCGGGGAATTATAGACCGGTTAGCCTAACGTCGGTGGTGGGGAAACTGCTGGAGTCAGTAATCAAGGATGTGATAACAGCACATTTGGAAAGCGGTGAAATGATCGGACAAAGTCAGCATGGATTTGTGAAAGGAAAATCATGTCTGACGAATCTCATAGAATTTTTTGAGGATGTAACTAGTAGAGTGGATAGGGGAGAACCAGTGGATGTGGTATATTTGGATTTTCAAAAGGCTTTTGACAAGATCCCACGCAGGAGATTAGTGTGCAAACTTAAAGCACATGGTATTGGGGGTAAGGTATTGGTGTGGGTGGAGAATTGGTTATCAGACAGGAAACAAAGAGTGGGAATAAACGGGACCTTTTCAGAATGGCAGGCGGTGACTAGTGGGGTACCACAAGGCTCAGTGCTGGGACCCCAGTTGTTTACAATATATATTAATGACTTGGATGAGGGAATTAAATGCAGCATCTCCAAGTTTGCGGATGACACGAAGCTGGGTGGCAGTGTTAGCTGTGAGGAGGATGCTAAGAGGATGCAGGGTGACTTGGATAGGTTGGGTGAGTGGGCAAGTTCATGGCAGATGCAATTTAATGTGGATAAATGTGAAGTTATCCACTTTGGTGGCAAAAATAGGAAAACAGATTATTATCTGAATGGTGGCCGATTAGGAAAAGGGGAGGTGCAACGAGACCTGGGTGTCATTATACACCAGTCATTGAAAGTGGGCATGCAGGTACAGCAGGCGGTGAAAAAGGCGAATGGTATGCTGGCATTTATAGCGAGAGGATTCGAGTACAGGAGCAGGGAGGTACTACTGCAGTTGTACAAGGCCTTGGTGAGACCACACCTGGAGTATTGTGTGCAGTTTTGGTCCCCTAATCTGAGGAAAGACATCCTTGCCATAGAGGGAGTACAAAGAAGGTTCACCAGATTGATTCCTGGGATGGCAGGACTTTCATATGAAGAGAGACTGGATGAACTGGGCTTGTACTCGTTGGAATTTAGAAGATTGAGGGGGGATCTGATTGAAACGTATAAGATCCTAAAGGGATTGGACAGGCTAGATGCAGGAAGATTATTCCCGATGTTGGGGAAGTCCAGAACGAGGGGCCAAAGTTTGAGGATAGAGGGGAAGCCTTTTAGGACTGAGATTAGGGAAAACTTCTTCACACAGAGAATGGTGAATCTGTGGAATTCTCTGCCACAGGAAACAGTTGAGGCCAGTTCATTGGCTATATTTAAGAGGGAGTTAGATATGGCCCTTGTGGTTACGGGGGTCAGGGGGTATGGAGGGAAGGCTGGGGCGGGGTTCTGAGTTGGATGATCAGCCATGATCATAATGAATGGCAGTGCAGGCTCGAAGGGCCGAATGGCCCACTCCTGCACCTATTTTCTATGTTTCTATGTTTCTATATGACAAATAACATTAGACTCAGTACAGATCCCTGAGGCACACCACTAGTCACCGGCCTCCCATCTGACAAACAGTTATCCACCACTACTCTCTGGCGTCTCCCATCCAGCCACGGCTGAATCCATTTTACTACTTCAATATTAAAACCTAACTATTGAATCTTCCTAACCAACCTTCCGTGTGGGACCTTGTCAAGGGCCTTACTGAAGTCCATATAGACAACATCCACCGCTTTACCCTCGATAACTTTCCTAGTAACCTCTTCAAAAAATTCAATAAGATTTGTTAAACATGACCTTCCATGCACAAATCCATGTTGACTGCTCGTAATCAGACCCTGGCTATCCAGATAATTATATATACCATCTCTAAGAATACTTTCCATCAATTTACCCACCACTGACATCAAACTCATAGGCCGATTATTGCTAGGTTTACTCTTAGAACCCTTTTTAAACAATGGAACAACATGAGCAATATGCCAATCCTCTGGCACCATCCCTGTTGCTAATGACATTTGAAATATTTCTGTCAGAGCCCCTACTATTTCCACACTAACTTCCCTCAAGGTCCTAGGGAATATCCTGTCAGGACCTGGAGCCTTATCCACTTTTATATTCCTTAAAAGCTCCAGTACTTCATCTTCTTTAATTATCATATTTTCTATAACTTCCCTACCTGTTTCCCTTACACAATTCAATATCCTTCTCCTAGTGAATACCCAAGAAAAGAATTTGTTCAGAATCTCCCCCATCTCTTTTGGCTCCACACATAGCTGTCCACTCTGATTCTCTAAGGGACCAATTTTATCCCTCACTATCCTTTTGCTATTAATATAACCGTAGAAACCCTTGGGATTTACTTTCACCTTACTTGCCAAAGCAACCTCTTATCTTCTTTTAGCTTTTCTGATTTCTTTCTTAAGATTCTTTTTATATTCTTTATATTCCTCGAGCACTTCATTTATTCCATGCTGCCTATATTTATTGTAGATATTTCTCTTTTTCCTAACCAAGTTTCCAATATCCCTTGAAAATCATGGCTCTCTCAAACTTTTAACCTTTCCTTTCAATCTAACAGGAACATAAAGATTCTGTACTCTCAAAATTTCTCCTTTAAATGACCTCCATTTCTCTATTACATTCTTCCCATAAAACAAATTGTCCCAATCCACTCCCTCTAAATCCTTTCGCATCTCCTCAAAGTTAGCCTTTCTCCAATCAAAGATCTCAACCCTGAGTCCAGACCTATCTTTCTCCATGATTATATTGAAACTAAGCATTGTGATCACTGGACCCGAAGTGCTCTCCAACACAAACCTCCGTCACCTGACCTATCTCATTCCCTAACAGGAGATCCAATCCTTCTCTCATTGGTACCTCTATGTATTGCTGCAAAAAACTATCCTGCACACATTTTACGAACTCCAAACCATCCAGCCCTTTTACAGTATGGGCTTCCCAGTCTATGTGTGGAAAATTAAAATCTCCCACAATCACAACCTTGTGCTTACTACAAATATCTGTTATCTCCTTACAAATTTGATCCTCCAATTCTCGCTCCCCATTTGGTGGTCTATAATACACCCCCATAAGAGTTACTATACCTTTCCCATTCCTCAGTTCCACCCAAATAGCCTCCCTAGACGAGCCCTCTAATCTATCCTGCCAGAGCACTGCTGTAATATTTTCTCTGACAAGCAATGCAACACTTCCCCTTCTTGTCCCTCAGATTCTGTCACCCGTGAAGCAATTAAATCCAGTAATATTTAGTTGCCAATCACACCCCTCCTGTAACCATGTTTCACTAATTGCTATCCAGGTATCAATCCATGCTTTAAGCTCATCCACCTTTCTTATAATGCTCCTAGCAATAAAATAAACGCATTTAAGAAATTTTCCACCTCTTACTCTCTGTTTATCACTAACGGTGCAAACAAATTTTCTTTTTCTTCCTTCTTCCCTACATCTGTTCTTACACTTTCGTTCCCCTCTCCCCTTGTATCTAGTTTAAATCCACCGGAGTCTGTCTAGCAAACATATCTGCAAGAATATTTGTCCCTCTGCAGTTCAGATGTAGAGCGTCCTGCCGGAACAGGTCCCACCTTCCCTGGAAAACTGCCCAATTATCTATAAATCTGAACCCTCCCTCCTGCACCATGTCTTCAGCCATGTGTTGATCTGCGCTGTCTTACTATTTCTATACCTGCCTGCACGTGGCACTGGTAGCAATCCTGAGATTGCTATCTTCGAAGTCCTGTCCTTTAACTTGGTGCCTAACTCCCTAAACTCACCTTCCAGGACTTCCTCACTCTTCCTACCCACATCTTTGGTCCCCACATGGACCATGACATCCGGCTGCTCACCCTCCCTCTTGAGAATACCGAGAACTCAATCCAAGATATCATGGACCTTGGCACCAGGGAGGCAACGGACCATCCAGGATTCTCGATCTCTTCCACAGAACCTCTTATCTGTCCTGCTATCAAATCCCCTATCACTACTGCTCTCCTCTTTTCCCTCCTTCCCTTCTGAGCTGAGGGTCCTGTCTCGGTGTCAGAGATGCAACCACTGCAACTTGTCCCTGGTAGGTCGTCCCCATCAACAGTATCCAAACGATGTACTTATTATTGGTGGGAACGGCCACAGGGGTGCTCTGCTCATTCTGTCTATTCCCCTTCCCTCTCCTGACAGTCACCCAGCTACCTGTCTCCTGACTCTTAGGGGTGACTATCTCCCTGGAACTCCTCTCTATTTCTGCCTCTGCCTCCTGAATGATCCCAAGTTCATCCAGCTCCAGCTCCAGTTCCCTACCTCGGTTTGTCAGGAGCTGCAGCTGGATGCACCTTTCACAGGTATAGTCATCAGGGACGATTGTGCTCGCCCTGACTTCCCACGTCCTGTAAACAGAGCATTCAACTGCCCTAAATGCTGCCTCCATTACCTACTCTTAAGGTAATTAGATTTATTAAAGGAACTTACCCGGCCTTACCTCACTTGGAGTGAAGCTCTTCCCCTGCCTCCGCTCGCTGAAGCCTGAGGAGCCAAAGCCTTCCTACTCTGTCACCCTCTACTACGTCGCTCATATTGGCTCTGTGGCTTCAGCTTCCACCGCACAGGTCATGCCTCTCATGATGTTAAACACCTCTATAAGTTCATAATATTTCCTCCTACGCTCCTATGAAAGAAATGCCCTGCTGCTCAACCTCTCTCCATACCCCTGTCCCGCAAGTCCGGTCAGCACCTTTGCAGATCTCCTTTGCACTTTTGCTTGCTTCATGATATCTTTCCTATAGCAGGGTGACCAAAACTGAATGCAGTGACCCAGTGTCTTGTTCAACCGCAATATAGCATCCCAATTTCTGTACTCAATCCCCTGACTAGCATGCCAGGAGGCTTTTTAACCACCCTGTCTGGCAGTAACACCTCTTTCAGGGATCCGGGGACTCATACTCCAAGGTCCCTCTGTTCTATGACACTCCCCAGAATCTAGCCCTACTTCTCACAGACTCCACCTAATTTTCTTGTCTGTGCGATGGATTTAGTTAAGCATTTTGCCTCAATTTCTATTTATTTATTAGTGCTACAGCGTGGAGTAGGCCCTCCCTGCTCTTCGAAGCACGCTGTCCCAGCAACCCCACAATGCTGATTAACCCGAACCTAATGACGGGAAAATGACCAACTAACCTACCTGGTACACTTTTGGACTCTGGGAGGAGACTGGAGCAGCTGGAGGAAACCCACACAGTCACGGGGAGAAGGTACAAACTCCTTACGTGGTCATGGGGAGAATGTACATACTCCTTATGCGGTCATGGGGAGAACGTACAAACTCCTTACACAGTCATTGAAAGAACATGCAAAACTCTTCACATTCTTGCTTTTATTTTTTTAGCAATGAGCCACACCACCCCAGCAACCCCACACCGTTGATTAACCCTATCATGGGAAAATCTACCCGGTACATCCTTGGACTGTGGGAGGAAGTTGGAACACCTGAGGAAAGCCCAAGCATTCCACAGGGATGATGTACAGAGACTCCTTCCAGTAGGGTGCTGGAATTGAACTCCAGACTCCGGTATGCCTTGAGCTATGCTTCCATGGTGCGTATGTTTTTGGAAACAATTCCCTTTTAGAGTTACAGAGGCAGAGAGTTACTTCTACAGCAAGGAGCCAGACTGTTTGGTCCAACTTGACCAAGTTGCCAAGTTGAACTAATCCCTTCTCGCTGGAGTTAGCCTGTCTAAACCATTCCTGTTCATGTATCAGTCCGGTCTAAACCATACTTTGTCCATGCACTGGTCCAGATGCCAGTCTAAACCATTCCTGTCCATGTACCGATCCAAATGCCTTTGGCTATTTGTTGCACGTACTCACCACATTGCTGATTGCAAATAACTTTGAGAATGGGGGTGGGTGGGAACAGGGAGGCAGAATGCAACAGCCTGCTTGGAATGGGGCTTGTAAACGCTTTGAGGGCTGCACGAGGATGTTAGCATTGCTAATTGGCCATGTGCATAATTACCCTGTTGTCAGTCTGTTTGAGGTATTTGTTGATTTGACCTGTATTCATTATCTCCCTTGGCAGTGTGAATGCTACAAGCCTCTGGATCGATGCAGGTTTACTAATATGTGTACACGTCTAACTAACTCCGAAATGAGGCCAGTAGGTTCCCTAGCAATCAATGGGAATTTTATTTACCACAGCTACCCTCATATTGCATTTTTAAAATGGAACCTAGTGTAGTATGGGACGGGCCCTTGACCACAATGTCATACCAAGCTAATTAAACTAGTAATTAAGCACCTAACCAAACTAATCTCTTTTGCCTGCACAATATCCATGTTGTTCTGGCACAGTAGCATAGAGGTTAGCGCAGATGCTCTTACTCGATTTCTGCCACTGACTGTAAGGAGTTTGTATGTTCTCCCTGTGACCACTTGGGTTTCCTTCTGGTGCTCTGGTTTCCTCCCACAGTCCAAAGATGTACGGATAGGGTTAGTGAGTTGTGGGCATGCTATGTTGGCACTGGAAGCATGCTGACCCTTGCAGGCTGCTCGACGCAATCTGCCTGGTTTGATTTTACGCTGTACATGTAAAAAACAAATCCAATCGCTATCTTTATTTTCCATCTTCTGCACATTCATGTGCTTTTCTAAGAGCCCCTACTGTACTGTATTTGATACCCTTGGCAGCACATCCCACACACCTCTCTACGTAAAAAAGTTGTCTCACACATTTCCTTTCAATTCACCCTCTCTCACCTTAAGTGTAACCCTTCAGGTCTTCTTAAACACATCGCCCCTACTGGAGCATGGACAGCTGACAGTCCTCTGTCCTGGGCCAAAGGTTGAATGGGTCTGTGGCTTCCACTTTTACCACACAACCTCATACATTTTTGAGGCAAAGATCCTTCCTCTCCCAGGGATGAGGCCTCTGGAGTTTCTGTAGCCCAGAGTTTCATGGGATGGGCTTGTTAGCCCCATTCCCAACCCTCCTCCTTTAGCAGCCAGGCTTGGGAACCATTCATGGCAAAGTTATACCGTTCACTATTTGATACTTTTGACCCTGGGAAAAGGGTACCGGTTGTCTACTTTATTTGTGCCTCTTATAATAGAAACGCAGAAACATAGAAAACCTACAGCACAATACAGGCCCCTTGGCCCACAAAGCTGTGCCGACCATGTCCTTACCTGAGAAATTACCTAGGATTATTCATAGCCCTCTATTTTCCTGAGCTCCATATACCTGCCCAGGAGTCTCTTAAAAGACCCTTTCATATCTACCTCTACCACTGTCGCTGGCAGCCCATTCCACGCACTCACCACTCTCTGCGTAAAAAACTTACCCGTGATATCTTCTCTGTACCTTCTTCCAAGCACCTTAAAACTATGCCCTCTCATGTTATCCATTTCAGCTCTGGGAAAAAGCCTCTGACTATCCACACGATTAATGCCTCTCATCATCTTGTACACCTCTATCAGGTCACCTTATAAATCATATAAATCTCTATCAGATCTCCCCTCAGCTCCATAGCTCCAGACAAAACAATCCAAGTTTGACCAGCTCCTCCTGATACCATTTGTCCTGAGAGAGAGTTTACTTATCACATTTACATGTGCACATTAAAACATACAGTCAATGTTGTCATTTGCACCAACAAGCAACCCAAGGGGCAGCCCGCAAGTGTCGCCACACATTCCATCACCAATGTACCAAGCTCACAATGCTCAGCAGAACAACACAGAACACAACAAGCACAAGACAGCAACAGTAGAGCAAGCTCCATTCCTCTTTCCCAGACTTAACTTGCACAAATACCAGTGCTCCAACCTCCAGCCTCCAGCGGACTCAGACTTGGGCCTGAACTTGCCGAGTCGACCCGCATACTCAGCTCCAGCCAACGGGCCTCGACTTCCTGACTTCAGATTCGACCCATGAGCCTCGATCCTTGGCATCAATCCTAAGACATGCCATTCACTGAACACTTGGCCTCGAACTCCGAACTTGCCGGTGACGAGACCCTGAACACTAGGCCTTGAATGCCTGACTCGGTGGGGTCCCTGAACACTAGGCCTCACCAATACTGGTGATGTTGATGTCCCAAAGGATCTGGGTGTACTTTTTACGCAGTTCACTGAAGATTAACAAGAGATCAAGAGGGCAAATGGTATGTTGGTCTTTATGACGAGAGGGTTTAAGTATAAATGTAAGGAAGGGTTATCGTAATTGTGTCAAGGCTAGGCGAGTCCACACCTAGATCCATGCATATAGGTTTGGTTTTCTAAACAATGAAGTACTCATGACAATTCACGACAGATAGAATGCACTGAATATTCTCCACAACGGATTTGTCATGAGAGATTGATTACCTGAGACTGTCTTCTGTTGTCCTGGCCTACTCAAAAAGAGAAATCTCATCAAAACTGACAATGTTCATAAAGGTCTTGAAGGATGCGTACCAAGTTTTGCCTGACTATGGAATGTAGGTGGATGGATGTACTTTGAAAATAAAAAGGTAGGATATTTCGGACTGTGATGAGATAAAAATGTCTTCACTGAGTTTGGTTGAATTTTAGATCCTCTAATCCAGAGATCTGGGGAAGCCCAGACATTGTATTCATTCAGAACAGAAATCAATGGATTTCTGAGCCTATAGACATGGTGCTGAGAAACATTGCTGGGCTTGAAGATCAGCTTTGAGCTCAATGAATGTGGTTATGAGGGGCTGGATGTAAATGTCTACTCCTATTTCGTATCTTTTAAAATTCATTTTCTCCATGAAGATCTCACTCCATAATTGCTTTGACACCTCTTCTGGGTATCAGGCTTGAACTTCCCAGTTGCTATTGGTTTTAGTAACAGATTATGGAGCAGAATTCTTGTAACTGGATACTTGTCCCTGTGTAACTTTTTAGCATTCCTGCCAATTCAGTTACTTTGCAGGATTTTGCAAATAAAATAGCGCGAGGCATTTTATGTTTAAGAAAAACCATAACAACTCATTTATTGTACTCCAAACACGGCGACAGAACTTCAAGTAATAACGTCATCACGTCAGACCAGCCTCTTAAAGTGAAACCGTAACTCAATGTCGGTGATTGTGACATAAGTATGTTTCTGCCAGTTACATTACCCTACAACTTCACTAATCACTTAAGGAATTTTCCCATTTTTAATTCCACAAATTTCTGTACTAGCAATAAAGAAAAGTTGGATTTTTTTTTTAGATTATGAGAACACTCAGTCCTCCTTTTATTGTCATTTAGAAATGCATTAAGAAATGATGCAATGTTTCTCTGGAGTGATATCACAGAAAACAGGACAAACCAAAGACTAACACTGACAGAACTACATAATTATAACATATAGTTACAGCAGTGCAAAGCAATACCATAATTTGATGAAGAGCAGACCATGGGCACAGTAAAAAAAAAGTCTCAAAGTCCCGAGTCAATTGACTCCCAAGTCCCCAATAGCAGGGGGCAAAAGGGAGAAACTCCCTGCCATAAATCTCCAGACACCATCAACTTGCCAATGCCTTGGAAGCAGCCAACCACAGCTGACACTGAGTCCATCCATCCGAAAACTTCGAGCTTCTGACCAGCCTCTCCGATATAGCCTCCCGAGTGCCATCCACCGCAGGGGTCCCCAACCTTTTTTGCACTGCGGACCGGTTTAATATTGACAATGTTCTTGTGGACTGGCCGACCCGGTGTGGGGGGGGGGGGGGTAGGGTTGCCAATAGACAAGAGTAGCAGTCAAATACGTTGTGTTTACCCTGAGAAGGACTACAATGACCATGAAGCCTTGCGCGGGCACCAGTGCGCATGCGTATATGTGCGGATTTTTTTTCCTGCAGATCGTTTTTGGCGATTCTCTTCGGGGGGGGGGGGGTGTTAATTACGACCGGAATATAGGTGATAAGTGGCTAACACACTCAATTTCGTTTCTAAAAGGGTTTATCTAATGAATTTAATATTAAACATACAGTGCATATTTTCCTCGCATGAATACACTGATAAGTCAATTATCAGGAGAGAACAGGGGAGCTTGAAGTAAGTGTTGAATGAACTTCCAGTAGAAGTGGCAGAAGCAGGTTCGATATTATCATTTAAAGAAAAATTGGATAGGTATATGGACAGGAAAGGAATGGAGGGTTATGGGCTGAGTGCAGGTCGGTGGGACTAGGTGAGAGTAGCGTTCGGCATGGACTAGAAGGGCCGATTGGCCTGCTTCCGTGCTGTAATTGTTATATGGTTATATAAGTAGGTCAATAGCATCATAACATTTTAATTAACGTTTGGATATTAAACACACAGCACATATTTTCCCCGTATGAACATATAAAATCATTGCAACACACCAATATCGCTGAATCAGTGGGAGCCCTGGGCTTGTTTTCCTGCAACGAGATGGTGCCATCGAGGGGTGATGGGAGACAGCGATACTCAAAGGGGGTTCCTTATTTCCAGTCTATTCTGCAATTTAGTTTTCGTTGCATTCATTGCAGAGATATGTTGGAAATGGAAGCAACGTTTTCGGTGCTTTCGTGGCTATCTCAGGATATTTAGCCTTGACTTTGATCCAGAATGCCGGCAGAGATGTTATGTCGACATACTTTTCAGCACGCTGTCATTTGTAAGCTCGAGGAGTTGATCTCCTTCCCGCGCTGACATGGCTGACACACGGGTAATGACCTTGCATGCGTAATGGCTCAACAGTGGCCGTGACAGGGAATGAGGAAAGGTGCAGCTGACTCATATCGCCAAATCATATCGTTTCTTCGCAGCCCGGTAGCACATGCTTTGTGGCACGGTACCGGTCCGCGGCCCGGTCGTTGGGGACCGCTGCTCTACCGAGCGCCTTCGACCTCTCCCCGGCCGCTGAAACACGCAAAGCCGAGGATTTCGGGGCCTTCAGCTCCGGAGATTCAGGTTACCACACAGTAGCAGCGGCAGCAAAGCGGGCATTTCAGAAGTTTTCCAGATGTTCCTCCGTACTCTCACATCTGTCTCCATCAAATCAGAATTGTGCACGGTCTCCTACTTGACACATAACAGACGTCATCACTGAAGTGGCTGTGCGCGCTGCCGTCTTCTAGTGTGAAAGGCTGAAGGGGAGGTGACCTCTCATGGGATTGATTTTAATGCCTGTGTAACACTCTATTCACTGCACATTACTCTGACGTAATGGGGTTATATTAAATGCGGGATTTGTGAGATTGTTGTAGAAGGGAGTGAACTGATTCCTCTTTTCTCTGTTACTCTCTCTCTCTCTCTCTCTCTCTCTCTCTCTCTCTCCTGCTCCTCGTGGAGAGACCAGCCTGACTGACAGCAACATATTTCTGTCTGCAAATAGGATCCATGGCAAACTGTGAAATATGATGATTTGATCCTTCACTGGACAGTGGTTATAATAAACAATTTTTGTGTCAAAAATGCAATCTTAAATATGACAATCAAATGTCACAAGAAATATCAGCTGCTCTTGAATGGATATTTGAAAATTCATCCAACCTGTTTAGACCAAGCCAGCTCCTATGATCATTAAGAGGAGTGAAATCTTGTTACTATTTTTCAGATTCGATTTTAGTCCCCACTTTATTAATGAGCTGAAATGTTGAATCTGAGGGGTATTTTTCTCCCAACAGTGGCAAAGTGTGGAAATAATATAGAGTATTGAAGAGTATCTGGAGGTTGCCACAACGTTGCTGCGGATTCAACTTAGATAAATAATGAGACTGTTTTATTTTTTAGTTTGGCATCAGTTGGTTGATAGACCAACATATATTTCCTGCCCCCAATTCCCCCAGTTTATATGGCTTTCTGGGCAATTCAGTGTCAGTCAAAGAGGTATGAGCATGGAGTCACACATAAGCCCAGACCAGGTGGGGGCAGTAGAAGTCCATAAGACATAGATAGGAGCAAAATTAGGCCATTTGGTCAACCGAGTCTCGTCTGCCGTTTGATCTTGGCTGTTTATTTTTCTCAACCCCATACTTCTGCCTTGGATGGTGGGGTGGAGATACGGCTCTGCCAAAGGAGGTGTAAGGCGCTCCCTCCGCTAGCCTGCAGGTCACCCTTGGGCATAGTGCAACATTTGCTTAGCCCCCCCGATCAGGGTAATCTGAAGTCATGGGAGCAGGTGGTGGATGGTCGTATGAGCAGCTAGTGCACATCACAAGTCCTGGTTATGTGACTACTGACGCTAGGCGGACAATCTCTGAAGAGTATTGATAATGGTTGGGGTCACCCAGCTTGAAAAGACACTGCCTAGAAGACAGCAAAGGCAAACCACTTCTGTAGAAAAATTTGCCAAGGACAATTGTGGTCAAAGTCCATGATCGCCAATGTCATACGACATGGCACATAATGATGACGATCATGATTTCCTTGCCTTCTGCCTGTAACCCTTTACCAATCAAGAACCTATCTCTGCCTTAAACACACCCAATGACTTGGCCTCCATGTTTGTCAGTGGCAACCAGTCTCACAAATTCACCAACTTCTTGCTGAAGAAATTCCTCCTCATTTCAATTTAAAAGGGATGTCCCTTTATTCTGAGGCTCTGCTCTCAGGTCCTAGGCTCGGCTGCTAATGGAAACATTCTCTTCATATCCAGTCCATTCAGGCCTCTCAGTACTCAGTAGGTTTCAGTGAGAAACTTGGCCACGTTACTGTCTGGTGTGAGGGGTGGCTACTGCACAGGATCGAATTAAGCTGCAGAGAGCTGCAAAATTAATCATTTCCATCATGGCTACTAGCCTCCATAGATTCCAAGACATCTTCAATGAGCAGTTGCTGTCACCACCCTGGACATACCCTCTTCTCAATACTACTATCAGAAAGGAGGTACAGAAGCTTGAAGGCATACAGTCGGTGACTCAGGAACAGCTTCTACCAGTCTGCCATCCGATTTCTGAATGGACATTGAATCCATGAACATTCCCTCACTACTTTTTTAAAATTTATGTTTTTGCACTATTTTAATTTAACTATTTGATATACATATATATACATACTGTAACTCACAGTTTTCTCCCTAGATTATCACGTATTGCATTGTACTGCTGCTGCAAAGTTAGCAAATTTGATGACATATGCCGGTGATATTAAACCTGATTCTGATTCTAATTCTGCCCTCAGCCTTCTGAACTCCACCGAGTACAGAGCCAGAGACATCAAATGCTCCTTATATGTTAAACAGGCCTTTCCTCAGCACATTATTTTAACAGTCCCATTGTTTTACGGTCACTATTATTAGCTTTTTCTTATTTCAAATATTTTCAATTAACTGAATTTAAATTACTCGGTTGCCATGAAACAGTTGGAATTCAAACCTTGGGATTATTAGTTCAGCCTTTAGATGACTCCAGCACTCATATACACATACAACTCTGCACTGTTAGACAGAGGTGATTAAACGTGGTCCTATGAGCAGATTGAAATTTTATAATAAAGAAAATACACGTATCACACCTTCATTTCTCCTACCTATAATTTCCATTGAATTTATTGCATTGGATCCACGAACAGCATTACTAGATTTAAATATAAAAGATCAAATCTTTGTTTTAGGTCAATGGTGGTGCTTTATGTAATTTGCCATCTAATTGTCATGAGCCATAATACTCTTCATTATTAGTGTTTCAGCAACATTATAAAATAAGTGAATATCATCTCATGGCTTGAAAAGGTATTAGCATACTATAAAGATAATGAAACACACCAGCAAAATTTAATCTACACGTAGGAAGTGTCGGGCAAAGAAAAAATAGATTGATTGCAATAACATAATGTAGAACGAGGAGGGAAAGCATATGAAAGCATCAGCAGGCGACTTAATGGGGAAAACAAATTTGCTTCCTATCAGACATTTAGGGAAAGGGGAATCTTTACTGAGCGACTGGGTAGGGTTGGTGCAATCACAAGAGGATGGAGGAAGTGCTTAATGAAGATGATATTCAGTGGAGGTTGTAGGATCTATCAAGTATTCGACAACATGGTGATACAGCTGGCGGAGCTCCTCCCTTACATCTCCAACAACCCAGGTTCACAAAACCATAAGACCATAAGCTATAGGAGCAGAATTAGGCCATTTGGCCCATCGAGTCTGTTCTGCCATTTCATTATGGCTGATCCATTTTCCCTCTCAGCCTCCATCTCCAACCTTCTCCCTCTATCCCTTCATGCCCTGACTAATCATGAACCTGTCAACCTCTGTCTTAAATGTACCCACTGACTTGGCCACCACAGCCACCTGTGGCAAAAAATTCCACAGATTTGCCACCCTCTGGTCTTAGACTCTCTCACCACAGGAAACATCCTCTCAATGTCCACTCGATCGAGGCTTTTCAACGTTCCATAGCTTTTAAGAAGGTCACTCCTAATTCTTCTGCATTTCGGTAAATACAGGCCCGGAGCCATCAAACTCTCTTCATATGACAACCCGTCCAATCCTGAAATCAATTTCAGTCCTGACCTCTGGTGCTGTCTGTGTGTAGTTTGCACGATCTCCATGTGTGTGTGTGTGTGTGTGTGTGTGTGTTTCCTGTGAGTGTTCCAGATTTCTCTAATATGCCAAAGCTGGAAGGTGAATTGGCCACTGAAAATTTCCTCCAGTGTCACTGGTTGGTGGAGTTGATGGAAACACCGGGAGAAAAGATGACCTGGAAAGTTGGTGGGGGATGGGATCGCTCTGTGAGCTGACATGAACTTGATGGCCAAATGGCTTTCTATTCTGTTATGCATTTAATATTGCAGTAATATTTGAGTAATCTTTTGTGTGTATATATATATATATATATAGTTTGATTAAGCATTCTTGTTTATTTAAATAATTCATATGTATGAATATGTGAATTGAATGTCATCACGCTACTATGTGATACATGTGTGCCTCGCTTAATGTCGACCTGAGGTTAGACTCATATTTTGGACTCACATGTCTTCCTTTGAATTAGTTTAATGTTTTGAAGTCACAAATATTGAGTTGTAAGGAATTATTAGAAGACAGACTTGGATCTATAAGTTAACGATTCTGAGGACTGGAGGATGGATAAAATGTCAAGCATCCCAAGACATCAGTGGAAGTGGGGATTAGTGGAAGGATTGATCTTGTTCCAAGCTGTAGTGCAAAAACTTGGTTTTACATGCCTTCGATACAGATAATTTCATTAAAACAATGCATTGGGATTGTAGAAGGAAAATCAATAACAGAATGCAGAATGAAGTGTTACAATAGGTTGGCATGGTAGTGTAGTGGTTAGCAGAACGATATACAGAGCCAATGACCTGGGTTCAATTCCTGCCGTTGTCTGTAAGGAGTTTGTATGTTCTTTCCGTGACTGTGTGTGTTGCTTCCAGGTGCTCCGGTCCTCCCACATTCCAAAAATGTACCAGTAGGGAGATTAATTGGTCATTGTAAATTATCCCTTGAATATGCTAGGGTTAATTCAGGAGTTGCTGGGCACAGTGGCTCGAAGGGCCAGAAAGGCCTGTCCCATGCTGTATCTCATTAAGAAAATTAAATAAAATAAATAAATTGCAGAGAAAATACTGGCAGGCAATGAAGATTAGCTTTTATTTGTGATGTGCATTGAAACATATAGTGAAATACATTGTTTGCATCAACAACCAACAGGGTCCAAGGATGTGCTGAGGTTAGTCCACAGGGTCAGAATGCTTCTGGCCCCAGCATTGCATGCTCACAACTTACTAATCCTTACTGATTTGTACCATTAGGCCATGAGATCTCGAAAGGTAATTAGGCCATTTGGCCCATCAAGTCTGTTCCGCAATTTTCATCATGCCGGATCCATTATTCCTCTTACTCCTAATCTCCTGCCCCCCCCCACCACCATTCCACCGTATCCCTTCATGCCCTGACCAATCAAGGATCTATTAACCTCTGCCTTTACAGCCTCGCTATTTCCTCAAAACTACCTGTCCCTTCACTTACCTTTGTATCATCTTCAAACTTTACAACAAAGTCGTAAATTCCATCAATCAAATCATTGACATATAACATAAAAAGAATCGATCCCAACGCAGACTCCTGTGAAACTCCACTAGTCACCAGTAGCCAACCAGAAAAGGCTCCCTTTATTCCCGCTCTTTGCATCCTGCCAATTAGCCACTCCTTTATCCATGCTAGAATCTTTCCTGTAATTTCATGTGCTCATAGCTTGTTAAGCAGTCTCGTATATGGCACTTTGTCAAAGGCCTTCTGTAAATCCAAGTACACAACATCTACAGAATCTCCTTTGTCTAACCAGCTTGCTATTTCTTCAAAGAATTCCAGCAGATTTTTCAGGCAAGATTTTCCCTCAAGGAAATCATGCTGAGTTTGGCCTATTTTATCATGTGCCTTAACAATCATCTCCAACGTCTTCCCAACCATTGAGGTCAGCTAACTGGCCTATAATTTCCTTTCATCTGCCTCACTCCCTTCTTGAAGAGTAGAGCGACATTTGCAATTTTCCAGTCTTCTGGAAACATTCCGGGATCTAGTGATTGTTGAAAGTTCATTACTAATACCTCTATGATCTCCTCAGCCACCTCTTTCAGAACTCTGGGGGGTACACCATCTGGTCCAGGTGACTTATCTACCTTCAGACCTTTCAGTTTCCAAAGAACCTTCCCTCTAGTTATGGTAACTTCACATAGTTCATGACCCCTGACACCTAAAAATTCCACCATAATGCTAGTGTCTTCCTCAGTGAAGACTGATGCAAAATACTTCTTTAGTTTGTCTGCCATTTCCTTGTCACCCATTACTACCTCTCCAGCATTGTGCTCCAGTGGTCCTATTATTCACTCTCACCTCTCTTTTAGGTTTCTGAAGAAACTTTTGGTGTCCTCTTTAATATTATTGGCTGCCTAGCTTTCATATTACCTTCTTAATGACTCTTTTAGTTGCCCTCTGTTGGTATTTAAAAGCTTCCCAAACCTCCAACTTCCCACAAATTTTTGCTCTATTATATGCCCTCTCTTTGCATTTATGTTGGCTTTGATTTGTTAACCATGATTGTGTCATCTTGCCTTTAGAATACTTCTTCTTTGGGATGTATATATCCTGTGCCTACTGAATTGCTTCCTGAAACTCTAGCCTTTCCTGCTCTGCCATCATCCTTGCCAATGTTCTTTTCCAATCAATTCTGACCAACTCCTCTCTGATACCGCTGTAATTTCATTTATTCCACTGTAATACTGGTACATCTGACTTTAGCTTCTCCTTCTCAAATTTCAGGGTGTATTCGACCATATTATGATCACTTGTCCCTTGGGGGTTCTTTTACCTTAAGCTCCCTCATCTATTCTGGTTCATTGCACAACATCCAATCCAGAAAGCTGATCCCCTTGTGTGCTCAACCCTGAGCTGCTCTAAAATGCTAACTCATTCTGGAAATTCCCCCTCTTGGAGTCCCACACCAGCCTGATTTTTCCAGTCTACTGCATATTGCATATCCCCCCATGATTGTTGTAACACTTCCCTTTTGGCATGCTTTGTAACTTGTAGACCACATACATACTACTGTTTCGGGGCCTGTATACAAATCCCATCAGGGTCGTTTTACCCTTGTAATACCTTAGCTCTATCCACAACAATTCAACACCTTCCAATCCTATGTTACTTTTTTCTAATGATTTAATTTGATTTTTTATCAACAGTCACACCATCCCCTCTGCTTTCCTGCCTATCCTTTCAACACAATGTGTATCCTTTGATATTAAGCTCCCAGCTATAATCTTCTTTCAGCTATGATTCAATGATGTCTACAAATTCATACTTTTTGCCAATCTGTAACTGTGCTACAAGTTCATCGACCTTATTCTTTATACTGTGCGCATTAAAGTATAACACCTTCAGTCCTGTATTAACTCTTTTCACCTTCAGAATGTGGAAAGAAACTGAAGCAACTGGAGGAAACCTATGCAGTAATGGGAGGATGTACAAACTCCTTACAAACAGTGGTGGAAATTGAACCCCGATCGCTGATGCTGCAGAGCAGGGGTTCCCAACCTTTTTTATGACATGGACCCCTAACATAAACTGGGGAGGGGTCTGTGGACCCCAGGTTGGGAACGCCTGCTCTAGAGTGATATACAAGCCAGTACCCTACCATACCAGTGTAATCTGTCAGATCAGCCATCCATCTTGTTGTACAGGGGCCTTTTAATATTCTTTAAAAAATGGGCAAGAGAGTTGGAGAGCTAGCAACACTGAGAGCTAATCTGACCAGACCATTGGCACCATCATTTTTCTTGGCCAATATCTGCTCACTAGATAATAAAATGGATTCACTGAGACTGAGAATGGATGTATGGAAAGAGATGAGAAACTGCTGCGTTCTGGTTTTCACCGAAACGTGGCTAAACAACATGCCCAACTCGGTGTTTCAACTTGACGGGATAACTCTGTTCTGCCCAGATAGAGACTGCCTGTTTCAACTTGATGGGATGACTATGTTCTATGCAGACAGGACCTCCACTTTGGGGAAATCCAAAGGAGGTGGAATCTGTTTGCAACAAAGTTTGGTGCAAAAACTCACAGTCACTGTTCTGGGGGAGATTGAATATCTTACAAGTAAATGCTAGCCACATTACTTGCACAGGGAGTTCTTCACCATTGTCTACACTTACTAAGTGTGAACACTAAGGATTTATAGTACCATCAGCTCTCTACAAAGCAAGCTTCTCTTCATAATTGCAGGAGATTTCAATCATGTTAACCTGCAGGACATTTTCCCAAAATCCACCAATACATTGCCATGGCTTCTCTGGGAACAGACTGGACCATGTTTATACAAACAGACATGGTATTTACAAAGCCACCCCATGCCGTTGCGATCTCTCACCACATCTCCATAATGTTAATCCCAGCATTGTGACCATCAATGAAAATGGAGAAACCAGTTAAAAAGACCATTGCTGCATTGCCTAATGAGGCAAACTCTATGCTTCAGGACTGTTTTGAATGGACCAACTGGCAGATATTCAAGGAGGCCACTACAAACGGAGTAGACACAGACCTCAAGGAATATGCCTCATCTGTCATCAACTAGTGTATAGACAACATTGGTACCTCCAGAACAGTCATCCCACAGCCCAACCAGTAGCCCTGGCTGAACACAGAGTTGTGCACCCTACTAAAAGCTTGGGACACTGCCTTCAGGTCCAGTGACAGAACAGCCCTCAGAGAAGACAGGTAGAACCTCATGGTAGGCATCGAGGGCAAATGCCATCAAGGCACAAAAAAGTTAGGAACACCCATGTGGTAATGATCCCCAACATATGTGGCTGGGCATCAAAGGCATTACTGACTATGCAAGGGAAAACAGCGTCAACAGTACCAGAGATGCCTCCCTCCTTGATGTTCTAAACAACAGACACGAGAAGGGCTCTGCAGAGAGTCAACCCCAATAAGGTAGCTGGGCCAGACAACATTTAATAATAATAATAACAATAACAGTAATAACAATAATTACTTTATTGATCCTGAATGGGAAATTATTTCATTACAGCAGCAACATTTAAAAACACACTTAGCAATAATAATAATATTAACTAATAATGATGTACACAATAATAATTTACCAATGTACAATACTGTGCAATAAAAATGTATGAAATAATTAAACAGAGACTGTTGTACTATGATGTGTGTTCTCCTGTTGCACAGAGATGAACTGTTGCATATGCTTATTGTATTTGGTAGGAACGATTTTCTGTAACGACTCTTGTGACAGCAGAGCTGAATGAGCCAGTTCGAAAGGGTGCTCGGCTGCTTATTCAGTAGGTCTTGGAGAGGACGTGACGGATTGTCCATAATGGCTAACAGTTTGTTTAGTGATCTCCTCTCCACCACAAACTCAAAAGAGTCCAGGTTGTAGCGAAGGATGGATCCAGCCTTTTTGATGAGCTTATTTAGTCTTTTTGCATCACCAACATAAAGCCGCAAAGAAGCACTCGCTACAACAGACTGGTAAAACATCTCCGACATCCTGCTGCACACATTGAAGGATCTTAGCTTCCGAGTACTCTGGGAGTGTGCACACCAGCTCATTGACACCTCCATGGACCTCATCAAGACTTCACTCATCCAGGCAGCTGTCCCCACATGCTTCAAATCAGCCACCATCACGCCTATATCAAAGAACTCTGGACCTTCAGAACTAAACTACTACCACCCTGTGGCACTGGCGGAAATCATCATGAAGTGCTTTGAACAGCTGGTGATACCACAAACTACATTCCTGCCATATTAGACACTCACTAGTATGCTTACCAATGGATCTGCTGTACGACAGATGCTATAGCATCCATCATATCACTGGTCTGGACACACTAGAAACAAAGAATGCTCTTTTTGGAATTCAATTCAGTATTCAACACTATTGTCCCACAGACTTTGGTGAACAAACTCCTACTCCACAGTCTAAGTACACCTCTGTGCAACAGGGTGTTGGACTTGCAAACGGGCAAACCTCAGACGTTCAGGATGCACAACTGCTCCTCCCTCCCCATCATCCTCAACGCGGGTGTCCTCCAGGGATGTTTGCTGAGCCCATTGCTGTACACTCACTTGGCCACATGACAGCAATATTGTCAAGTTCACCAATGACACGGCAGTGATGGGACTCATCAACAACAATGATAAGATGGCCTACAGAGATTAAGTGGTAGAGCTCAGGGCCTGGTGCCAAGTAAGTAAGACATGTCATCAAGACAAAGGAGATGGTTATCAACTACAGGAGAACTCACAGCACTTACACTCCACTCCCTTTTACACTGGCAGTAGAGAATCGAAACTGCAAACAGTTTCAAACTCCCAGGAGTGCACATCACACACAGCCTCTCATAGTCCCAGAACACAGCTTACACAATTAAGAAATCTCACCAATGTCCCAATTTTCTGAGGAGGCTGAAGAGACCTGAACTATGCACATCTACACTCACATCATTCTACAGAAGCACAGCAGAGAGCACCCTAACAATCTGCATCACTGCTTGGTGAGAAACTGCACTGCAGCAGACTGGAAGGCTGTATGATGGGTGGTCGAAACTGCCCAACGCATCACTGGCACTGGTCTGCTCACTATCAAGGGTGTGTTCGTCCATCATCGATGTCGATGACACCATTATGATGGTGTCGATACTAGTGCATGATTTGGATTTAAGTGAGGGAGAGTTGTGCAGCGTCAGCCTCACTCTCTCTTCCCAATTCCCATGTGGATCCAGTGGCAAGACAGATTTGAGACGGCTGGAGATGGGACTAGGTGCAGTGAATGACAAGGAAGTCTTCTGTGTCT
Organism: Mobula birostris; assembly: GCF_030028105.1. Classification (NCBI taxonomy): domain Eukaryota; kingdom Metazoa; phylum Chordata; class Chondrichthyes; order Myliobatiformes; family Myliobatidae; genus Mobula; species Mobula birostris. The sequence continues at coordinate 156,395,683 of NC_092377.1, read as the reverse complement.
TGTCCTGCTCTACACGTTCCACAATGCTTGCAGAGACTGCTTTCTTGACCGTTGGACCTTCCATTGGTCTCGTCCGCTCAATCCGCCAGAGTCTGTCTTCACGTGCTGGGATAGACAACTCCGTATCTCACCGAGGGTTTGAGACCCGTCGGCTACCCTCACCTGGTTTAGCCGGCTTGTTGAAGCCGTTGCCTGGTGTGTGGCCGCTGTCGCATGCAAACAGCTACGGGGAGCCACAGGTGAGAGCTGAGTGCCAGGTGGGGACCAAAGGTGGACTAACTGCTTTGAAAAGGACGAGACATGCTCCCCCACCAGAGGTGCTACCCCTCCCTGACACCCCATACACCCCATACTATCAAGGACATATATACAGAAAGGCACTGAAACATCATGAAAATACCACACACCCCGCTCATGGACTATCTGTCCCACTCCATCAGGGAGGAGGCTATGTAGTATCCACACCAGGATCACTAGACTCAAAAACAGTCACTTTCCCCAATCAGTAAGCCTGATCAACACCTCCACCCACTAACTCCACCTCTACTTTATTATTTCTCATCAGTCAGCCTCATCTCACTGTGTTGATATGCAATCAACGTATGTATATAAGCTATCTTAAGTATTTATATTTATAGTTTATTATTATTATTTTTTGTTCTTTATCTTTTTTTGCACTGCATCAGATCTAATGTAACAATTATTTTGTTCCCCTTATGTTTGTGTACTTCAAACAATCTTGAATCTTGGATAGGGCTTAAACTCACGCGGCCTCTCCAGTGATGAATATCTGTTATCTGTCAAGTAGGGGACCGTGCACAATCCTGATTTGATGAAGACAGATGTGAGTGCATAGCGGAACATCTGGAAAACTTCTGAAATGCCTGCTTCAATGCCGCTGCTACTGTGTGGTAACCAGAATCTCCGGAGCTGAAGGCCTCAAGATCCCTAGCTTTGCATGTTTCAGCAGCCGGGGAGAGGTCGAAGGCGCTTGGCAGAGGATGGCGCTCAGGAAGCTGTATCGGAGAGGCTGGTCGGAAGTTCGGAGTTTTCATACGGATGGACTCAGTGTTGGCTGTAGTTGGCTGCTTCCAAGGTATCGGCAAGTTGACGGTGCCTGGAGGTTCATGGCAGGGAGTTTCTCCCTTTTGCCGCCGCTATCGGGGACTCGGGAGTTGATCGACTCAGGGACTTTGAGACTATTTTTTTTACTGTGCCTATGGACTGTTCTTCATCAAATTATGATTTTGTTTTGCACTGCTGTAACTATATGGTATAATTATGTGGTTTTGTCAGTGTTAGTCTTTGGTCTGTCTTGTTTTCTGTGATATCACGCTGGAGAAACATTGTATCATTTCTTAATGCATGTATGCATTTCTAAATGACAATAAAAGAAGACTGAGTGTTCTCATAATCTAAACTCAGTCCTGCTGAATTCTATGGAGTGGCCCTTTACCTGGAGACGTTTTATTCAATGGTAGCATTGAATCAAAGCCGACACCACTATCAAAAAGCAAATTGAAAATAACCACCTAATAATTTTAAAAACAGAAGGATGCTTTAAGGAGCAAATGGCTCCGCTCATGTAAATAATCGATAGTGATGTTTGCAAGGTGATTAAAATTATTTAAGTTCTATCATTAAGAATATTATACATTCATGGCATATAGCTGGAATAGTTTGGCTCCAGCTGTGCAATGTTGTTACCAGGGCAGCATGTTAATTAACAGTACAGATGTTTGAGCATCATGGGAAGGACTTTGCTCTCCTTGGTAAGCATTGTTTGCAAGAATCCAATTTCTGGAATGGACCGTACTTGTCAACTTGGTCAATTGTATTAAAAAAGAAGTTTTCCTCTTGTCATTACATTCATTTTTCCCATTTGCAAAGGTTAATCAAATGCTGGCTTTTTTTTTATCAGTGCTCGTTCATCTAACATTGAATTACTTTGTTGAATCATACAATTTCTTAACACAAAACAAGGCCATTTTTTCCTTCAGGTGGACGTCCTTGAGCACACTCTGACAGAGATTTTTATTTTTCTCTCATTTCATTTTTTTTCCTTTTGGGAGATGACTCCTTGGCCTGGAATTTGAGGTCAGATGCAAAGCGACAGCGCTTTTCTCTACCTTCAAAGAGTATTGCCCATGCAGATCTGTCGAATGGTCTCCACCCATCCCTGCTGTAAAACGGGATCAGTTCAAAAGAGTCCCTGTTACCCAGCACCAGTGAGATCATCAGTCAGCCAATCATTTCAAAGAACTCACACTACCAATCACATCAATCAGCCAATAACATCAAAGAACTCACACAGCACTCCATGAATGGAAGGTATTTTATACATATTTAAACATCATGCAAATCAAAGATTCAAAGATTCAAAGTAGGTATGCATTATATAATCCTGAGATTTGTCTTCTCCACAGACAACTACAAAACCGAAGAAAACTATGGAACCAGTTCAAAGAAAAACATCAACCCCTCCTCCACACACACAAAAAAACAAATTGCGTGTAATACCTTGGCTTAAGACCATGCTTTATTTCATTAATACAGATATGCTGTTGGGTATTTTATTTTCTGCAGATTTTCTCAAAGTACAATGTAGAGAAACATAGAAAACCTACAGCACAATACAGGCCCTTCGGCCCACAAAGCTGTGCCAAACATATCTTCACCTTAGAAATTATCTAGGGTGACCCATAGCCCTCTATTTTTCTAAGCTCCAGGTACCTATCCAGGAGTCTCTTAAAAGGCCCTATCGTATCCATCTCCACCACCGTTGCTGGCAGCCCATTCTACGCAGTCACCAATCTCTGCGTAAAAAAACTACCCCTGACATCTCATCTGTACCTACTTCCAAGCACTACTTCCTACTTCCAAAACTGTGCCCTCTCGTGCTATCCATTTCAGCCCTGGGAAAAAACGTCTGACTACCCACACAATCAATGCCTCTTATCAACTTATACACCTCTATCAAGTCACCTCTCACCATCCTTCGCTCCAAGGAGAAAAGGCAAAGTTCACTCAGCCTATCCTCATAAGGCATGCTCCCCAACCCAGGCAAAATCCTTGTAAGTCTCCTCTGCACCTTTCCTATGGTCTCCGCATCCTTCCTGTAGTGAAGCAACCAGAACTGAGCACAGTACTCCAAGTGGGGTCTG